>NC_089821.1:307885928-308185928 GCF_035046505.1 Tiliqua scincoides
CCCCATGAGGTCTTTCACGCCGCAAAAAAAGTAAAGCAAGCAAACCCAGACACAGAGACTCCAGTGTGCATGTGTGGGAAAT
Organism: Tiliqua scincoides; assembly: GCF_035046505.1. Taxonomy (NCBI): domain Eukaryota; kingdom Metazoa; phylum Chordata; class Lepidosauria; order Squamata; family Scincidae; genus Tiliqua; species Tiliqua scincoides. Next base: position 307,886,011 of record NC_089821.1, read on the forward strand.
CAGTGCCTCCGACTTGAGTCAGTGCTAGATTCATTGACGTAGGTGACTTGAGTGTACACGAGTCAGCAAAAAACATGTATTTTTGCAACTTGAATTCGAGTCACCTGACTTGAGTTCCCATCCCTGTCCATAAACTTAGAATTTCATGGGGGCAAGCCCCATCCTCATGGACACACATGGCTGTCTGAGTTGTTATAGAGGAGGCTAACATGATGGGCTGGTGTCCTATTTGTACAGTGGACACTTTAGCATTGAGATGACTGAAGAAGCCGGTCAATTTGGCAGTTCTCGCCTACGTTCAATGCAGCAAAACATTCCATATTAAGTTATTCCTTCCCAAAACATTCTGGGTAGACACAGAACGCACCAGGGGAGGAAAGTGACCTGGATTCTTTGAGGCACAGCCTGGGCAAGTGTTATGGAGTCCCGGCCATTGCAGAAACGATCTTAACGCTTTTTTGGGGGTGTAGGAAATGTAGGCTGTTGCGCCTGCCAAGAAAAGGCTTTAAAAATCATATTTTTTTTCTTTGTGTTTTCTGAGGGGAGAGAGGAATTTATTGAGGCTAAAGTGAGGGGCATGAAGCTTAGCTTTTATTTTGCTTTTAATTTCTTTTTTTTTCTTTTTTTCTTTTCTTTTTTTGACATCAGATTAATCCCTTCAGACTAATGCGCAAAAGGGCAAAAGCGAAGAATGAGAGAGGGGACCGACAGTCCGGGCCCGTCATGCGCTCAGCGAGGAAGAGAAGAGACACTGGCAGTCGACCTAGAGCTCTTTAAAAGAATCCCCGTAAAAATAGCGGTCAGCTGTTCTTGGCCTGAAAGAAATTACACCGAAATGACATGTTGGCAAGGTGCCTGAGATTTTCTCGTCTGCCGGTTGAGGGGAAGAAGAAAAAGGAGTGCTGAGAGGGCAAATGCTGTTTTCTTCCATTTCGTGTTGTTGTGCCCAGAGCTTGCTGGGTAATGCATTTGCCCTCCAGCAGCCTGGGGCACCCTAGCTTAGGAGAGGCAGAAGCAACCCAGATGAGGCAGCCACATAGCAGGAGTGCCTGCCTCTCGTTTTCGGCCAACTGCAGCCTACAGAGTGGGGGAGGGAAAGGCTTTGCGCACACACCGAGAAGAGAGGCCAAGATGTCCATTAATCCTGCTCCACAGGCACAAGGCATGACCCGGTGCTTCCTTCCTGGCTCTGACTCACTGTCTGTCTCCTTGGCTGCCTCTTCCCACCCAGCCATTGGCAGGGAGAGGATTGTCTTGGCACAGGCCGGCATGTGCACACCCGCTGCGCCTCCATGAGGGCCCTGCCGGAGTTGTGGAGGTCTCTTGTCTTCGTCTTGAAAAGGAATCCTGGTTGGAGGAGGGGGAGATTGTGCTGAGAGAGGGACCCTTTGTGCTGCCCACAGCACAGCCACTGTGCATTTTCTCCCATTGTCCATCCCTGGAAAACACTTTAGGCCTCAAGCAGGAAAGACAGAGAAGCAAATGAGCAGACAGCATCTACCCCCCACTGTATCCTATATTCTTTCACTCAAGTACATTAGTATCAACAGCCACTAGCTCTGATTGCAACACCGTGTCCAAAACCTGGAAGTACCTCTGCCCCAAACATACACTACTGACACCGATGAACCAATGGTTTGACCCAGCAGAAGGAAGCAGCACATCCTTGTAGCTAGACCAATTGGCTCTTTAAAAAAAACCACAATCCAAACCCTCTGAGACCTGGACTGGATGATGTCATCTGCTTCCCCCCCATCCCGACCACACAATGGGGGCTAAGATCTCGTCAGTCCCATTTTCTCCTGGCGCACCTTTCCAATCTGCATAACTGTGGGGGAGGGAGAAGACCATCAGAACCACCCTTCAGTATGCAATTTAAATGCTATTTTAGTAATATTTAAATTGCATGTAAAAGCAGACGGCACCTCCCATGTGATTATGTGGAGTGGAACAGCATGCCAGTGAGGTCAGGATCATTGATGCTAATGTCCCTCATTGCATGGTGGGTTGCAGAATCATCCAATCCAGTCTTGGCATCAAAGACGATCAGCTTTTCTGCTGTAGATTTTTAGACCTTTTCTAGATTTCCAGACCTTTTGGGAAAGGGACTATAAATGCCATGGCCACACATAATCTCCTTATCTCTTGGTTGAGAGCAGCCAGCAAATCCTTTGTCAGCTGTGTATCACCTCTACGTTTATGAAGCTATTCATTCCACTCAATTGCACAATAGGGCTCAGGTAGCATGTGAGATTTTTTTCCCCCTACTCCAAATACTGAACAGGCTGTACAGACATGACAAACATCCTGGGAGCTTTCAAACCCACTTAGAAGACTCAACCTCTGACCTGCTTCCCCATCCCAGCTGTATGGAAGCAGCTGTCATCACTTTGTGGAAAGAAAATGTGCCATGTTCCTGGACAATGAGCTCTCCTCTTTGCTCCATATGTTTCTGGGATTTCAAATAGATGCTGGTTGGAGCCCTGATAAATGCCGTCTTCCTTTCAACCAGGTCTTGCTGCTTCCTAATGAACGCTTAACGGTTTACCTAATTACTGCTGTCATTCTGTGGATAAACTTGATGATAGGAATTCACTGGAAATTTGAGACCAGCAAATTTCCGTTTAGCAGAATTGATTTTTCTGCCAGCCCACAATCAGGAGACCTGCTAAATGCGCAGGATTGTAAGGGAGTGGCAGGAAATTTTGATATGCAGGAACTCTTCATGATGTTCCCGTAGTCAAGCCAAGCCCCGTAGCCACACAGACCACCAGGCAAGATGGCCACCCACAAGTCCAACTAGAGAGACTCTTGGGGGACTGGAGCTTATTCATATCCAAGGATTTGATGCAGTACCCAAAAGAAGTGCATCCTCCCCCCAATACAGTAGGAGGCTACTGGGAAACATATCTGAGGTATTGGTATTGGCAACCTTCAGTCTCGAAAGACTATGGTATCGCGCTCTGAAAGGTGGTTCTGGAACAGCGTCTAGTGTGGCTGAAAAGGCCAATCCGGGAGTGACAATCCCTTCCACACCGGGAGCAAGTGCAGTCTGTCCCTGGTCTGTCTCCCTGGCTATGGGCCTTCCTTCTTTGCCTCTTAGCCTCAGACTGTTGGCCAAGTGTCTCTTCAAACTGGGAAAGGCCATGCTGCACAGCCTGCCTCCAAGCGGGCCGCTCAGAAGCCAGGGTTTCCCACCTGTTGAGGTCCACTCCTAAGCCCTTCAGATCCCTCTTGCAGATGTCCTTGTATTGCAGCTGTGGTCTACCTGTAGGGCACTTTCCTTGCACGAGTTCTCCATAGAGGAGATCCTTTGGGATCCGGCCATCATCTATTCTCACAACATGACCGAGCCAACGCAGGCGTCTCTGTTTCAGCAGTGCATACATGCTAGGGATTCCAGCACGTTCCAAGACTGTGTTGTTAGTGTCCTGCTGAAGCAGGCCTTTGGAACTGCAACAGAAGGCATCTATCTCCGGACCAGATCAGACGGAAAGCTCTTCAACCTCTCCAGACTGAGAGCAAAGTCCAAAGTCCAGCTGAAATGTTTGCGTGACTTCCTCTTTGCCGACGATGCAGCTGTCACTACCCACTCTGCCAAAGATCTCCAGCAGCTCATATCTGAGAAATGGGGTCTAATATGTGCAAGTTTCATCTCTTGCCTCTGTTTTAGGGATCTGTGCTGGTATGGGGGCTTTTCTAGGGTAAGAATGGTTGCTGCCCTTCCCTGATTGCTCTCTTTCTTTCTACCAGAATGGGTGGGGGGATTCCCACCCTGCCACTTTCTGGCCCTTCTACACCCCTGTCGAATTGCAAGGCATTAGGAAACTCAAACTGAGCAAGAAGGGCAATGCTCATTTGATCTCAGAGCCATCACTGTAGCTGGCCAGCAGGTGCAACCAAGTCAGCAGTAGTCAGGGGGTGCAAAACAACAAGCGGGTCTTTGTAGCTGGTCCTATGAAACCTGTTTGTGACCGAGTTCCTCAGCCTGGGAGATAAGAGAATACTAGATAAGACCATTTGTTTATAAATTAATAGAGAGTACCCTTGATTTGATTTGACTAGAGCAGTGATTCTCAACTTTTAACACCAGGGCTGACTTTTTTAGAATGACGATCTGTCAGGACCCACTGGAAGTGATGTCATTCACCTGGAAGTGATGTCATTGCCGGAAGTGACATCATCAAGCAGGAAAATTTTTAGCACCCCAATATGTCAAAAACAGATCGGTTAAGCACTGCAGACACCCGCCTATAAGTCAATCCCACAGATAAGTTGAGGGCAGTTTTTGAGCCAGTAATCATGGAATTTTCTATTAAACTTAGGGGGGTGTCTGACTATAGTTTTGTCTGATTTTACTCGAGGCCAGATCCTGAAAAATAACCCACCACTAATCACAGTTCTTGTTACCTAAGAACTGTAGTCTCTAATTTATTAGAAACATAGTTAAAGAACATAAGATACATTTTTATTCTTTTTAAATTCTGGTCTTCATCACCTTTTTGTAAGCACTATCAGAGTAAGTGCACTGTAGACAACATACCAGTAAAACAGTGGTTCCCAACCTGATATTCATGTACTCCCAGGACACTCAACAGGACCTTTAGGGGTACTTGAAAAAGTATGGAATAATGGCAGAAAAAGGCAGGCCGTGCTCCAGAATGCCTTGCAAGACAGGAATGCCTTGTAAGTCCCAGCAAGGCAGGAAGGGAGGTAGCTAGTCGGCTGTGAAAGCCCCACCAATAGCTAGTTTTTGGTCATCAATTCATGTATGAACCAGTGATTGAAAACCAGCACAGTAAAAAAGCTGAAACATAATATGGAAAGTGATCAATCACCCAGAATTTCTCAGCACACTTTTGGTGCAAAACAGTGCAAAGGCAGAGTCTTCTGTTCTTCAAACAGATAAAAAGAGAAAACATGTGATGAATACATGAAGTCTGGGCTTTCATATAGAGGAGATGAGGGCTTGTATTATTAATTACAAACATTTTGCTAATATGAAGGGTACAATTTATGGAATTGGGCTGCCAAGGGATATGCAAGTGAAAAAGGTTGGGAACCACTGCAGGAGAACCAGGAATCAAATCCACCTTTAAGGAGTCTGGTGTGTTAAGCCAGAAGCTCCACATACAACATACAACCCGTAACACAGAACTGGGAGTGTGCAATTCAATTCACAACAGAGAGATGAGATATTTGCAACCCTTTTTACTCAGAAGTAGACCCACAGCTTTCCATGGGTGTTAGGACATCTGCAAGAGGGATCTGAAGGCCTTAGGGATGGACCTCAACAAGTGGGAAACCCTGGCCTCTGAGCGGCCCGCTTGGAGGCAGGCTGTGCAGCATGGCCTTTCCCAGTTTGAAGAGACACTTGGCCAACAGTCTGAGGCAAAGAGGCAAAGAAGGAAGGCCCATAGCCAGGGAGACAGGCCAGGGACAGACTGCACTTGCTCCCGGTGTGGAAGGGATTGTCACTCCCGGATTGGCCTTTTCAGCCACACTAGATGCTGTTCCAGAACCACCTTTCAGAGCGCGATACCATAGTCTTTCGAGACTGAAGGTTGCCAATACTTATTCTTAAGTAATGGTGCATTGAATTGTAGCCTGCTTCAGATGGAAAGGATTCCCATCCTGGTGTTTCAAAAAACAGACCTGCTTTGCAAGCTTTTGCCAAGCAGAACCAGGCTGCAGCAGAAGGAAGGAGAATAAAAGGTTAACAAATTGCTTCTAAGGAGCTGTGCCTGCCTGCTGCTTGAGAAACTTGGCGCCTGTCTGCCCTTGAGAAATGAAACTGTTCAGAAGGCTTTGCCCTCTGATTGACCGGGAGATAAGGGGAAGTGATAATTGGAGCTAGATTACTTGGCAAAAATTTCAGGTACTAGAGGCGAGTATCTACAATAAATTAAAACAGTTAAAATAAGTATAAGTTTCAACATTTATTTGAATGTTACTTATTTGAATGTTACCCTGCCAAGCAGTTGCTGATCTGTTTTAAAACATCCCATAGACTGAATTCCTATCTACACTTACCATAGTCAAGGGCTTACTGTCATTGTTAAAAGCATATACGTTGAAGCCTGTTAAAAGTACAGATCAGTAACTTTCCAAAAATGCAGTCACATCGTAGTATCATGTCTAATATATTAAAAATAAAATACACATTGAGATGAATGGGGACCTGCCTGAAATTGGCCTGTGACCCACCTAGTGGGTCCCGACCCACAGTTTGAGAAACACTAGACTAGAGGACTACACTGGATTGGATTACCCACCTGATTAGTACCTAATTCCCTTCCAACTCCTCCACAAGACGTGAGTGGGGAGACTCACATTGTAGGGGGAAAACCCAGTCGTGTCTTTCTCTCCTCTGGTCCACAATAACCGACAAGCAATTACTGAAGCTGTCCAAGTGCAAAGCTGGTCTGTGGGAACATGACTGTTAGTGACACAGCAAAATGAAATACTGCTCCCAAGTGTTTTGCAAATATCTGGATTCCTGAGGCATGGCTCACTGCCCTCTGACCCCGGCAGTTTATATTATTCTGCTGCTTATCAGTAAGACTCAGTTGTGGAGGAAGCAGCCAGCCATGCTTTCACCATGTGACCGAGCCATGCTTTCACCACATGAACAGGCGAGCTGAAAGAATGCAGGTCGCAACCAGAATGAAATATGGTCCATTCAGCACCCCACCCCAGTTCTGCCTGTCCTGCAAAGCTGTTGACCAAAGAGAAGAGCCACTGGATGCAGAGGTGCCACTTTGAGCAAGCTGATCAGCTCAGCAGCATAGCCAGAAGGGGGGGCGCAGTAAGTATTACAGGTGCCAATTGGCCCCCCCCCTTGCCATCAAAGCCATTTGGGGCAACGATGCTCAGTGAGCACCTGTACATTGCCATTGCTGCCCCAAATGACTCCAACGGTGAGGGGAATGGCTTTTACATGGTGCATTACGTGGTCGCCTGTAATACTTACTGCACCCCTCCCCCCAACTGAGCTACTGGATCAGCTGTCCCAAGCCTACCATATCATGTTGTTCTGGCAGTAGATATTTCCTCTTGAACTATTTTGACCAGGAAAAAGAGAGACAAGAATGCCAATTAGCAATAGGGCAATTTAGAAAACCCTCAAGGAGATGGGAATTCAAGCGGAGGTGTCTGTTCATTTGAACCAAACCCTGGATTCAGGGCCCAATCCTGTTCAGCGCATGCCGGCTCACCACCGGCACACACTGTTGCAAACATGCCGTAAGGCACGTTTGCGGGCCCTAGTACCGGTGCTCCACTGATGCTAGCCCAGTGCTGGCTGGTGCTGGGCTAGCGCCAGTGGAGTACTGGACCTCCACGGCTTGGCGGTTGTGTGGACCACAACTGAAACGTAGGTGGGGGCGTGGGGAGAGATAGGGAGCAGGCGTTCCGGGGCGGGGGAGATGGAGGGAGGACAGGGAGAGAGCGGGGAGGAGCTGTGCCAAGGGAGGGAACAGGGCAGGAGGGAGGTGGGACTGGTGGAGTTTTGCTTCCAGAGCCTTCGGGTCGCTGTAGAATCAAGTAGCCCCATTGCGGGGGTCCCCTTCTCCTGAGGAGGAGTCGGCGGCTGCCTGGAGCATGCTAGATGCAGCAGCAGCCATTTTCGGTGCACCAGGCAGCTCAGGCTTGGGCTGTCAGTGGGTAGACTTGAAACGGGCCCTGAGTTTCTGCAAGAAAAAAGATGGCAGCACCTGCCTCTGTCTGCCTCAAAGCTGCCACAGAGCAGCTCCTTAAGAAAGGGGGACAGACGAGTGCAGCAGAATGGAGACTGTCATCCAACAGCATTACCTAATTTTAATTTCCACAGTCAGTGAAATGCATGATTAGCGCTTGTGGGATTTCAGGTGGGCCTCCGCCAAAGGGTTCTGCTTTGCATAATCACCTCTCAGGAACATCTATCAAGGGCATTCTCAGCGGGGTGAATCCCCTGCACATGTTTATTTTGAGTTTGATTGACTTTGGAGCCCTCCCGCTGCAGGAAATCTGAATCCTAAACCGAAGCAGTTACAGCAGGGAGGTGAGAATTAATTTCGACACCTCTGCCTCACAGATTCGGTGTGCTTGGAGGCGTCTCTATACTCCGCATCCAACTGTTACGTGTTGTTTTCAGCCTGGAGAGCAGATCATGAGGTAAACCACCGCGGGCAGGCCTCACTGCAGGCGTGTATTCTTCGGAAGGCAAAAAGTGGTTTGAATGTACTGCAGTCAAGAGATTCTTCACACCAATTTTTTTTTAGGCTTTTGCAGATGATCACATTTGAGCACAATAAACACACAGTTGCAGTTACCAGTTTGTAACCTGGAGCTCAGAAATCTTCCCCCCAGGATGCTCCTCAGTTTATTGATTTATTGCAGAATTTCTGTCCTGTCTTCCCACTCCTAAGGATTTGCTCCAACGCGTACATCATAAAAACAGGACAGAAAACATTTTTTTAAAAAACACAGCCAAAGCAGTAACAATAAACTAATTAAAATACCAGAGGGAGACAAAGAAAATCAAACAGAACAAACAAGTTTTCAGCTGGCATTGGAATACCATCAAAGAGAGTTTGAGGCAAACCTCTCAGGGCAGGGGATTGCATAATCTGGACCCTAACACAGAGTAGTCCGTTCCCTTGCTCCCACCATGGATGGACAGTATGAATGGAATGTAATTAAAATAGACATGGAAAGTATAACATATAAATAGGCAATGGACGGAAACATAAAAGCACAGTGTTTTGTGCCTGGGAAAATGCAGTTTTTCTCCCAGATACATCTCCGTGTCACTGAAAGCAGAGTTCTTCAACAGCTGGGTCAGGACCCAAAAGAGGATTGGAACCCTATCGGAGGGGACTGCACAGTGTTGCCACTACCATTTTGTTTTGTGCTTACAGCCCAATCCTAATTAAATCTCCCCCCACCCTGCAAATTCAGCTGTGCCATCAGAGTGTACACTGCATCCAGCTGTGGGGGGGGGGGGAGCCCATAGTTTTCCTTTCATTCCCTACCCCATTCTGCTACTGCAATGGGTCTTCTTGGATCTGTGCTGGCTATTTTATCGGTGCAGAACCAAGATAGAATACTAGTGTAGGCAGGTGCCATGGGCAACTGCCCCTGTTCTGCCTCCTTCCCCACTCCAACACCCCCATTCCTCCCCCTTTCTGCCCTGGTCCTCCTACCACCTGCCCTCCAAGTTGGCTTGCTTCTGCTGGTAGCCGGCCGTGGCAATGGGCCTCCACGCCACCACTGTTAGCGATGGCAGTTTCAGAGTGGCTGCCTGCAGCCTGCCATAAGGCCCATTTAGGACGGTGGATTCAGCGTTCCACTGCCAAAAAGCCCAGTTAGGATCAGGCTGTTAGTCCGGCAGTCTGATCGGTAGCTAGGGCCATGAGTCCTAAATGAGGTGCATCTCACTAGAAACTTTGGGTTTGAGGGGGGGTTTTTTTGGCCAAGCTCCTTCATCTTCAGCAGGTTCCCCCAACCCTCCACTCACCCTGCTGTCTGCTGCAGCACTCCGTCATCAAAGCAGCTCACTTTAAAATGATGACTGGGCTGGGACACCTCCCTTACGAGGAAAGGCTACCGCATTTGGGACTCTTCAGCCTAGAAAAAAGGCGCCTGTGGGGGACGACATGGTTGAGACATACAAAATTATGCAGGGGATGGACAGAGCAGATAGAGGGATATTCTTTTCCCTCTCATGCAACACCAGAACTAGGGAAAGAAAGAAGGCTCCCAATGACATTGTGGCAATGCAGCTGATTGCCCACTATTTGGCAGGGAAAGAGGAGGTGTGGCGGTGTAGCTGCTTGTTCCCATATCCCTCTCATAATCTCATTGGTTGGACTCTTGAGGGTGGGTCCCATGTTGTAGGCTGGAATTTGAGGTGGGTCCCAGCTCTCGGCAGAATGGGCAACAAAATGGCAATGTGCTTCAATGTCAGTAAGTGTAAAATCATGCACATTGGGGCAAAAAATCAAAACTTTAGATATAGGCTGATGGGTTCTGAGCTGTCTGTGACAGATCAGGAGAGAGATCTTGGGGTGGTGGTGGACAGGTTGATGAAAGTGTCGACCCAATGTGCGGCGGCAGTGAAGAAGGCCAATTCTATGCTTGGGATCATTAGGAAGGGTATTGAGAACAAAACGGCTAGTATTATAATGCCGTTGTACAAATCTATGGTAAGGCCACACCTGGAGTATTGTGTCTAGTTCTGGCCGCCGCATCTCAAAAAAGACATAGTGGAAATGGAAAAGGTGCAAAAGAGAGCGAGTAAGATGATTATGGGGCTGGGGCACCTTCCTTATGAGGAAAGGCTACAGCGTTTGGGCCTCTTCAGCCTAGAAAAGCGGCGCTTGAAGGGGGACATGACTGAGACATACAAAATTATGCAGGGGATGGACAGAGTGGATAGGGAGATGCTCTTTACACTCTCACATAACACCAGAACCAGGGGACATCCACTAAAATTGAGTGTTGGGAGAGTTAGAACAGACAAAAGAAAATATTTCTTTACTCAGCGTGTGGTCGGTCTGTGGAACTCCTTGCCACAGGATGTGGTGCTGGCGTCTAGCCTAGACACGTTTAAAAGGGGATTGGACAAGTTTCTGGAGGAAAAATCCATTATGGGGTACAAGCCATGATGTGTATGCGCAACCTCCTGATTTTAGAAATGGGTTATGTCAGAATGCCAGATGTAGGGGAGAGCACCAGGATGAGGTCTCTTGTTATCTGGTGTGCTCCCTGGGGCATTTGGTGGGCCGCTGTGAGATACAGGAAGCTGGACTAGATGGGCCTATGGCCTGATCCAGTGGGGCTGTTCTTATGTTCTTAAGGTCACTGCCATAAGAAGAGGTGTGGAGGAAGTGAAAAGAGTGAAGTTTTTCTCTTTTTTCCAACAGTACTAGAAAGAAGGGGCAGCCAACGAAACTGATTAGCAGGAGTTTTAGGATGGACAAAAGGAAGTTCGAAGTTTTCACCCAGCCCATAATTTCTGGAACTCACTGCCACAAGATGTGGGAAACAGGAAGCCAGGCTAGGTAGGCTTTTGGTCTGACACATTAGGGTCCTTCTTAGGTACAGAACTGTACCTGTGGCAAAGTCTTCATACTTCAATTCTAGAATTAAGGTTAGAAATTAGTCGAGTCAAATCAGAATTTGGGACACATGGAACCCGGAGCAGAGGAACCAGAGGAAGGATGAATGAATGAAACAGATGAAATCCTCTCATCCCAAGGCTGTTTCCTCATGTTTGCTGATTAGTCACAATCTGGACAGAAACACTGGATACTCTTTCCCAGTTTGTTGGAAGGACACTCCATAGAGACCAGTTAAGCCAGGAATACAGCTATTCTGGCTTTCTTCATGTGCAGAGTCTAAACAAGCTTAGTGTCATAGCTAGAGGGGGTGCAGAGCACCAAGTTTTGCAAGGAGCCTCACCACAGCCTGCAAGTGGCCCTCCGCTTTGGAGCCATTCTGGGCAGGAGGATTTAGTTAGGATTTAATTAGGTATTCCCCTCCATTTTGCTCTCACCACCTGGAATAGCCATGGTAAGGCTCCCTGCAAAACAGTGCTTTGCACCCCTTCTAGCTATGCCACTGCTTAGTATCAATTTAAGAAGAAGAAAAAAACAGCCCTGAAGATGTGCTGGTTTATGACTTATAAGCATTGTTGGCTCCGCCAGCATTATGCTGCTTTCCATGAAAGATACAATACACTAAGTAGTTCAAGGCACATTAAATGGAGAATAAAATCCCCTTGCTCAGCAGTATTTTCTCTCCAAATCCTCAGATGCGTTTGCATTACAGTATTTCAGCCAATGGCATTCAAAGGAAGCAGCGAGTTCAAAAGTTTCCCTTGCCAGATTGACCACAAAGTGTTTGTTTAGCCGGGTGCCACAGAGGTGTGTCCCTCCAACAGAGAGGGCAAGTGCGTCCAGGCCATTGCCCATTCCAGTGAAAGCATAAAAAAGGAAGACTGAGAGACTCACAAACCTGCAATTAGGACATGAAGTCCCCCCCCCCCCCGATCAACTGGTGTTCATAAACAAACTGCCCCTGAAACATGGAAGTTCTCAGGGTGAAAATCCTGGATTTTCCCATGTTCACCTATTTTGAAATCCCCCAGAGATGCCTCAGGTTTTCTGGAGGGAGGCCTTGTGGAATCAACAGCGATGCTTTCACCACCAAAGAAATTGAACAGATGGACCCTGGAAGAGCATTCAGCCAACACCAATGGATCGGTGCTGGTTGGTTGGCAACCTTCAGTCTTGAAAGACTATGGTATAAGCCTACAGCACCCGGTATTCCCAGGCAGACTCCCATCCAAGTACTAACCAGGCCTGACCCTGCTTAGCTTCCAAGATCAGGCATGTGCAGGGTAACAGTTGCTGCTGATCCAGTGTAAAAGATGTACGTGTGGAGGAAGTGACTGGCAATTAAGGGGCCTTAAGAGACAAGAGCAGACTCAAACAAGATTGACGATAAATTCACCTCCTGCAGTTTGCCCCAACATGGACAGCCACAGCTAAAATAAGCAGAGTCTTCAGGGGGCTTGAGAGGGTTGTTTTGATAATGCAGGAGGTGAAGCTCTTTCTTGCACTTTGATCCCCTGATGCTTCTGGAGCCCACGGAGCTCTGCAGCTGCAGGGGCTTATATTTTTCATTTCCAAGCAGCAACGGAAGAAGGCATATGGCTATCACTGATTTCTAGAAAGAAATGGCCACTAAGAAACCCCAAATGTTTCTCCAGTCAACCCTGCACATGCCTGATCTGGGAAGCTAAGCAGGGTTAGGCCTGGTTAGTACTTGGATGGGAGACTGCCTGGGAATACCGGGTGCTGTAGGCTTATACCATAGTCTTTCAAGACTGAAGGTTGCCAACCATTCTCTCCAGTCAAAAGACAATAGAGTTGGTCAGGTCAGTGATGCAACATGAGGGTGCAGGGGATGTGGACCGCACCAGGTAATGCACTCACAGGTGTGTGTAACACAGGTGTGACACAGGTGTGTGTGAGATCAAACTTTGAAGATCTTAGTACTTTTGAATAGTACCATCATGTTATAAATCATTTGACAGGTAATTTAATGTGGAATGCAATGAATTTGGACGCGTTGAACTATCTGTATTCTATCAGAAGTTATAGTCAAATAACCAGAAAAGGAAAACACAGCTGCCTTATGTAACAAAAAGTGGATTTTCTCAACTCATAACTAACCAATGAGACTGATTGTTCCAAAAGTCAATGACACAGCAATCAATAAGGTTCCCAATAAGCTGGTGCAGGTGCAACCTCTTTATCCAAGAGGGTTCCGTTCCTGGACCCCTCGCGGATACCAAATTTCATGTGAATTAAATCACATGGATTTTGGGGCCCACTGAGCTCCAAACGTGACCAGAGCCTTGCTCCGGTCACATCTGGAGCTGTTCTGAGACCCGTGGACGCTGTGTGCAGGTTGATGCCATTTCAGGCATATGCCTCCGTTTTACTCCCACTGCCTGAAATGGCTCCAAAGGGGAGGGGCCGCTTGCACGCTGCGGTGAGGCTCCCTGCAAAACCTAGTGCTTTACACCCCCTCTAGCTATGCCACTGCTCTCACTTAGTATTTCACTGTGATTTACAGTTAATTTTTTTTTTGACCCTCTAGGGTCTTTTTAATAGGGACTGCCTATTCAAAGGAGAGAAAAGCACTTAGCATGCATGGAACATCCCTCTCCACCACACAGGACCTCCACGTGTGCACTGAAGCTTAGACAGAACTCTGGATCAAGACAAACATGGACATTTAGCTCCTAGTGGGACTGTTGATTATTTCTGTAAAAGGATATGCTGGCATTATATCCCTCCTGTGCCATTTCATGCAGACAGATTAGCTTCACACTCTCATCTTATATTAGCAGAACCCTTGGCTCCTGTTCTGTCTGATTTCACTCCATTTTGCACTTGTCATTGATGCGGAATCGGAGGGGGGGGTTCATCTCAGGCGGGTAATAAACACCTGTCATCTTTTGATTAATGGCCTTGCAATGTTGATATGTTGGAAGATAGGAATAAAATCCAAAGGTGGTGAGGGGGAAAGAAGTGTGAGCATGTCTCTTTCTAACACCTTCCAAGCTTGATTAATGAGAGTTTTATTAATACTGTACACTCCATTTGTCCCTATTTACTAGGGGCAGATTCTATTTTGTTATATGACCCATCTATTTGGCTTGTGCTTCAAAGTTCAGGATTAAATGGGAGGATAAAGAACTCTCAAAGAATTTGATTAGTGGGTGCTATTTTTATTGTATGGTATTATGTTCCAGAATTGCATTTTATTCAGAATTTCAGAATGTTCTGTATTTCAGAATGTTCAGAATTTCAGAAAGTTCTGTTCTGAACAGAATGTTCTATATGTCAGAACAGAATTTTATTGTATGGTATTATGTTCCAGAGCTCCAGAAGGATCTTTCCAAACTGGAAGACTGGACAGCAAAATGGCAGGTGCGTTTCAATGTTCATTGGCATCCTTCATTCTTGGAGGACAATGGTATTGCGCTCTGAATGGTGGTTCTGGAACAGCATCTAGTGTGGCTGAAAAGGCCAATTCAGGAGTGACAATCCCTTCCACACTGGGAGCAAATGTAGTCTGTCCCTGGTGTGTCTCCCTGGCTATGGGCCTTCCTTCTTTGCCTCAGACTGTTGGCCAAGTGTCTCTTCAAACTGGGAAAGGCCATGCTGCACAGCCTGCCTCCAAGCAGGATGCTCAGAGGTCAAGGTTTTCCATCTGTTGAGGTCCAATCCTAAAGCCTTCAGATCCCTCTTGCAGATGTCCTTGTATCGCAGCTGTGGTCTACCTGTAGGGCGCTTTCCCTGCACAAGTGATCCATAGAGGAGATCCTTTGGGATTCGGCCATCGCCCATTCTCACGACATGACCAAGCCAACGCAGGCATCTCTGTTTCAGCAGTGCATACATGCTAGGGATTCCAGCTCATTCCAGGATTGTGTTGTTTGGAATTTTGTCCTGCCAGGTGATACCAAGGATGCGTCAGAGGCACTGCATGTGGAAAGCGTTCAGTTTCCTCTCCTGTTGTGAGCAAAGAGTCCATGACTCGCTGCAGTACAGAAGTGTAGTCAAGACACAAGCTCTGTAGACCTGGATCTTGGTATGTTCTGTCAGCTTCTTGTTGGACCAGACTCTATTTGTGAGTCTGGAAAACGTGGTAGCAGCTTTACCGATGCATTTGTTTAGCTTGGTATCGAGAAAAAGAGTGTCAGAGATCATTGAGCCAAGGTACACAAAGTCATGGACAACCTCCAGTTCATGTGCAGAGATTGTAATGCAGGGAGGTGAGTCCACATCCTGAACCATGATCTGTGTTTTCTTCAGGCTGATCGTCAGTCCAGAGTCTTGGCAGGCCTTGCTAAAACGATTCATGAGCTACTGAAGATCTTTGGCAGAGTGGGCGGTGACAGCTGCATTGTCGGCAAAGAGGAAGTCACGCAGACATTTCAGCTGGACTTTGGACTTTGCTCTCAGTCTGGAGAGGTTGAAGAGCTTTCCATCTGATCTGGTCTGGAGATAGATGCCTTCTGTTGCAGTTCCAAAGGCCTGCTTCAGCAGGACAGCGAAGAAAATCCCAAGCAAGGTTGGCGCAAGAACACAGCCCTGCTTCGGATGTCAAAAGGGTCTTATGTGGAGCCATCAAAGACTACAGTGCCCTTCATGTCCTTGTGGAAAGACCTGATGATGCTGAGAAGCCTGGGTTGACATCCGATCTTGGGGAGAATCTTGAAGGGGCCATCCCTACTGACCAGGTCGAAAGCCTTCGTGAGATCTATGAAGGCTATAAAGAATGGCTGTCGTCGTTCCCTGCATTACTCCTACAGCTGTCTAAGGGAGAATACCGTATCAGTGGTGGACTTGTTGGCTTGGAATCCACACGGTGATTCTGGATAGACGCTCTCTGCAAGTACCTGGAGCCTCTTTAGTGCAACTTAGGAAAACAGCTTTCCTACAATGCTAAGGAGAGAGATGCCGCGGTAGTTGTTGCAGTCACCCCTGTTGCCTTTGTTCTAAGTGTAAAGTCATGCACATTGGGGCAAAAAATCAAAACTTCACATATAGGCTGATGGGTTCTGAGCTGTCTGTGACAGATCAGGAGAGAGATCTTGGGGTCCTTGTGGACAGCTCAGTAAAAGTGTCGACCCAATGCGCAGTGGCAGTAAAGAAGGCTAATTCCATGCTTGGGATCATTAGGAAAGGCATTGAGAATAATACAGCTAATACTGTAATGCCATTGTACAAATTGATGGTTAGGCCACACCTGGAGTATTGCATCCAGTTTTGGTCACCACATCTCAAAAAGGACATAGTAGAGATTGAAAAGGTGCAAAGGAGAGCTACTGAGATGATTACTGGGATGGGGCACCTTCCTTATGAGGAAAGGCTACAGCGTTTGGGCCTCTTCAGTCTAGAAAAGAGGTGCCTGAGGGGGGACACGATTGAGACATACAAAATCATGCAGGGGATGTTCAGAGTGGATAGAGAGATGCTCTTTTCCCTCTCGCATAACACCAGAACCAGGGGACATCCATGAAAGTTGAGTGTTGGGAGAGTTAGAACAGACAAAAGAAAATATTTCTTTACCCAGCATGTAATTAGTTTGTGGAACTCCTTGCCACAAGATGTAGTGATGGCATCTTGCCTGGATGCCTTTAAGAGGGGATTGGATAAATTTCTGGAGGAGAAGTTCATTACGGGTTACAAGTCATAGCAGGTATGTGCAGGCTCTTGGTTTTAGAGGCAGGCTGCCTCTGATTGCCAGATGCAGGGGAGGGCACTAGGATGCAGGTGGTGTCTGTTGTCTTGTGTGCTCCCTGAAGCATTGGGTGGACCACTGTGAGATACAGGAAGCTGAACTAGATGGGCCTTTGGCCTGATCCAGCGGGGCTCTTCTTATGTTCTTGTGTTGATATTGTTATTAAACTAGATAACTATTAATATTGTTATTAAACTAGAAATTTTAAAATGGATGTACATTAACTGAGGTACATTGAGGGTTGAACTAGATGACCTTGTGGGTCTTTCCAGCTCTATGATTGTATGATTCTAAGAAGAAGAAAAGGGATAGAAACTTAATTCAGAGCCCAATCCTATCCACTCCCCCCCACCACCACCACTGATGCAGCAGTGTCAAAAAAAGGCTACTACTGCATCCTGTGGGGGGCAGTCACAAGGATCACTTCTGGATAAGGAAACATTTGTTTCCTTACCCCAGGGTAAGCCACTGTGACATGGGCGGGGGGGGGGGTCTACTTCAATCTACACCAATGAAATCACTGGTACAAGTCTGCATTGACCGGGATGGTAGATTGGGCAGGGGAGGGAGATTAGGATTTGCGTGCCTGCTTGCTGCCGCTGAACCCACCCCTTTGTAGACCCAATCTGCACTCCTCCTGCTCCATCACCACCGTGTTGCGCCCTCCCCCATCCTGTCCTGTCTCCCCCACCATTTTACCTGCCTTGGCAGATCCTTTAGGATCTGCTGATGTGTGTGGGAAGGCTCCAGCCTTCCCACTGATGCCTCTCCAGTGTACTACTCTGCGTACTGGCAAAGCAGCTTTTATAACAGTTTTACATCAGTCAGCACTGGTGGAAGGCTTGTTCTCCCTGTGGGACAACCCAATAGGAGTGGACAGCCTGACATGTATCCATCATGTCACCATCATGTTATTTTATGATTCATGGCAGGTTCCAACTATTAATTAAAATACAAGTAATAAAAATAAGGCAAAAACTGGCTAAGTGTGGCATCAGAGAGAGAGAGAGAGAGAGAGAGAGAGAGAGAGAGAGAGAGAGAGAGAGAGAGAGAGAGTCTAGGTCTGTAATTCTAGGTCAGCAATTTTCAACATTTTCCTTCTCATTACCAATGGCGAAGCCATTTTCCAAGGCTGCTTGTTTTGCTTCTCTTTCATCAGAATGTATAAGAACATAAGATAAGCATGTGAAGCTTATCCCCCATAAATCTGTCCAATCCCCTTTGAAAGGCATCTTGGCCTTCAGGTGCCATGACAACATCCTGTGACAAGGAGTTCTACAGATAACTCGCTGGGTAAAGAAATATTTTCTTTTGTCTGTTCTAACTATCCTGGCACTCAATTTTAGTGGATGTCCCCTGGTTCTGGTGTTGTGCAAAAGGGAAAAGAACTTGTCTCTACCCACTCTCTCCATCCCATGTATAATTTTGTATGTCTCAATCATGTCTTCCTTCAAGCATCTTCTTTCTAGACCAGGGGTGTCCAAACTTTTTGGCAAGAGGGCCACATCATCTCTCTGACACTGTGTCAGGGGCCAGGGGAAAAAAAGAATTAATTTACATTTCAAATTTGAATCAATTTACATAAATGAATATATTAGAGATGGAACTTATATGAATGAATGAAGGTCTTGCAATAGCTCTAAGCCTATGAAAGTTCTTGCACAAAGCAAGGCCAGCCTTTCCTTTGCTGCCACTGCTGCATCACAGGTGTGAAACAGCAAGCAGCGGAGGGAGCCCTCGTCCCACAGCTCATGTGAGAGGTTGAACTGTTGGCCGTCACGCTGAGAACAGTTGCATCAAACCAGCATGGGCTCCAGCAAGTCTCTGGAGGGCCAGAGTCTCAATGGAGACTGGGGGCTCCCTGATGGCCAGATTGGGAGTCTTTGAGGGCCGCAAGTGGCCCCAGGGCCAGGGTTTGGGCACCCCTGTTCTAGACTAAAGAGTCCCAAACACTGCAGCCTAAGAGAGGTGCCCCATTTTGGTCGCTCTCTTCTGCACCTTTTCCAGTTCTTTTTGAGGTCTTTTTGAAACCAGAACTGGATGCAATACTCCAAATGTGACATTACCATCTGTTTGTTCAAAGACATAATAGTATTGGCCATTTTATTCTCAATCTCTTTTTCAATTTATCTTAAGCATGGGATAATTTCCTTCTTGTACCTATTATCCAACACCGGCACTCACACACGCTCTTCTTGAGTTTTAACAAACTCTTTTGATGTTTTAACCTTTCACCTGCCCATTGTCAGTTGACAGCCTAAGCCTTGCCCCCAGTCCTCCTGGAATCTTGGCTATGCAAGGTTTTGGGGGGGAATTTGCCATTTACTGGGAAGGAGACTTTGGAGGATGATCTCTTTCTGCTTGTCCCTGTGGTGCCAGTGAAGTCTGCCATTTTTGACCTTGGCATTGGAGCAGATCAGGAGGAAGGAGGGAGGCACCAGCTTCAGGGTCTCTCCCCCCCCCCTTTTCTAGGATTAAAACTTCACAGAGGTGGAATATGAACAACTTTAGGAAAATGAACAGCTTTAAGGGCCTAGAGAGGAGGTCCTGAAAGGTAGAGAAGCTATGAGGAAGGGCTGAAGGAAGAATGGAGAGGATAAAAGGGACAGGAAATATGAACCTGAGAGGAGATGCATCGCTCCTACTGTCACTTGAGCAGTCTGTGCCTTAGTACCCCTAAGGGGACAGTGAGGCCATAAGCAGGGGTGTGGGTGAATGCTTTATTTCACATATTGATTTGGACTAGTCGGTTCTGTGGCTGCAGGCTTCTTGCTGTGTCGTGTTGTGACAGGCAGCATATGAAAACACAGGCACCCAGCCATGGCCAATTTCTCCTTATCCCTTCTCATTTAGCAAACCATTAATTTCCCACTCTAATGAAATCTGTCTTTTGGCCACAGGCACTAAGCAGCAATGCAGAAATCTGTCTTCAATCCAACCAACCCTGGAGTATTTTCCCAACACCACCTGGAGTATGTTCCCAATATCACACCGCCAATAGGCGTGATAGGGATTTTCGGAAACACCTTCTCTGAACTGACACTTCCACGTCGGACACAACCCAGTTCAGCTGGAGTGTTGGGATCTGCTCTTGCTGACACAAAAGAGGCTGCGATGGCTTCGGTCCAAGTGTTCAGACTGAACCGATCGGCGCATCAGCTTTCATCAACATCAGTCTCAAGGCTGTCAGGCTGGGCCAATTGCAGATTTCACTGTGGCATGTTTGTGAAGGGCTGGGGGGAAGGGGAAAGTTATAGAGAAGGCTGTGGAAGTGTCAGATCAGTGATGTTCACTACAGGAAGAACATTTTCTCGTCAAGTATGTTCAGTGTGGTAGCCTTCCTGTGGTTTGGTTAGGGCAGCCATTTTCAACCACTGTGCCGTGGCACACTGGTGTGCCGCAAATGGTCTCAGGTGTGCTACGGGAGTTTGGGAGAGGGTCATTTATTAGTAGGGCCATTGGGGATGTGAGCCCCCCCTCCACCAACAGCATAGTGTGCCTTGTCATTGTCAAAACTGATGTCAAAACCTTGACAATTCTAGCACGTTGTCAGTGTGCCATGAGGCAAGAAAGGTTGAAAATTACTGGGCTAGGGAGCTAGCGAGTTGTTGCATTGTCTCCTATTATTGCACAAACATGATGCAAGCATTTCATTCATGTCTTGGCCTTACAAACGTAGACTCCATCTTGTCCGGCAGATGCTTTCAGTATCAGCCAGCTCAGCATTTCTGCACACTCACAAACAGGGCATGGAAGCCTACTTGTAGGACTTTTATATATTCATGCACCTTTTTCAACCCTCCCCCCACAAAAATTGACAAAGTGGTTTCCACAGCAAAAGAAATAAATAACTGTATCCTTGTTCCCCAAGGGCTCACACAGTGGCATAGCTAGAGGGGGCGCAAAGCACTAAGTTTTGCCTCACTGCAGCATGCAAGTGGCCCCTCTCCTTCAGAGCTATTCTGGGCCAGGGGAACAAAATGGAGGCATTCACCTCTGCTTTGCTCCCCCCACCCCGAATGGCTCCGAAGGGGAGGGGGAGGGGCCACTTGCATGTTGCAATGAGGCTTCCTGTAACACTTAGTGCTTTGCACCCCTTCTAGCTTAGCCACTGGGCTCACACCCTAAAAAGATGCAGAAGAAGCAACATCAAACAGTCACTGGAAACATCACAGGCACTGTGCTGGCTGAAGTGGGACAGTTGCTCTCCTACTGCTAAATAGTAGAGAGGCATCACTTTAAAAAGGGCCTCTTTGCCCAGTTGGTATGGCTCCCCTCCCCATGTATCCTCACATCATTGTGAAGTAAGGTGATGGATGCAATTGGAAGAGCTTTGGTAGAAGGCAGATGTGGACCCACCCAAGCTGCCCAGTCTAGTCTGACCCTCCAACCACAGCCCCATGTTGGCTCACTGACTCCTGGGGAAAATGGTATTTGTTTGAATGGTTGGCAACCTTCAGTCTTGAAAGACTATGGTATAAGCCTACAGCACCCAGTATTCCCAGGTGGTCTCCCATCCAAGTACTAACCAGGCCTGACCCTGCTTAGCTTCTGAGATTAGAGGAGATCTGCAGGGTAACAGTTGTTTGAATGAAAAGCTAGGATTGAAGACATCAAAGACATCACTTTCTTTTGGAAGAAAGTGAAGTTAAAAACAAAAAAAACATGATTTACATAAGAAGCATTATTTCAAAGAGTATTTTGTTTTGATAACAAGAGACTGATCATGGAAGGGAAATGCCTCACAGGAAGGGGAAAAAAATTAAATAGAAATTGTGTTTGTTCCGAGCGGACATCAAAATGTTGATCGTGGATAAACAACTTGTCAGAGAGGAACCCAGGAATTAAACAAAAAATCAGATAAACAGCAAGGATTTTCCCAGGCACCACGTGAGCCAACACTGCAGCCAAAATCAGAATAGAAGCGAAATGGCACGTCAGGGACTTCAGTAAAGCCATAATTGCAAAATAAGAAACGGAGGCCTGGATTGCGGTGGCGTAGCTGGAGGGGGGGTGGCGCAGCCAGCCTGGCAGAGAGCCTCAGCTGGGTGGGCAAGCGGCTCCTCTTTTCGGAGCCATTCCCGGCAGGGGGTGCAAAACGGAGCAGCTCTGCCCCCCCTCCAGCTATGCCACTGCTGGATTGCACATGTCCATTCATCATTTGATGGCTGCAGCATCAAGGGGCTTGCATATGTGAAGGGGTGGTCAGCAATATTTATTTAGTTTCTAGTTAAACTCTTTTTTAAAAAATCTCTGCCAGTGAGAAAGTAAGAGCTGCCCTCAGAAATCAAGGGAGAAATCCAGGAATTTAGCATATCTGTGGCTGAGGACGACAAGGAAGGAAATCTTTTTTTGTATTCTTTCTAATGCAAACCTTGTTGTGCGTGAAGAAAAAAGTGTAATTTTTAATTGATGCTCCTAGAGAATAATTGCTTGGGGGGGGGGGGTGTTCAGTATCACAAGTTCACTCTACACCAGTGTGTCACAATATACCAGTGATTTTCAACATTTTTCATGGCACAGACCTCTATGTTTTTCGCCTCTCGTGATGTCGGTTCCGGGTGATTCTTCCCAGTTCTGCAGCGCTGTTTCTCGGGCAACTGTCTGTTGTAATGAATGGTCTATCCCTCTTCCTCCACTGGCTCTGCCACAGACAGGGCCCAATCCTATCCAACTTTCCAGCACTGGTGCAGCAGCA
The DNA here is from genome assembly GCF_035046505.1 of Tiliqua scincoides. Taxonomy (NCBI): domain Eukaryota; kingdom Metazoa; phylum Chordata; class Lepidosauria; order Squamata; family Scincidae; genus Tiliqua; species Tiliqua scincoides. The sequence continues at coordinate 307,908,518 of NC_089821.1, forward strand.
GTGCAGTCCCAAGGTAAGGGAACACATTCCCATACCTTGAGGAGGCCTCTGTGATTACCACCCCACCACAGGATGCAGTGCATGCCCTGTTGGCACAGCTGTACCAGCACTGGAAAATTGGATAGGATTTGGCCCACGTTTGCCCTAGAAACAGAGTGCAAAACCAGGAAGAGTTTTTCAGCTATTTTCAACTGCTGTGCTCTAAACTCCTGAAGTACACCTCTGGACCTTCCAAGGCACACAAATGTGCTGCAGCACACAGGTTGAAAATCACTGCTCTGCACTATCTATTTCCTCCATCAACCTTGTGGTTGTCCCTCCACCCATCCCAGAACTGTGCCATGCTGTGGCTATAGCGGTTGAAATTGTGTATTTCATCCCCGTCCCCTTTCTATCGTGTCTATTAAGTTGAAAGCCGACAGGAGCCGAGGGGCATCCGGTTCGGGACTCCTCATCCCTATGGGACAAGGATGGGGAGGTTAGAGAACAACAGGGTAAAGGCATAGTAGGAGAAGAAATTGGGAATGGTAGCATGGTGGGGTGTGATAGATGGTTGGGCACAATGAGAGGATGCGGGGACAAAGGAGCTAATAAGCATTCCATGTACAAATGCTTTTATGCAAATGCCCGAAGTCTCCGAGCAAAGATGGGAGAACTGGAATGTCTGGTGACAAGGGAAAACATTGACATAGTGGGCATAACGGAAACCTGGTGGAATGCGAAAAATCAGTGGGATATTTTAGAATTCTTTGAAAAGGTCAACCGGCATGTGGATGCGGGAGAACCCGTGGACATTATATATCTGGACTTTCAGAAGGCATTCGACACGGTCCCTCACCAAAGGCTACTGAAAAAACTCCACAGTCAGGGAATTACAGGACAGGTCCTCTCCTGGATTGAAACCTGGTTGAAGACCAGGAAACAGAGAGTGGGTGTCAATGGGCAATTTTCACAATGGAGAGAGGTGAAAAGCAGTGTGCCCCAAAGATCTGTCCTGGGACCGGTGATTTTCAATCTCTTCACAAATGACCTGGAGACAGGGTTGAGCAGTGAGGTGGCTAAGTTTGCAGACGACACCAAACTTTTCCGAGTGGTGAAGACCAGATGTGATTGTGAGGAGCTCCAGAAGGAACTCTCCAAACTGGCAGAATGGGCAGCAAAATGGCTGATTCGTTTCAATGTAAGTAAGTGTAAAGTCATGCACATTGGGGCAAAAAATCAAAACTTCACATATAGGCTGATGGGTTCTGAGCTGTCTGTGACAGATCAGGAGAGAGATCTTGGGGTGGTGGTGGACAGGTCGATGAAAGTGTCCACCCAATGTGCAGCGGCAGTAAAGAAGGCCAATTCTCTGCTTGGGATCATTAGAAAAGGTATTGAGAACAAAACAGCTAATATTATAATGCCATTGTACAAATCATTGGTAAGGCCACACCTGGAGTATTGTATCCAGTTCTGGTCGCCACATCTCAAAAAGGACATAGTGGAAATGGAAAAGGTGCAAAAGATGGCAACTAAGATGATTGCTGGGCTGGGGCACCTTTCTTATGAGGAAAGGCTATGGCGTTTGGGCCTCTTCAGCCTAGAAAAGAAACGCCTGAGGGGGGACATGATTGAGACATACAAAATTATGCATGGGAAGGATAAAGTGGATAGAGGGATGCTCTTTACACTCTCACACAACGCCAGAACCAGAGGACATCCACTAAAATTGAGTGTTGGGAGAGTTAGGACAGACAAAAGGAAATATTTCTTTACTCAGCGTGTGGCTGGTCTGTGGAACTCCTTGCCACATGATGTGGTGACAGCATCTGGCCTGGATGCCTTTAAAAGGGGATTGGACAAGTTTCTGGAGGAAAAATCAATTACGGGGTACATGCCATGATGCATATGCACAACCTCCTGATTTTAGAAATGGGCTATGTCAGAAGGCCAGATGCAAGGGAGGGCACCAGGATGAGGTCTCTTGTGATCTGGTGTGCTCCCTGGGGCATTTGGTGGGCAGCTGTGAGATACAGGAAGCTGGACTAGATGGGCCTATGGCCTGATCCAGCTGGGCTGTTCTTATGTTCTTATGAAAACCATTGTTTGAATGGTGAACTGCTTTGAATGCATTAATGGTGATTTATAAATGTCCAAAACAAATAAGCGCATACACACACACGCTGGACTTGAGACTTTCACCAGCCACCAGGGCTATAGTAACACCAGCTTTCTTCCTGAGCCTTCTGACCTCAGACCCTCCTCTCCCCTGTTAGTAGCAAGTCCATGAGCTTGACCAGCCATAAATGATGAGTCAAATCCATCTCCAAAGCCTGAAGTCTTCCATGATAAACAGAGAAAAGAAGAAGGGCGACCTTTAATTAAGTGATGGCCACTGTCTTCTCGGCCTATTCTTGTGGGTTGTAAAGCAGAACTCTTGACCTCTAGGCCTCATACATCATCTGCTGGCAGAAGCCTCTTGTTCATGTTTGCCTTGACATGTGCTTTGCTCACCATTCTGTACCTCAGGGAAGCTTTTCATGTGCTAAGTGAACTCTCCCCTCATCCCCCATGGAGTAGGGACAACACTAATCTGGGAGAGGACAATGTCCGCTCTCTGTAGCAAAGGTCAGCTCCTTAGAAGCCTGCCATTAGGGAACTCTGGGGTGAAAGGCCAGCTGAATCACTTGGACATTTCATTAGCTGATGCCCAAAGAGATGCGTAGAGGTTGCCTAAGCCAGCTCTCTTTATCCAAGGGGCAAAGGCAAGAGGCCAGCTGGTTGGTAGCCACCGTCATTAGCCAGTTCAGAAGTGAGCTCTCTGGGGTCACAACAAGAGGACCATAGACAAGAGGGAGCTGCCTTCTGAGCCAGACCATTGGTTCTTCTGGGCCCGTTCTGTCTGCAGTAGTGGCTGTCCATCTGCTCAGGACATGAGAGCCCAGATCTGTGCCACAGGATGTGATGATGGCAACTGGACTAGATGGCTACTTCCTAATGCCAGGTACGAGGGAGTGGCGCCAGAATGCAGGTGTCTTGTGTGCTCCCTGAGGCATCTGGTGGGCTACTGTGAGATCCAGGAAGCTGGACTAAATGGGCCTTTGCTCTGATCCAGTGGCGCTCTTCTTATGTTCTTTACTACAATTCCCAGGAAGCCTTGCAGGTCTCTTGTTATCTGGTGTGCTCCCTGGGGCATTTGGTGGGCCGCTGTGAGATACAGGAAGCTGGACTAGGTGGGCCTATGGCCTGATCCAGTGGGGCTGTTCTTAAGTTCTTAACTACAATTCCCAGGAAGCCTTGCAGGTCTCTTGTTATCTGGTGTGCTCCCTGGGGCATTTGGTGGGCCGCTGTGAGATACAGGAAGCTGGACTAGATGGGCCTATGGCCTGATCCAGTGGGGCTGTTCTTATGTTCTTAACTACAATTCCCAGGAAGCCTTGCAGGTCTCTTGTTGTCTGGTGTGCTCCCTGGGGCATTTGGTGGGCTGCTGTGAGATCCAGGAAGCTGGACTAGATGGGCCTTTGGTCTGATCCAGTGGGGCTGTTCTTATGTTCTTAACTACAATTCCCAGGAAGCCTTGCAGGTCTCTTGTTATCTGGTGTGCTCCCTGGGGCATTTGGTGGGCTGCTGTGAGATCCAGGAAGCTGGACTAGATGGGCCTTTGGTCTGATCCAGTGGGGCTGTTCTTATGTTCTTAACTACAATTCCCAGGAAGCCTTGCAGGTCTCTTGTTATCTGGTGTGCTCCCTGGGGCATCTGGTGGGCTACTGTGAGATCCAGGAAGCTGGACTAGATGGGCCTTTGGTCTGATCCAGCGGCACTCTTCTTACGTTCTTTCGCCTGCAACCCCTTGAGCAGCAAATAGCTTTTCATGTTAGTAGCTTTTCATTTTCTTGTGGAGAGAGTTCTGCTTCAAAGGTTATTCGAAGAAAATGGTAGGGCCTGCTTTGAAGGCCAGTGAAAGGGACTTTGGCACAAATGCCTCGTAATTGCCAGACAGAGCCAAGCCATTTGCTTTCAAGGACTGTGGCAACTTTACGTTCTTCCTTTAAGTGCTGCTGCAAACTTTTTCTTTTTAATGGATAGCTTCAAATCAAAATGGTTTTGAAAGGCACGTATCAAAGCATCAAGCTGAACTGTGAACTTGATTATGACTGTGATCTTTCAGACTAGATGACTTTGAAAGGGATTCCACCCTCTACCACCACCCTGCGAAATGACATCAAATTGGCTCAATTATAGCAGTAACTAGAGAGAAAATGGAATATCCTACTTGCTTCTGTCTCTCAAGTATCTCTGGCAACTCTTAGGCAAGTTGCCACATCACAGAGCAGAGAATCGGAATTTGCTGCTGCGTATCACCCACTGTGCTTCATGGCTGTGTGAGGATTTGAACTCAGGTCTTTATGAAATGCTTATTGTTAGATACGGTTTTGTTGTTGTTGTATTGTGCCCTGAGGGTTCAGTGAAGCCCTGTAACAGTGTAAAAAATAATAATAAAAGTATATTTTTGGATTTACACTGAGAGCAGCAACAACAACAAAACTTAGGTGTATGCCTCAAAATGTGATGGGTGATGTGGAATGCCTTTTATATAGGTTTCGGATGCTGGCCAAGGGAATATTGATCTGACCCAATGTAGTTGTTCTGTTCCTTGAGGAGGCCTGTCTTGCAGTCAATCTCATTGGTGCCTGCGAACTTTGCTCTTTGGACCCATCAATCTCTACTTTGTGTGCATGAGGTTCTAACCCCCCCTTTTTGACAACATGCCTATTGTAACCCAAGAGCACTGATGGATGTGACCTTTTGTTCTAAACATCTGTGAGGATGACCCAAGGTAAGAGACAGTGGAGTGGGGCTGAGGGGGCATTTTATTCATATTATGCACACCATCGACCATCTTGGATGACCCAAAAAATATTTTTTAAGTGGGATACAAATATTTTAACAAATAGTATTTAGCAATTTAACAAATATACGCACACCTGTGTTCTGCCATCAGAGATGCTTAAGGAGCACTTTTATTTTAAGCCCCGGGGGTTACACTTTCCACTGCAATCTATAATTATAATCTATAATTATCATAATGTATAATCCTTAGGTTAGTGATTAAAATGTTGTAAGCAATCCTAAACTGACACGGGTGGCAAATTGCCCTCTTTTGTTGAGGATTCGTTACTTGATGCCGATTTGCAAGGTAAAGGCCATACTTTCACAACAAGAATTTTGTCTTGGTGCAGAGCCTGGAAATTGACAAGATTAAAACCCCTACTGGATGTTTTTTTCCCCGGTTAGGAAGCTTAATGTTATCTGATTTGTGTTTGTGGAATTGAAAAAGAGCTGCCCCTACCCTTTCTGCGAAGGACAAAATGCGTCAAATCAGCTTTTGTGTTTGCTTGTGGCAGAATCAGGAGGCACAGGGATGAAGGATAGCTCTGAAGGTCAGTGCATGAACATATGAACCTGCCTTTCTATGGCTGGCAGTAAAGTGTTTCTCAGCCTTGCTACCTAGTTATGGTTCTCCAGAAAACCATGAAAACCAGCCAGGGGAGCTGTGGAATCCCACCGCCCTACACAATGTATGGGATTGTAGCCCTAATGTGAAGCCATGGCCAATGGCCCAGGAAGTCGCCAGTCAAAAATGTATGGAAACCACAGAGTGTTGAACCTGAACCAAAAAGACTCAGCTTTGCATCCCTGCTTAATCATGATGCTTCCTGGGTGATCTTGAGGGGGAGGAACCATGAACATTGCCCTGAGCTCCTTTGAGAAAGGGTGGTGTATAAATGTGTAAAATTGTATCTTTACCAGCATTGCAAATCTATTTATGCTGCTTCATTAATTTACATTTTTAGCTGTACACCTAAAAATTAGTAACAACTAAATAAACTAAATAGAATAAGAACGTTGAAAGGAAGATCCCATTTGTTCATTCAGAATGTTCAAATTCCAAAATCCACCATTTGTGTTTCAAAATTCACCTGATTTACAGCCCAATCATGAGCTGCCCGCAACGCCGAGGCTCTGCAGCTCCATGGCGGGCTCCTGCCAGATCCTGCGCCTCCCACGCTACTGCTGGAGGCACCTCAGGAGAAGGGGACATTTGATCCCTTCCCCTGAGTAAGGGAAGCAGCCCCACAATGGGGATACTCACTTTAGCATCGGCGCTAAAGGCGCTCGTGTAGGGCGAGCGGCCCTACCCAAGCACCTTGGATCCTGCGGAGCTCAGCTCCACGGATCCGCCTCTCCCCCTCCCCCAACACGCCTCCCGCCTGCCCCCGGCCACACCTCCCCCTCCCTGGAACGCCTCCCCCATGCCCCCGGCCACGCCCCCACCTCCTGTTCTGCAGCCCAGTGGTCCAGGAGACCGCCGAGCCACAGAACCTGGGTGCCCACCGTGCACCAGCCAAGCTCTGGCCAGCGCTGGGCTAGCTCCGGCGGAAGCCTGGCAGTAAACCCTGCAACCATGACTTACGGCACGTTTGCGACTGTGGTCCACATCGTGGAGCCGCGCCACAGACCACAGGATCGGGCTCTTAATGGATAGCATGACATTAATAGCAAATTTACTAAACGCTGTTCCAAGACATGAAGATCCGCCCCTTACTAGGGTGGACGGGATCATAAAGGGACATGAAGATCCGCCCCTTACTAGGGTGAACGGGATCATAAAGGGACATGAAGATCCGCCCCTTACTAGGGTGAACGGGATCATAAAGGGACATGAAGATCCGCCCCTTACTAGGGTGAACGGGATCATAAAGGGACATGAAGATCCGCCCCTTACTAGGGTGAACGGGATCATAAAGGGACATGAAGATCCGCCCCTTACTAGGGTGGACGGGATCATAAAGGGACATGAAGATCCGCCCCTTACTAGGGTGAACGGGATCATAAAGGGACATGAAGATCCGCCCCTTACTAGGGTGAACGGGATCATAAAGGGACTTGAAGATCCGCCCCTTACTAGGGTGGACGGGATCATAAAGGGACATGAAGATCCCCCCCCTTAAGACAAACCAGGACAAAAAAAAATTCGTTATGCGAAGCATAAGTCATAAAAATTCGTTATGCAAGTTACCAAACTTCGCACACCGCTTTCGTTCTGCGGGTTTTTCGCTGCGCGGGGCATTCGTTATGCGAGGTACCACTGTATTTTTTTGAGCCGCCTTGAGTCCCTTCAGGGAGAAAGGTGGGTTAAAAATAAAGTTGTTATTATTATTATTATTATTATTATTATTATTATTATTATTATTATTATTATTATTATTAAGTCATCTATTGAATAATGGCTTTTTTCTGCCTGTCAGCAATCGGATTCTGTAACATATTGACGGCTGCCTGCCATTCTCCATCAAATACTGACTGCTCTTGCAGGGCAGCTTGAAAAACTTTTAAAATATTCACTAGTACCTGTCAAATGTCCCTCTGTCTCAGCTGTCAGATACCATCAAATGTTGACCACTACTGCAATATGCCGATATTCAGCATTTTCGGCAAACACCAAAAATGATATTCAGATATTCGGCAAGAAGCCAAATTCAAATCCCAATATTGAATATAAAATGTGTAACAAATTTGCTGTTCCAGAGAAGATTTGCCATCAAAATCTATAGAGAAGAATTTGGGGGATTGTTTTTTTTTTATTCTTCCAGATCGCTCTGGTATGTTCCTTAGGGTACAATCCTCTACTGAAGTTGCACTTGGGTTCTGCCCATAAGAACAGCCCCACTGGATCAGGCCATAGGCCCATCTAGTCCAGCTTCCTGTATCTCACAGCGGCCCACCAGATGCCCCAGGGAGCACACCAGATAACAAGAGACCTGCAAGGCCTCCTGGGAATTGTAGTTAAGAACATAAGAACAGCCCCACTGGATCAGGCCATAGGCCCATCTAGTCCAGCGTCCTGTATCTCACAGCGGCTCACCAAATGCCCCAGGGAGCACACCAGATCACAAGAGACCTCATCCTGGTGCCCTCCCTTGCATCTGGCATTCTGACATAGCCCATTTCTAAAATCAGGAGGTTGCGCATACACATCATGGCTTGTACCCCGTAATGGATTTTTCCTCCAGAAACTTGTCCAATCCCCTTTTAAAGGCGTCCAGGCCAGACGCCAGCACCACATCCTGTGGCAAGGAGTTCCACAGACCAACCACACACTGAGTAAAGAAATATTTTCTTTTGTCTGTTCTTACTCTCCCATGTCTGTTCTAACATGTCCCACCTATGTTTCCTGTCCCACATGGGGTTTGTGCCAGTGAGGGTCTTGCTGATGGTGTGACTATGCAGGTTGAGAGTTGAGCCTGTGTTGGGTGCAGTTTGGTGTTGGGTGCATGTGGGTGGTGACATATCAGCTGTTCAGCACTGTAGGAAGCCTTAGTGCTGCGATTACAAAGTTTTTTTTCTCATTGCACACTGACCTCTGTGGTCTTCACCTCTTGTGTTTTATCTGAGGTTCAGCGGTTCCATTTCTAGGGCACCGGTCTGTACAGTTGCCCTTGAAACAGAGCCAGAGAACCTGGAAGAGTTTTTCAACCACTGTGTTCCAAACACCCTGTGGATCTTTCATGGCACATATATGTGCTGTGCCACACTGGTTGAAAATCGCAGCCTTAGTGGTTCAGGACAACTTAGGGGGCATATAGGATTGGACTCCTGTTTAGAAGGCTCTTCTTCATCTTCTCTCTGTGTTTCCTTGCATGTGCCAACCCCAGTCAAACTGGGAACATCATCCTGGTGTGGCTTGATGGGTCTGGCATGTGTTTATATCTAGGAATGTGCCTGTGTCTTCTGAGGACCATCAGAGGGAAACAAAACCAAGCAAAACAGAAGACCATGAAGATGATACAGCTGTAGGGGAGGCCTTGCGCTCCCTTTTAAAAACGATCTTTTCCTACATCTGCCAGGAACAGCTCTTGCACCTGATCTCCTCCAACCAAGAAAAAGTGCATGACGGATCCTGTGAGGGGGGATTTGCCTCCAGCCTGCTGCAGGGAATTTTGGAAAGCTCCTTCCACATGCTGTACAGCTCCACCCAAACCAAACATTTCATCAGCCACTTCCACTGTTCAAGGCCATCAGAGCTGAGCTCCACAGCCCAGCCCATCCGGCCCTCCTTAGCCAAACCAGAGGCAGCTGCAGCTGAGAAGAGACAGTGGGGAGTGGGTGTGGTGTGAGAAAAGTAATGGAGAAATCCAGGGAATCCCAACCCCTTTTTCTGACAAATGGAACATCTCATGGAGAAACTCGTGTGGCTTCTCCAGGCAAGAAGGAGACCTGCTGGAAGAATGCAAGGAGTCTTGATGGACTCCTGCTCCAGCATCCTGCTCCTGACAAGAGGCCAGCCAGATGCCTCCAGGAAGCCTCAAAGCAGGGCATGAAGGCAAGACACCTCTCCAACTTATGTTGCACATGCTTTTGTCCGTTCTCCCAGTCACTGTCAGTGGTTGCCTTCAACTTCTAGTTCTCGTACATGTATTTTTTTCTCTATACTAAACCCCCCCCCAATTGCTTGACCCCTCCTTTGCTGAAGTGACTCTCCAGGGTTTCAGGTCAGCCTCTTTCCCAGTGTCACCTGGAGATGCCAGCACGAACTTCAAACCTTCTGCCTGCAGAGCATGTGTGATGGTTCCTCTCTGTGGCCCTAAGAGAGAGGCATCCTCTACAGACAGGAGTCTGCTGCAAGAACCCTCCAAACCCCAAGCCAACCAAGGGAAAGTACACTGTGATCTCAAGGAGCCAGCACTGGGCCCAGGACAAAACATCTGATTGGGCACCCTGTCTTAAATTTTCTTTATTTTGTAATAAATTTGTTTTGTGTTGTATAGTTTGTTCCATCAAGGCCCAGCTCCCCAGAAGCCTGGATCTCAGGGATTTTGTCCTGTCCTTCCTCTTAGGCCTGTGTGATCTAGGCAGAGGAAAAGAATTTGATGCTTGCCTCTGACGCCAGGGACTCAGATTTCTTAAAAGAGGACCAGAATTGATAGCTGCACCATCAATACTGGGGCTCTCAGTCCCTGTAGGAATCTGGTAGAGAAGAAAGAAGGCACACCTGGCTCAGTGCAAGGATTAGGCCCCTTCACTTTTCCACTACTTTCAGATAAGGGCAGGGCTTGGACCCTTCCAATGGTGTAGCCAGAGGGAGGGCAAAGCACTAAGTTTTGCAGGGAGCCTCACTGCAGCCTGCAAGGTCCCCTCCCCATTTGCCTCTGTTTTGCTCCCACTGCTGGGAATGGCTCCATAGGGGGGAAGAGGCCACCCGCACACTGTGGTGCGGCTCCCTGCAAAACTTAGTGCTTTGCACGCTCTCTAGCTATGCCACTGGCCACAGTCAGCAGTCAGCTTTTGTGCACATCTTTCTTATTTGACTCAAGCAATTTGGTAACCAACCATGTCACGCCATTCATCTCTTGTCTGACTCAAGGAACTTGGGATTGGACGACGGCAGACACTGACTGTCAGCGTCTTGGGTGGTCCAATGGCCACAGTGTTTTCCTTGGAACTGGGAAAACAGATATATGCAACTATTTTTTTAATGTGCTATTTATTATTCATGTTGCTATGTAACCCAGATGGCTGCAAGGAGGAAGAAAAATGGCATTAAATGAAACGTTTAAACATAGCCATTTTGACATGAGACCCTAACATTAATTTTTTTTGGGGGGGGGAGGGGAGGGAGGTGTGATGGTGCTTTTTGCAAATGCTCCATTGCGTTTCAGAGACATGTTCCGATCTTACCCCACCACATCCTGGCTCCTCGTTTCCAAGTTTTCTGAGAGAGACGAACATGTACAATATAAAAGTGTTGCGGTGGAAAAGTCAACTTGTAGGAGCATCATTTGCCGTGCCAAACAAGTCATGTGAACTCGTGTTTAGATTCAAGTCCATGGCCAGCCATGGACTAACTGGGTGATCTAGAAAGGCCACCTTTTTTCTCCTTCTGTAGAATGGGGAGATCTGGCTCAGCCATTCTGTAAGGATTGTGCACAAACTGTTCAGTTTAGAAAAGAGGTGCCTGAGGGGAGACATGATTGAGGGCACAATCCTAACTGGGTCTACTCAGAAGTAAGTCCTAGTTTGTTCAATGGGGCTTACTCTCAGGCAAGTGTGGTTAGGATTGCAGCCTGAGACATACAAAATTATGCAGGGGGTGGATAGAGTGGATAGAGAGATGCTCTTTTCCCTCTCACATAACACCAGAACCAGTGGACATCCACTAAAATTGAGTGTTGGGAGAGTTAGGGCAGACAAAAGAAAATATTTCTTTACCCAGTATGTGATTAGTCTGTGGAACTCCTTGCCACAGGAAGTAGTTGACTAGATGTCTTTAAGAGGGGATTGGACAAATTTCTGGAGGAAAAGTCCATCATGGGTTACAAGTCATGATAGGGATGTGCAAGCTCCTGGTTTTAGAGGTAGGCTACCTCAGAGTGCCAGATGTAGGGGAAGGCACTAAATGCAAAGTTGAAGCAGAGGCAAATTTTTGCACAGGACACATATTCAGATTTATGCAAGCAACAAAAATGGACACTCCTTGATTTACAGCCATCCCTCCCCAGAGCTTTAGTTCACAAATTAATCCTGCTAAATATTTATGTAACCAATTTCTAGCCCTTATGAATGCGTATTTGCAGAAGGAAGATAGGCTGAAAATTGGGACTTTTGGGATAAGTTGGGGACGGAGTGACCAGATGTGCTCTTTTTCCAGGACATGTTCTCTTTTTTAGTCTCATGTCCTGAAATGTCCTCCTCTTCTCTGTGAGTTGGACCCAGAGTCTTCTTGTAATTAATAAATTCTATGTAATATAGTCTTAAATTTATGGCTGTGAGAGCTGGACCATAAGGAGGGCTAAGCACCGAAGAATAGACACTTTGGAATTATGGTGTTGGAGAAAACTTTTGAGAGTGCCCTGCTCTGCAAGGAGATAAAATCAGTCAATCCTACGGGAAACCAAGCCTGACTGTTCATTGGAAGGACAGATGATGAAGCTGAAGCTTAAATACTTTGGTCATCCCATGAGAAGGAAGGACTCTTTAGAAAAGACCCTGATGCTGCAAAAAATTGAAGGCAAAAGGAGAAGGGGACGGCAGAGGATAAGATGGTGAGATAGTGTCATGGAGGCAATGAACATGAAGTTGGACAAACTCCAGAAGTTAGTGGTAGACAGGGGGGCCTGGCATGCTGTGATCTACGGGGTCCTGAAGAGTAGGACATGACTTAACGACTGAACAGTAACAAACATAGTGTTTAAATTAACCACATGAAATCAATATACGAGTGTTTTTAGCTTTGATTTTGTCATGTCCTACATTTTGCTTGGATGTCCTACAATTTGGGGTGCCTTGTCCTCTTTTGTGGTTTTGACATCTAGTCACCCTGGCTGGGGAGCTAAGCAGAGTTTCCAGTGGTCAGAGAATTGATATGTCTACACACCTCTTGACTTGCAGGCAAGAAACAAAGCAAAATACACATATATGCGAGACTGCTTAATTGCCAGAATTAAGTGCTACTTGCTCATGACACAGAATTGGGGTAACTTTGCTGCAAAATTGGATAGAAGTCCTGTATGAATCATTCGTAACGGGCCTTTCTCTTTGCTGACCAGTGTCCTAAAAACACATTATGAGCTCAACATATTTGTGGCTTATTCTGAAAATCCAGAGACATTTACTGTTAGAGTGTGAAGAAAAGAATGTTTTATCCTTCTTTCACAACAGTAGAACTCAAGGTCACACAAAGAAATTTACTGGCAATAAGTTCAGGACAGACAAAAGGAAGAACTCAGCCCAGTGCATAATTATCTTATAAAATTTGGTGCTAGACACTTAGTTATGATATGTAAATGGAATCTCCATAGATCTCCACACCCCTGAAAGTTAGGTGCTGCGGACCAGCAACAGGGAAAGTCATAACCTTACTTTTTTGCTTGTGAATTCCCAAAAGAGTTTGGCTGGATATTGTTGGAAATGGAATGTTGGACCAGACAGACATGACCCTGGTCCAGCGAGGCAGTTCTTGCATCATAGACTAGCAATTGAACCAGATGGTATTTTGTTACCCAACTCATAATGAACTCATGGAATTCACTGGCACAGGAGGAGGTGATTTCTGTTCCCTACAAGCTGTGCAGCCAGACAGTTGCATCTCAGGTTCTGTGCAGCTTCTCTCAGTGCTCTGGCGCTCAGTAATGATGGTGATGTCATTGGCAGGCGCTCCAGAGCCGACCCAGCGTAGCCACCATAGAGCTCCACACACTCTCCAGAGGGCATTAAGGGAACACAGATGACCACTGGTTTTCGTGGACTGACAAGGGACTGTCAATCCCTTGACAAAATGATGGAGGAGAGCTCTGTTGGCCATGGGAACTAAATGGAACATCTAAGTTCAGAAAGAAATGGAGGGGAGCAGTAGCGGAAGAGTCCTGTTGCATTCCGCATGGGCTTTCCAGAAGCATCTGGTTGGTCACTGTGAGAAGATGTTGATGGATTTCTTGGCCTGATCCTCTAGAGTGCTTCTTATGGACTGCTGTTACAATCCATTACAGGACTCCCTGCAGTCACTGAGATCTTAGTATTTCCTTGCAATGGGTGAAAAAAACGGAGATCTGACACTTCTGGCGATCTCATGCCATAGCAAGCGTGACAGGATAGGAGGATGATATCAAAAGGATATTCACTGACCAACCCCTGCTGTTCTCTTCTCCTGCTGTTGCTTCAGGTCCCCGTACTGTATTCCTTCTGTTTTTCTTTAGCCTCAACACAAACATCACTTAGAATTTTCTTTTGCAAAATGCTCTCCATGCATCCTTGAAATCGGATGAAGTACCCATCTTAAGCGGCTCTTGATCATGTTTATTTTTGTTTCGCGTTCAATGGAAGTGCAGATTGGAAAGAAGAAAAAGAGGGGGGGGGGAAAGCCCAGAGAGAAACCAGGAGCCCCTTGGCACTATCCAAACAGTTCCAATTTATTTACTTTTTCTGCTAAAGCCAAGGTGAGAAAACTCAGAGGGCTTTAAGGCTCAGCTGGCATCACCTGGGAAAATACGGATGCCTTTCATCTCTGCTCTCCTCCTCCTTTCCCCTCTTTGTGTTTGATCACTTTGAGCTCCCAGCTGGTCTAACATCCTTCCTTAGACTCCACTAAGGATAAGACCTTCAAGGGTCTGAAGACTCCAGTGGCCAAATGCGGCAGGCAGGCCAAATGCAAGGAGCAACATTTGGTGGTCCTTCCCGAGAGTTTCTGCAATGATGTCACAATGCATGGACCCCTGTGTGCTCCAAGAGATTGGAGGATGTTGGCCAAGTGTTGAAAGTGCCCCGGAGAAACTTTTAAATATCAAAGCAGGCCTGCTGTTGCCTCTAATCATTGTGATAAACAGTTGAAAAGTAACCCGTGGGGAAAAGGTCTTTAACCCAGCCTGCCTTGTTTTGATTTATGGCTTATCCATCTCCCTCTAAGGCACCAACATTTCCTTATCTCAGTTGCTCTTATAACAACCCTGGGAGGTAAATCACCATGATTCCCTTCTTTGGAGATAGGGAACTAAGGTTGAAAGATAATGGCATACCAGCCAGGCCCACCCACCACAGCTACATCCATAGCTGAGCTATGATTCTCGGTTTGCTTTTCCAGGTCCAAGCACAACACCTTCACCCCCACACCAAGGTTCACTGGAGTGCAGACATAAGAACATAAGAAGAGTGCTGCTGGATCAGGCCAAAGGCCCAGCTAGTCCAGCTTCCTGACTCTCACAGTGGCCCATCAGGTGCTTTAGGAAGCACACAAGACAACAAGATACCTGCATCCTGGTGCCACTCCCTTGCACCTCGCATTCTGAGGCAGCCCAGTTCAAAAACCAGGAGGTTGCACATACCCACCATGGCTTGTAACTTCTGATGGACTTTTCCTCCATCAATCTGTCCAATCCCCTTTTAAAGGTCTGGTCTAGAGGGTAGAGCTTCCATTTGCCTGAAGATAACATCCACAAGGTCGCCAGTTCGAGGCCACTGGCACCGTGCGACCTTGCAGCAGCTGACAAGCTGAAGCCGAGCTATTCCATCTGCTCTGAGCGTGGGAGGATGGAGGCCAGAATGTGCGGCCAGATCAGAAAGAAACATCTGAATGTTGTGGTTCTTGAAAGAAAGAACCTTCTTTCATTTGTAAAAATCCCTATGGGGATTTAAATAAGCCTGCCTATGTAAACCGCCTTGAATAAAGTCTTGAATAAAGACCAAGAAAGGTGGTATATAAATACCTGTATTATTATTATTATTATTATTGTTGTTGTTGTTGTTGTTGTTGTTGTTGTTGTTGTTGTTGTTGTTAAAGGCATCTAGGCATTACCACTTCCTGTGGCAAGGAGTTCCACTGACTAATTACACGCTGGGTAAAGGAATATTTTCTTTTGTATGTTCTAACTCTCCTGACACTCCATTTCAGTGGATGTCCCCTTGTTCTGGTGTTGTGTGAGAGGAAAATAACATTGTTCTATCCACCCCCTGCATAATTTGGTATATCTCCATGTCGCACCTCAGGTGTTTTTTTTTTTCTAGACTGAGGAGCCCCAAATGCTGCAATTTTTCCTTGTAAGGGAGGTGCCCCAGCCCAGTGATCATTTTTGTCACTCTCCTTTGCGCCTTTCCATTTCCACTATATCTTTTTTGAGATGTGGCGACTAGAACTGGATGCAATGCTCCAGGTGTGTGTGCATGTTGTTGGCATCTTTCAGTCTCGGAAGACTATGGTATCACGCTCTGAATGGCGGTTCTGGAACAGTGTCCTCTCTAGTGCGCGAAGCCTGGGTAGAGTAGATATGGAGGATAGACTGTTACCCATGCAGCAAATTCCCCCTCTCCACGTCACTGAAATGGTCCAATGGAAGGGCAGAAGCCAATACGGTTGGTCCCAGTGGCGTCGCAGGAGTTGCCAGAACGTGACTGTGTTCAGCCATGAACTGCCTCAGGGACTCCGGCTCCGGATTTTGCCTCGAGGTTGACTCCTGAAGCCTTTTCCATAACTGGATGTAGCCACGAGGCAGTGGAGGTTTGGGATCAGAGTTTTCCTTCTCTCAGATGAGCTGCCTTCCCAGGCTAACGAGTCCCATCTACCTGGTGGCTGTTTAGTCGCCTCTTACGACAAGTACAGCCAAACCGAGGGCCTATTCTTATTCCCAGCCCCCAGGGGTTGTGTGCACAGGTGTGTGCATGAATGCAGTTAAAAACACTGGCACTGGGCCTGGGAGAGACCCACTACTTCCTGGAAGGGCAACGAATGAAGGCTTTCCCCATAGCTACACTACAAATGAATGCTGCCTTTAAGAATGGAGATGACCTTTTCACATGGTCTGAAATCATGGTTCATGAACTGAAGAAGAAGTGTGCCCTGACCTCCACAAGTTCATTGGCTATATGTGCACAGAGCCTACACATGTACATGTTGACTTAGGACCCTGTAGAGCCAGGATGGTGTAGTGGTGTGGGAGTTAGACTTGAGCCTGGAAGAGCCAAGTTCAAAACCCTGCTCAGCCACAAAGCATTTTGAGTGACCTTGGGCCAGTCACTCTCTCCCGCCTCACAGGGTTGTTGTGAGGACAAAAGGAGAGGAGCAACCATGTACACCACCATGAGGAAAATTAAATAAATAAAATAAAATGGAAGTGATGAGGAGGAAAGGAGGGTAGTCGAGGGGGGAGCAGAGGTGGCACAGCGCCATCACGTCAGTTGGGCAGCAGTTGGCATGCTGCTGCAGGTGCCAGCAGGTTTATGGGCCAGCCCTGAGTGGCTGTTATCCCAAGCTTGTGCATGTCTACTCAGACGTAAGTCCCATTATAGTCAATGGGGCTTACTCCCAGGTAAGTGTGGATAGGATTGCAGCCTGTCCTGCTTAGGAAAGAGTCACAATTCCTCCAGAGTGACTGAGTGCCTCAAACGTAAGAGCCAAGCCTGCTGTCACAACTATGCCAGCCAAAAGAAACAAGCACGTCTTGTGTGGGACCTTTCAGAATGCGCCTGCCAAGACCCTTTGCGGCCCTCGCAGCTCAGGTAGAGAGGAAGTCGAGGGAGCCAAGCCAAACAACAGAGGCTTGTGGTGGGAAGGGGGATTTTCGAGGAAGAGCCCCCTTTGTGAGCCCAAGAGGCACAGTGAAAGAGCCCAGGTGTGTGAAGACTGCTGGCTGCAAATCATTTCTTCTTGAGTAGCTTCACTGACTTCCCTGGGACGCGCTCAGGAATTTGTGGTTTGAGAGCGTAAAACAACACAGTTACCCTGGAGAGGCATTTCGGAGGGCTTGCTGCATCTCCCCAGGGCCTTCAGGCAGCATTCAAAGTTGCCTTTACCTTTGTGGGGCCTCCAGTGAGAAAACTGGGCTCATTAGCGGAAGCTCAGTACAAGCATTTCATTATTGAAATGTTATTGTTGAATGGGTGCTGCTGAACTGCCTTGGCCGCCTCTGTGGGATGGGGAAGGGTGGGAATGAAGGTTTTAGATAAGTAAGTGAGGGCAGCAAGTGATCGCCTGAGATTGCTTTCTCCTGGGACAAGCTATGGATGGATAGAGTGGCTAGAGAGATGCTCTTTACACTCTCACATAACACCAGAACCAGGGGACATCCACTCAAACTGAGTGTTGGGAGAGTTCATAAGAACATAACATAAGAACATCCCCACTGGATCAGGCCATAGGCCCATCGTCCAGCTTCCTGTATCTCACAGCGGCCCACCAAATGCCCCAGGGAGCACACCTGATAACAAGAGACCTCATCCTGGTGCCCTCCCTTGCATCTGGCATTCTGACATAGCCCATTTCTAAAATCAGGAGGTTGCGCATACACATCTTGGCTTGTACCCCGTAATGGATTTTTCCTCCAGAAACTTGTCCAATCCCCTTTTAAAGGCATCCAGCCCAGATGCCATCACCACATCCTGTGGCAAGGAGTTCCACAGACCGACCACACGCTGAGTAAAGAAATATTTTCTTTTGTCTGTTCCAACACTCAATTTTAGTGGATGTCCCCTGGTTCTGGTGTTATGCGAGAGTGTAAAGAGCATCTCTCTATCCACTCTGTCCACCCCCTGCATAATTTTAGAACAGATATATATATTTGTCTCCCCCTCCCCCAAGAAGGTACCCAGTGGCCAACCATGCTGTCCCCAACCTTGTCCTGCTCTCTTTTCCAGACGTTGCTGGAGATCAAGGCCAGTGGGCTGCTCTGCCACTCTCAACCCAGATGCGACAGACGGATCACATACGTGTCAGGTTGAGGACACCACTTTCAAACATAATCCACGTTCACTCATTCTGGGAACACATGCAGGAGTAGCAAGACTGCACCCCTGGTCACACCTCTGATGCCTGAGTGTCCGGCTGAACACATACCGGGGGGGGGGCTGTATGCTGATACAACTGAATGCACAGATGCTGTACTTTGTTGAGACAGGCAGCAATGGCAGTCCCTCTCCCGAGGTCCACTTGTTCACAGAACCTTACTTTAAAAACCATAACAAAGGTATCTGAGTTCTGACCAGTTAGTAGTTAGACCACAAATGTTTGCCTGGCCACTGTTGCACACAGAACGTTCGATTGAGTGGACCTTGACGCTGATCCAGCTAGGCAAGTCTTGTTTGCTGAGCTAAGCTCTGGGGAATTCGTCTGCTGATATCTGGATTGCAAGCTCCTTGGGACAGGGGATGTCCTTGTAGTTGTTGCTTAGGTTATTCTGCAAAACTCACACGCAGGAGTGGCACTAGATCGTTGTTAATTTGCAGTTCAACATCTGGCTGAAATCTGCCTGGGGACATTCTGTAGCATGCATCTCAGAAGGGTTACTCTAGTCTGTAAACTAAGGAGCTTCACCCTTTTGACCACTCACATGAGCCTCCCCACACTTCCACTCATGATGCAAGGGGCTGCAGCCCTTAACTCTCCAGGCTCTGCCTCATGACTGCCAGCATAGTAGATTTTGCCATCACCCCTGGCCTTCTGCTTGGGCCTGTTTCTGGCTCTGCAGTGCTGGCCACAACACCCAGCTATAGATGCCTCCCCAGGTGGTTAAACCCAGCACTGAATTGCAAGACGAGTACCCCCAACTGCTCCAGGCTTGGCATCATGTGGGTGACTGCAGGTATGCCACACAGCAAGTGGAGGAAGAATGGAAGGGGTGTTACGTGAAAATCCCCTTTTTTTCCTTTTAAATTGTGATTTTATATCTGGTTATGTTATTATGAACTAAAATATCATACAAGCCAAACTTCCCAGACAGGCCACAAAAGGAGTCAAGTCAAGCTCATGATGACAACATCACCGTCCTGAGGGTAAACAAGTCTGGAAAAGCAAATCATTTGTTTAACCCAATCACTGTGTCTCCTAATCCATTCACTGGTTATGCAAACACATTAAACTTCTCACAGGCTAAAGTTCCAAAAATCCCTGGTCAAGCTACAACACAACCTCCACCTCTCCAGGCTGGCATAGCTAATCATTGTTTCCTATTGTTTTATTGTTGTAACTCAATCACTCTTAAGTACTGTATGCAGATTTGAACTAAGTTTCCCAGCTGGGAAGCCAGCCATTAGACCCATTGAATTTTGCTGATAAGCGACATCCTGACTCCAAGTTCCCAGGGGCGACAGAAAGCAAGCTACCCCCCCCCAGGAGGCCAGCCATGGCTGATAGCTGACTTCCTGATCATCCTGTTTTTGCATGCTCCACGGGCCCCACTGTGTGTAGTGAGCATGCGCATCCAGGTCAGCTCTACGTGTCATCCAGGTCAGCAAAAACCCTTTTAAGAGAGAGCTCCAGCCACGTGGTCGCTCTCTCTGGCTGCCCCTCCAAGGCAGAGGTCCTCCTTCCAGGACTTCCCCCCCCCCCCATCCATCTGCTCCTCAGGACAAGTAACTATATCTGCATCTGGAACCTTTTCCCTTCTCCCCCCTTTTTTTCTCCCCTTCTCTCCCCATCTTTAGTTAGCAACTGGGTTATGCAGACCAGGGACCCCTAAAATCCTTCCCTAAAATCTTTCCCTTTTTCTAATCTTCTCGGATGCACCAAATACACTCTACATGCAACCACCATAAGCTAGGTACACTAGATGCAAGTACTAGGACCAAGGCTCATCATTTTTCATGTGCATTATGTTTACCTGTGTGCTTTGTAATAAAAATATAATCTTTTACTGAAAGTGATCTTTCTCTCAGTATCTTTTCAAGCTAACGCCGTCTTGTTATCTAGCCTGCGATCCTGAAGTTCCAAAAGGGTAGTGTACTAATTCCCCTAAACCAAAACAGCCCTTTTTGGTAACAGGGAGGGACAGGAAGTGGTCTGGAGAAGCCACAGCTTCACCTCCAGATTGAAGGTCCAGGTGGGAGTTTGGAGTTTTGAGCTGTCAAACCAGCACCTGCAGCAGCCATTTTTCGGCTTGCCATGAAAAATCAGGTGTTGTCTTCTCAAAGCAGTCACATTGGCAAGCTCCTGGATCACACTTTCAAATACACTGGAGTGTCATTTCCAAACTCGGCACTTTCCAGTCCATCATCATCCATGGTTAGGTCATGGATTCCTCCGCAGGAGTCTCATTAAGTGTGGGCTGCTGCCAAATCTATCCACCACTCTGCAAAAGACACCAGAGAAAACCTGTCCCCCTCCATCGATGTTATTGCTTCGTGTGCCAGCAGAATGACTGCTTGAGATCCAAGGTGGTCTGTCAACGGCTTATGCAGTCAGCAAAATGCCCCAGATGAAGACAGGGGGAAAAGGAGGGGAAGCTGACGCAGTGGCAAGCCGGCTGCAGAGTAGCCTGCCTCGATTCCAAGATAGAATTGCTCATTTGGATTTATGAGCCTGGCTGTTGTCTTATCGCAACAATCCATTTTGCTGATCTAACCCCAGTCCCACTCCTTGGAAATGGTGTACCCAGAAACGAATTACAAAAATTAGTTACTGCTCAAAAATGGCTCTGTGGCTGGGAACGTTCTTCAAATGCTCTTGCCATGCCAAAAATTATCTTTCCTGAAATAATTGCCTGGCTCGAGACTGTTTAGACTCTTGCCTGTTGCAGAGTGAGGAAGAGCTGACGGAGCTGACTGTGTTCCATGCCAGCTACCCCCTGCCAAAATGGAAGCCCTGGAGCTCTCAATGCACTATGGGAATTCATGACAATATAGCCGTTAAAATTGCAGTCCTGCAGCGTACACACTTACCTGAGAACTGGTTATTGAAACAGAAATGTTCCTATAAATGAGAAGGCACAAAAAAAGGTTTTCTTTGCTGATATACAAGTATGTCCTTGTATATGTATCCATGGATTCGGTATCCTCAGTTTCAGTTATCCATGGATACAAGGCACACTCCTTTAAAAGATAGGGGAACATCTAAAAATATCTTGTTTTAACAAGATTTTTTAAACTTGCCCCTATCTTTTTAAAGGCGTCCCCAGTATCCATGGTTTCAGGTATCCATGGGGGAGTCCAGAACATAACCCCAGTGGATACCAGGGCACACCTGCTACTCTTTTACAGATATGTGTGTGCAAATGTGTCTTATATGATAAAACTAGATCACAGATGCTCTGGGCTCCCCATGGCACACACACACCCCTGCTTCTCTCCCATGCCATACTGAGCTCTATCCCTGTCCTTGATTGTGAGGAGTCAGAGGTCAGCATGGCCATGTGGGCCTACTGGGGAGTATGGACTCTGGACAAGAGTCCAACCATTTGTTATAGGAAGAGGTGTTTGAAGATGGTGTTATTTACCTTACTCAGAAGAAGTAAGTCCATTGTGTTCAGTAAGACTTGTGCAGGAATCTTCTCTTACTCATCGGAAACAAACATAGAACTTACACTGATAACACTAAAATGCACCCCATTTAACTGCCTCAAATAGTGCCTGCATCTGCTGGAAAAATTGGTGTAGGGTATTTCCCTTGCCCACATACTGCCTGAAGGTCCAGGCAACTCCCTGTTGAGAGTACAATTTACACATGCGCAGACACTCTCACTCATGCAGCCCTTGACACTCTCTCTCTCTCTCTCTCTCTCTCTCTCTCTCTCTCTCTCTCTCTCACACACACACACACACACTATGCCCTAAACCTCAAAACCAACCAAGTAGTAGGCAAATACTCAACAGTTAACAACAGCCAATCTCAGATACCTTCTGGAAGGGGATCCAGGCTGTAGTGGGGTCTGGGCAGGGGGGCAACATGGTAAGTAAAAACTGGAAGTTCCACATTTCCAGGTTTGTCAACAGTGTGCAAGGAACACGGTACAGAGAGAAATGATCTGCTTCTCACTTGCGCGGTGGCGTAGCTATGGGGGAATGGTGTGGTAAGTACTATAGACACCACAATGAATGGCACCTCCTGTGCATTGCTGTGGCTGCCCAGAATGGCTCTGACAGTGTGTGGGAGGGCCCACTAGTTGGCAACCTTCAGTCTCGAAAGACTATGGTGTAAGCCTACAGCACCTGGTATTCCCAGGCGGTCTCCCATCCAAGTACTAACCAGGCCTGACCTTGCTTAGCTTCCGAGATCATGGTATAAGCCTACAGCACCCGGTATTCCCAGGCGGTCTCCCATCCAAGTACTAACCAGGCCTGACCCTGCTTAGCTTCCGAGATCAGACAAGATCGAGCATGTGCAGGGCCCGCTTGCACAGTGCATTGCAGCATCTGCAGTACTTACTGGGTTGCTTATTTCGCTAAGCAGGAAATAGATCATTGCGGTTCACATTGGTGGCATTGAAAGGCAACTGCCACCCCCGTGGACCCTTTCCAATCTGCCACTGGCGCAAGCCACATCAGGTGGCCTCATGGATGCGCCGGCGGTGATGCAGTGGTCAGCCTCTGGAATCAGCAAGCCTTGCAAGCAGTGGCATTCCCAGGGTAGACCAACATTTCGTTTACCTATCGTAGCGAACGCTGTCGAACGCGTCATCCCTCCTGGAAGCTGTCCAGGTCCGAGCGGCTCAAACGAGAATGCACTCCCATTATTTATCCACCGCTCCCTGCACACCATTATCCCAGGCTGCTCTTGGCATGGAATACTAAAGCTACCAGCTCATCAGTATTCCAGGGGGCACCTCAGCCACTCGCTCTGATAGCACAATTCAGAGAGGAGAGACTTGAAATCCACCCGGCGCAGGTCTGATCATCCCTTCTCTCCCTTTGCAGTCAAAAGTCAGCTTAAGTCTGGAGTTGGAATAAACAAAAACAAATAACCCCATTAACTGAGCAAAGAGGCACCTTTTCAAGCGGCGGCTCTCCTTCGATTTAGCAGGAAGAGAGCCACTGTTCCTGTTCATTCCAGCAGCGTCTCTGTCCAGGGCTGCTGGCTGGCATCTCCCTTGTGCTTCCCTTTTGATCCTGAGTCCCACTCGGACAGGGCTGAATTTTCTCTTTCCTTTTGCTGTGTAAACTACTTTGAGAGCTTTTCTTGGGGGAAAGGCACATATTAAATAATAATGATCATTCTAACTCACAACAATTAGCCTTTATTATGTAAACGCCAGAAAGAATATATGGGTATGTATGTATGTAAGTCATGTTGGCAACCTTCAGTCTCGAGAGACTCTGGTATCGCGCTCTGAATGGTGGTTTTGGAACATCGTCTAGTGTGGCTGAAAAGGCCAATTCGGGAGTGGCAATCCCTTCCACAACGGGAGCAAGTGCAGTCTGTCCCTGGTCTGTCTCCCTGTCTATGGGCCTTCCTTCTTTGCCTCAGACTGTTGGCCAAGTGTCTCTTCAAACTGGGAAAGGCCATGCTGCACAGCCTGCCTCCAAGCGGGCTGATCAGAGGCCAGGGTTTCCCACTTGTTGAGGTCCATCCCTAAAGCCTTCAGATTCCTCTTGCAGATGTCCTTGTATCGCAGCTGTGGTCTACCTGTAGGGCGCTTTCCTTGCACGAGTTCTCCATAGAGGAGATCCTTTGGGATCCGGCCATCATTCTCACGAAATGACCGAGCCAACGCAGGCGTCTCTGTTTCAGCAGTGCATACATGCTAGGGATTCCAGCACGTTCCAGGACTGTGTTGTTTGGAACTTTGTCCTGCCAGGTGATGCCGAGAATGCGTCGGAGGCAGCGCATGTGGAAAGCATTCAGTTTCCTCTCCTGTTGTGAGCGAAGAGTCCATGACTCGCTGCAGTACAGAAGTGTACTCAGGACGCAAGCTCTGTAGACCTGGATCTTGGTATGTTCCGTCAGCTTCTTGTTGGACCAGACTCTCTTTGTGAGTCTGGAAAACGTGGTAGCTGCTTTACCGATGCGTTTGTTTAGTTCGGTATCGAGAGAATGAGTGTCAGAGATCGTTGAGCCAAGGTACACAAAGTCATGGACAACCTCCAGTTCATGCGCAGAGATTGTAATGCAGGGAGGTGAGTCCACATCCTGAACCATGACCTGTGTTTTCTTCAGGCTGATCATCAGTCCAAAATCTTGGCAGGCCTTGCTAAAACGATCCATGAGCTGCTGGAGATCTTTGGCAGAGTGGGTAGTGACAGCTGCATCGTCGGCAAAGAGGAAGTCACGCAGACATTTGAGCTGGACTTTGGACTTTGCTCTCAGTCTGGAGAGGTTGAAGAGCTTTCCGTCTGATCTGGTCCGGAGATAGATGCCTTCTGTTGCGGTTCCAAAGGCATGATTCAGCAGGACAGCGAAGAAAATCTCAAACAAGGTTGGTGCAAGAACACAGCCCTGCTTCACGCCACTTCGGATGTCAAAGGGGTCTGATGTGGAGCCATCAAAGACAACAGTGCCCTTCATGTCCTTGTGGAAGGATCTGATGATGCTGAGGAGCCTGGGTTGACATCCAATCTTGGGGAGAATCTTGAAGGGGCCATCCCTGCTGACCAGGTCGAAGGCCTTCGTGAGATCTATGAAGGCTATAAAGAGTGGCTGTCGCTGTTCCCTGCATTTCTCCTGCAGTTGTCTAAGGGAGAATACCATATCAGTGGTGGACCTGTTGGCTCGGAATCCACACAGCGATTCTGGATAAACGCTCTCTGCAAGTACCTGGAGCCTCTTTAGTGCAACTCGGGCAAACAACTTTCGTACAACGCTAAGGAGAGAGATGCCACGGTAGTTATTGCAGTCACCCCTGTCGCCTTTGTTCTTGTACAGCGTGATGATGTTTGCATCCCTCATGTCTTGAGGTACTCCACCTTCTCTCCAGCAGAGACAGAGGATTTCATGCAGCTCAGTGACAATGATCTCTTTGCAGCACTTTAGGACTTCAGCATGAAAAGACAGGATGCTGTCTTTTCCAGGTGCCTTGCCAAAGGCAAGGGAGTCCAGGGCCACGTGAAGTTCTTCTAGGGTTGGTTCACTGTCAAGCTCCTCCAGCACAGGCAGGCACTCAATGTTCTTCAGCGCTTCTTCGGTGACTACATTTTCTCTGGAATATAGCTCAGAGTAGTGCTGCACCCAGCATTCCATCTGCTGCGTCCGATCCTGGATGACCTCGCCTGTGGCAGACTTCAGAGGGGCAATTTTCTTCTGTGTTGGACCTAGGGCCTGCTTGATACCGTCATACATCCCCTTGATGTTGCCCGTGTCAGCTGCCATCTGTATCTGGGAACAGAGCTGGAGCCAGTAGTCGTTAGCACATCTCCTGGCAGTCTGCTGGACTTTGCTGCGAGCAGCTCGGAGGACCTGCAGGTTGCGCTCACTGGGACAGGCCTTGTATGCTGCTTGAGCTCTCCTCTTTTCCTCAATGACTGGTGTCAACTCCTCAGAGTGGGCTTCAAACCAGTCTGCCGTCTTGTTGGTCTTCTTGCCAAATATGGACAAGGCGTTGTTGTAAACGGCATTCTTGAAATGTTCCCATCTGTTGGATGCGTTTGCATCGACCGGGCCTGGAAGAGATTCCTCAAGCGCTTGTGCAAATTCCTCCACTTTTCTCTGATCCCGGGTCTTGCTCGTATCAATGCGAGGTCTCCCTTCCTTTTTTGTGTGGTGCAGTATGTATGTATGTATGCCACAAAACATGAATTTGGGCTCACTAAGGAAGTTAGTGGTATATAGGGGGGCCTGGCGTGCTGTGGTCCATGGGGTCACGAAGAGTGGGACATGACTGAATGACTGAACAACAACAAACGTACATAAGAACATAAGAACAGCCCCACTGGATCAGGCCATAGGCCCATCTAGTCCAGTTTCCTGTATCTCACAGCAGCCCTCCAAATGCCCCAGGGAGCACACCAGAACAAGAAGACCTGCAAGGCCTCCTGGGAATTGTAGTTTAAGAACATAAGAACAGCCCCACTGGATCAGGCCACAGGCCCATCTAGTCCAGCTTCCTGTGTCTCACAGCGGCCCACCAAATGCCCCAGGGAGCACACCAGATAACAAGAGACCTGCATCCTGGTGCCCTCCCCTGCATCTGGCATTCTGACATAACCCATTTCTAAAATCAGGAGGTTGCACATACGTATGTATGCAGTGGCACAGCTAGAGGGGTGCAAAGTACTAAGTTTTGCAAGAAGCCTCCCTGCGGCATGCAAGCAGCCCCTCCCCCTCAGAGCCAGGTGAATGCTTCTGTTTAGCTCCCACCACCTGGAATGGCACTGAAGGGGAGGGGCCACTTGCATGCCGGGGAAGGCTCTCTGCAAAACTTAATGTTTTGCACTCTGCCTAGCTTCATCACTGTATGGATGGATGTTTGGATGGGTGGATGTTTGGATGATGATAATGAATATTTATGTACCACTTTTCAATAAAAAAAAAATTCACATAATACAATACTTCTTTACATTACAGGGTTGCTGTAAGGATTGCATCAAGATAATGCACATGAAGGGCTCTGCACACTCAGAAAGCATTTATCAATGTGAAGTATTGTTAAATCTCACAAAGGCTTCTGTACTACCAGCTCTTCTCCCTTTGCTACAGATGTTATTCTTTCCTTCACTCCTGGTTATATTATTTGCTAAATTGAATCTGCAGATTAAGGGCCCAATCCTATCCAGCTTTCCAGCACTGGTGCAGCTGCAGTGCAGCCCCGACATAAAGGGACACATGTTCCCATATCTTGATGAGGCCTCTGTGACTGCCTCCCCACCACAGAACATAGTGTACTCTCCGTTGGCACAGCTGCACTGGCACTGGAAAATTGGATAGGATTGGGCCCTGAGTTTGCTTGTCTGCATTGTCTGTTTTCATTGCCTTTTATGGTTGTTTGTGAATATTTTGCAAGCACCTTGGGCATTTCCTTTGGCAAGGGAAAGGCAGGATGGAACTTTTTAAAATAAACACAAGCACAGGGGAGGATAAGTCAAACCACACCTGTTTATTCTCTGTCTCAGTGCTTCCCAAACTTGCCCGGTTGGTGATGCCCTTTCCCAGTCCTTGGAATCCAGAAGTAAATGGTGATGATGCATTTCACTTCCGGGTTCAGAGGCCTGCAACAACCCCAAAAATGCAGGTAAGAGGCTCTAGGTGGGCAGGAGGGTCTTTCTAAGCATGCAAAAACCATGTTAAGGAGCTCTGCCTGCTGTGCCGAACCTCCTGCTGCCATTTGCAGGGTCGCATCGCAGTCTTCCTGCCAAGTGGTGAACATCCATGATGCCCCACTGCATGTAAAGTCATGCACATTGGGGCAAAAAATCAACACATATAGGCTGATGGGTTCTGAGCTGTCTGTGGCAGGTCAGATCTTGGGGTGGTGGTGGACAGGTCGATGAAAGTATCGACTCAATGTGCGGCGGCAATAAAGAAGGCCAGTTCTATGCTTGGGGTCATTAGAAAAGGTATTGAGAACAAAACAGCTAATATTATAATGCCGTTGTACAAATCGATGGTAAGGCAACACCTGGAGTATTGTGTCCAGTTCTGGTCGCCGCATCTCAAAAAAGACATAGTGGAAATGGAAAAGGTGCAAAAGAGAGCGACTAAGATAATTACGGGGCTGGAGCGCCTTCCTTATGAGGAAAGGCTACGGCGTTTGGGCCTCTTCAGTCTAGAAAAGAGACACCTGAGGGGGGACATGATTGAGACATACAAAATTATGAAGGGGATGGACAGAGTGGATAGGAAGATGCTCTTTACACTCTCACATAACACCAGAACCAGGGGACATCCACTAAAATTGAGTGTTGGGAGAGTTAGAACAGACAAAAGAAAATATTTCTTTACTCAGCGTGTGGTTGGTCTGTGGAACTCCTTGCCACAGGATGTGGTGATGGCATCTGGCCTGGATGCCTATAAAAGGGGATTGGACAAATTTATGGAGGAAACATCCATTACAGGTTACAAGCTATGACGTGTATGTGCAACCTCCTGATTTTAGAAATGGGCTATGTCAGATGCAAGGGAGGGCACCAGGATGCAGGTCTCTTGTTATCTGGTGTGCTCTCTGGCGCATTTGGTGGGCCGTTGTGAGATACAGTAAGCTGGACTAGATGGGTCTATGGCCTGATCCAGCAGGGCTGTTCTTATGTTATTATGCCTTGTGATACCCCAGGGCATTGCGACACTCAGTTCAGGAACCTCTGCTCTAGCTCATTGCCTCCAAACAGATCAGTCATGGCCCTCAGATAAGGCTGAATCGTTCACATAACTAATTCAATATCCATCTTTTCAAACGAATGTTTGAGTTAAAAACAAGCAGAATGGAGGAGAACTGGGCATCTGAATTCCAGAGAGGCTTCTCTTTAAAATCTGCTAGAGGTTGTATAATTTCTCCAGTTGCACTGCTGTGATTGCCCACCCATTTTTGTAAATAGGAAGCATTTCCTAATGTCCAGCCTTAATGTCTGTCATGGTATATGTACATGCAGAGAGAGAGAGAGAGAGAGAGAGTGCACGCGAGCGCGAGCGCGAGCGCAAGCCAGAATGGGGCACGGATTGTCTTATCTTTCTTTTTCAGCTTGCCAGGTGTATGAAAGTGCTCTGATGAATTTATTGATGAACATATCAAAGTAACAGAGGCTGACATTCAGAAATGGAAACACATCAATCAGTGGCAGCTTTTATAAACACTTGCATTAAAAAATTGTGTGTGTGTGTGTGTGTGTGTGTGTGTGTGTGTTAAAAAAATCTGCAGCCTGATTGACACACCTTTTTACTGGATTACACATTTTAAACTGATTGAAAATAAACTGACAAAACCTATGCATTTCTACTCAGAAGTAAGTCCCATTGAGTTCAATGGGATCTACTTCCAGGTAAGCAGAATGCAGCCTAAATCTGGCAGCTTTACTAGGTATGTGGGATGATGAGACATGCAGGAGAAAGAAAAGAGGCAGGAGCTGATTTAGGGCCCAATCCTAGCCAACTTTTCAGCAGCGGTGCAGCTGCAATGCAGCCCCGAGGTAAGGAAACAAATGTTCCTATACCGTGAGGAGGCCTTTGTGACTGCCTCCCCACCACAGAATGCAGCGTACACCCCATTGGCACAGTTGCACTGGCACTGGAAAATTGGATAGGATCGGGCTCTTAGCTGAGCCAACTTGCTTCTCATAATAAGGCTCAGTTTATCCATTATTGCTGCAACAAGGAGCCTAATTAAAGCAGCTTCCATGTAGCAACTATTCAGTGGTGCAAGTGTATCCTGTTGAGTCAAACACTGATTACCTGCATCACATGGACAGCCATGGTTATCATGTGCCAAGAACCTCCATCACAGATATTCAGTGTGGTGAGCCAGGATAGAGGGTCCCCATCTGCAGCATGGAGATCCTTTTTTCAATGGGGCTCCATGTGACTGGAGTCAAGTGTATGACAGGTTAGGGTCTGAGAAGACCCATTGGAAGTCAGGCAGCTTACAAGGTGGTAAGTAAAAATCCCAGTCACCTGTTTAGCCCCCCCCCCCCATTGCATACAGCTTGCACTCTGTTGGTAGAGCAATCATACAGGCTGGTTGGGGGTAGGGTTGGACTGCCCTATAGGAACAACATAATCTTAGTAGTCTTACAGATCTGGAATCCCTAGCATGTATGAACTGCTGAAACAGAGACGCCTGCGTTGGCTTGGTCATGGCGTGAGAATGGATGATGGCCGGATCCCAAAGGATCTCCTCTATGGAGAACTCGTGCAAGGAAAGCGCCCTACAGGTAGACCACAGCTGCGATACAAGGACATCTGCAAGAGGGATCTGAAGGCCTTAGGGATGGACCTCAACAAGTGGGAAACCCTGGCCTCTGAGCGGCCCGCTTGGAGGCAGTCTGTGCAGCATGGCCTTTCCCAGTTTGAAGAGACACTTTGCCAACAGTCTGAGGCTAAGAGGCAAAGAAGGAAGGCCCATAGCCAGGGAGACAGGCCAGGGACAGACTGCACTTGCTCCCAGTGTGGAAGGGATTGTCACTCCCGAATCGGCCTTTCCAGCCACACTAGACGCTGTGCCAGAACCACCTTTCAGAGCGCGATACCATAGTCTTTCGAGACTGAAGGTTGCCAATACATATACATACTTACAGATCAATCCAACTAACCTCCTCTGCCCACTGATGCAGCTATGCTACTGGGGGAGGAGTCACAAAGATCTTTTATGGGTAAGAAAACATTTGTTTCCTTGCCTGGTGGGAAGCTCTGCCCTGCTTGGTCTACTTGGACTAAGTCTACTTTTGCTGGCACAGTTCCTTGTGGACCCAGAAAGGTGGATCAAGGCCAGGAAGGGGGAATAGGATATTGGTGGTGGTGCTGGGAATACTGCACCACACCCTTCCTGGCTTTGATTCACCCCCCTGCTCTACCCTGGTCTCCACTCCATTCCTCCCCCTCCCTGCCCCATTCTGCCCATCCCTGACTCCTGCCTCCTGGAATGCAGCCTGGAAGGGGGTGGTATTGGCGTCAGTGACACCACCAATGTCCTATCCCCCTTCAGGGCCTTGATCCACTTGAACCTGCACTAGCTAATGTCCAAGAACCTGTTTGGTCACTGGAGGCTTCACCTCAGATAAGGGAACAAATGTTCCTTTAACTGGAGGAAGCCTCCAGGATTGGCCTCTTTAACCTTCCCCTTTATTCTCTCCTTATCTGTCCAACCAGCTCCTTGGCCTGTGTCCTGCTTTCGATGTGGTTTTAGCCATTTGCTCCTCATATTCACCCTTATTGTCAGCTTACATTTCTCTGCCCACAGTTTGCTGCCTTTATGTTCTCCTTAGTTGGGCAAGACCTCCACTTTCTGAAGGAAGCCTTCTTGCCTTTTACAGCTTCCTTGATTCCTTGCAGGAGCCATTCTGGCATCCTTTTGAACCTGACGATGCCTTTCCTACAAGGACATCTGCAAGAGGGATCTGAAGGCCTTAGGAGTGGACCTCAACAGATGGGAAACCCTGGCCTCTGAGCGGCCCGCTTGGAGGCAGGCTGTGCAGCATGGCCTTTCCCAGTTTGAAGAGACACTTGGCCAACAGTCTGAGGCAAAGAGGCAAAGAAGGAAGGCCCATAGCCAGGGAGACAGACCAGGGACAGACTGCACTTGCTCCCAGTGTGGAAGGGATTGTCACTCCCGAATCGGCCTTTTCTGCCACACTAGATGCTGTTCCAGAACCACCAGCGCAATACCATAGTCTTTCGAGTCTGAAGGTTGCCAACAACATAGCCTTTCCTACTAAGTGGTATACATTCTGGTTGAGCTTTCGTTATTGTCATTTCAAGTAATTGTCATGCACACTGGAGAGATTTGAGAATTGCAACATCCGGTGTTTGCCACATTAGCAGTCAGGTAGGTCATCTTTCCGAGCTTCCCTAATTTCATTTCGGCAGGAGTTTAATGCTGTGTTAATCAGACGCAGTGTATTCTCTGTGGGTTTCAGAGCAACCTGTGGTGAATATGATTGTTGGCCTCCTAAACCAAGGAGTGTAAAACCAAGCACTGTACTTAAAAGTGTCAGTTTAGTAATCTGATCACAGTTTAGAGATGCTGATCTCTCTGACTGCATTATTAATTGGACCCAATAGAAAATGTTATTCCTTGGACAGGTGGGCGGGCTTTCTTCTTCATATTCTGTGTTGATGTGATTTCCCTTTGGCTCACCAGAGCACCATGTTTGAGGAATGCTGGGTAGAACTGAATTGTGCCTTTCTACTTTTGTGTATTGAAATTTGCATTTCAATGGGAATTTTTTTTCTTGAAGCAGGTAGGCAAATTATACAAAAATCCAAAATGTTCCCCCACATAAAATTCTGCATATGTGTTTGAGTCTGAGGTGATCTGAAGGTTGTGTATGTGGCAGGGGTGATCCCAAAGGGTTAGCTGCCCAAATTGGGCAGAATGGCTCCAAAGCGGGGGGAGGGGGGGCTGCTTGCACACCATGGTGAGACTCCCTGCAAAACTTTGTGCTTTGCACCCCTCTAGCTATGCCACTGGATCCACCCCTCTGCCAGCAACATCCCCCCCATCACACTTTGGTTATTAATGGCATTTTTCTCATTATGCAGCCAGGTAGTGTGGTTTTGAAACAGACCTTGTGCAGGTCATCCTTAAAACCTTAAAAACTCCCAATAGCTGGTCTTGAAAGAATGGATAAGCTGGAGTTGTTTGTTACAGTTTTCAGCTGAAAATATTTATATGGAAGGGGAATCATTGTGATTAATTATCACATCTGTGGAAACATCCTGTGTTGAGTAAAAAATAGAATCCATGCTGCATTCCGTTATTTATGATCCAGCTGTTTTGGCAATTACAGTTTTTATGCCTGTTTTTGCCAATGCAATCCAAATCAGTCTATTTCCTTCTAAAATCAAAGGGCTTCCATGTAAGACAGCTCCGAAAAAGCTGTAGGAGGGACAATAAACCCAAATCAAATCAATAAGGCAAACTGTTGCAATACTGTTGTATTAGTGATACTAATACCGTAGTACTGTTGTAGCACTTTTGTAGTAATTAAATGCCTTCTGGTATAACAATTTTTTTTTTAATTTTTTTGAAAAATGTGCAAGTGTTTGTAACAAACCATTAAGCATGTATTTTGCTTCTGACACTGAGCTGGGAGCACATGGTGTCTTTCAAGTCTAGTCCACTGGCTTGAATCCAGCCCCAACACCCAGTGAAAACCATAGCTTTGCTGTAAACTGCTGTGAAAATCCTCTCAATGGAAAAGCAGTTTATGAATTCTAATGGAATATTTATTCATTTCAGGACTGCGTGGGGATGCTGCGGCTGCATTGCACTTCTGTAAAAGCACCATTTATGGTATGCAGCACCTCTGTGGAATTGGCTGCATCTACGGCTGGCACAAGTTCCATGATCACAGCAGCACTTATTTTATCTGTCTCCATTGCACAAATCACGGCACCCACACATTCAGCCTCCAAATGGCCCCTCCACGAGAGCAATGCCCAGCGAGTGAGCCAGGCAAGATATATGACCTGTCTTAAAGTTACAGATTGCTACATGTCAGGGATTCATGAATGTGCAGTGCAAATGATAGAGATATAAATCAAGCGACAAGCGGCAAAATGAGAGGAGGCCACAGCTCAGTGACAGAGCAGCTGCTTTGCATGCCGGAGGCCTCAGGTGCCTTCCCTGGCATCTCACCTTGAGAAGATCTGAGGTAGCAGGGCTGGGAACTGCCTCTCTCTGCCAGAGAGCACAGACAGTCTTTGAAGGCAATAATGCGCTAGGTGGACCAAAATGCTGACTTGTTATAAAACAACTACTTACAGTAGCATAGCTAGAGGGGGTGCAAAGGACTAAGTTTTGCAGGAAGCTTCTTTGTAGCATGCAAGCGGCCCCTCCCCTTCACAGCCATTCTGTGTGGGGGGAGCAAAACAGAGGCATACGCCTGGCTCGGAGGGGGAGGGGCTGCTTACACACTGCTTACACATGGCTATGCACACTCCGGATTGCCATTTTCAGTGGCCATAAACGCTAGTTCCTTACAGCCCAATCCTATGCGCGCCTATTCAGAAGTGAGTCTCATGATAGTCAATAGGGCTTGCTCCCAGGTAAGTGTGGATAGGATTGCAGCTGTAGGGCACCATCCTAACCAGGCCTGCTCAGAAGTAAGTCCTATTGTGTTCAGTGGGACTTACTCCCAGGAAAGTGAGGTTAGGATTGCAGCCTTAGTCCTTACGTGACAGTATGAAGGAGTGGTACCTGAATGTAGTGGTAGCTCCAGGTGAATGGCTCAGAAGGGGAGAGGTCGCCTGCGCACTGGAGGGAGGCTTCCTGCAAAACTTAGTGCTTTGCACCCCCTCTAGCTATGCCACTGCCTGAGTGCTCATTTTTCTCTTCCCTCCCCATTTCTTTCTCTTTCGTATCACACCTATTAAATTGTTATTTCAAAGCCATAGGGCACCCTGCCTGCAGTGTCAGAATGATGGTGTGTAAATGTAAGAAATGAATAAAGACATTCAGAAGCTATTGTAGAAGTTCACAACAAATAGCACACACCTGCTTTGCACACTCCCAGGTGCTGTAAATTCTGTCTCAAGAACCTATCCATCCTTGAATAAAAAATCCTTCCTGACACTCCAAAGTCTGGAGGTAGGGTGAAATTGGATGCACACATTGGATGCACGGTTTAAAATCTGCAAGAGAAAAGATTTCCTTGCCAAGAATCCCGTTCTCTGGATCACTCCACTAAAGCATCAAAATGTCAAGGAAGCTGGTATTTCCATCGCTTGGAAGCAAAGAACTGGGAAAGATGCCCACACAGTCCTTTCCTATATTCTTCAGCCTTCTGTCAGGAGCAGAGGACCAGCAAGGGGTCAATTTTCCTGGCTTCGTGCAGTCTATTAACTCCTGCCCTGCTGGAGATGCCTTTTTAATTTTTTTAATGCCTCCGTGGCTTACAAGGGAACAAACCTGCCATTCTTGGGTGTGAATGTTTATGTGTTTGGTCTCCAGTGGAACCAGTTTTGCCTTTGCCAAGTCCCTGGCTCCATCACAGGGGGAGAGACACAATCACACACACATACACCCTTTCAGCAGGACTGCCAGCCCCACTCAAAAGCGCCTGTGATTTAGCTTACATGACACCCCCCCACACACACCCCTTTCTCAGGCCACCTGGGGGCTTTCAATCAAGTGAAAGAGTCGGCTCTTGCTTTGGGTGTGGCCTTCAGCGTATGATTAAAGACCAACATCCAAATACTGGAATCGCTTGCTAGATTTCTGTTTTCATGAGCACTTGAACACATAAGAGGGCTGGGAGGCCTGGAAGGTGCAATACAAGTGATGGATATGGAAAGGAGTTGCGGCAAACGTTATTCACTAAGCTGTATAGCCCAACTGTGGAAGAATTCCTAAGCACTGGTTAAAAACGATATGCAGTGGCATAGCTAAAGGTGGCCCCCAGGGTGTGTACCCTACTTGCAGGTGCCTAGATACACCTCTGCTGCCTGTCCCTGTGCTGGTACAAACTGGTAGAAGCTACAGAACTCCACTACTGTGGGTCTTGAGAGAATATACCCCATAGGGAGGCACACCGCTCTGCCTTTTAGAACCCAGGTCCTACAGTCTCTCTCCTGCCCTCTGGCTTGAACATATGAAGCTGCCTTATATCAGCTCAGTCCTCTTGTCCAGCTAGTTTGGTGGTGTCAACATGGACTGGCAGTTTCTCCCCGAGATTTAAGTCTTTCACAGCCCTTTCTGCAGATCAACACTTTCCTGAAGGTAGACTATGGACCGTACCATTGAGTTAAGCTCGCACTCCCGGGTTTCACAAAAGTGCATGAGGAGCATGTAAGAAGGGGAATGGTCTGCTTCTGGCTTGAGTGAGTGGGAAGCAAATCAATGCGGCTTGCATTGGTGGCAAGTTGAAGGGAGGGGATGGCAGCAGACTCAGGGCAAAAGGAACCCCAAATCCACCATCCCTTTGAAGCCCTCACGATCTGCCACTGATGCAGCCTGCATCAGCTGGCCTTGTGGATGGAAGTGGCGGGCCTCCCCAGCCTCATGCCCTGGGGCAAAGGTCCAAGATGGCACCCCCCCCACGTGGGTTGCTGCTGCCACCTGCATGCAAATCTGCCCCCCCCCCTCACTCACCTGAAGCTCACAGAGCTTTGTGCAACCACAGGTTGCGTCAGGGAAGTTTCCATTCTGGTAAAATGGAAGCAGTTTCCAACCTGTTGGAGGCTTCTGCGGGGTCCTAAAGGCTTGTCTCTGCCACTATCAGCTGGCCTCATGGATAGGCCAGTCCTGGATGGATGTGCGCACAAATAAATAAATACTTGTGCTAACACTCATATCTGAAGTGTGACATGGTCCAGTGGCTTACAGAAGCCACCTGCTATGGACAAGAAAGATTTGTACATCCTTGGGAGCTGTAATTCTATCATCAATATCTCTGCTTGTATTTTTTTTCTGCACTGCTATTTTCATTCCACCAAGCAAGCCATGGTTGCCAGTTTTCTGAAAAATTACTCAGCCATCCTGCTATTACCCATCTGGGTCTGCACAACAACCATCAATTAATATCATGTGCCAAACCTTCTTTAACGAACCCTCAACAAACAGGCACTTATTGTTATTTTCCCAGTTAAAACAATTAATCATTTTTATTTTTTTATTTTTTTTGCAGTTTTGAGGTAGGGAAGAGAAAGCAAAACACCCTGGCCTCAATCTACCTGCAGTCAGTCATTACTAAAGGCCCTTTCAGAAGTTATTCCCCCACCCCACCCCTACCCTGCAAACACATGAGATGGAGAGCAGCTAGCCAGACAGGCCCCTGTGGATTCAGTATCTAGTCTGCAAAGGGCAGCGATGGACATGGGGAAGGTTCTCCCATGTGCTTTAAGTTCTAGATCTCCAGGTTTCCAAACTGCACAGAGGAATTCACCCCACAGTTGGTGCTGACTCTTCAGTCCTAGAAGGACCCAGTTCTCTCCAGTCCTACCCTGGCACACTAAGCGGTACGTGCTTAGAATTTTCATTATATAACTCAGCGCAATCAGAAACTTATCTTCGATCGGCACAGTGGCTGCTGCAGTGGCTGAGGGTGTACAAATGTGCTGTAAAGCACGTTTGTGGCACCCCGGTGACCAGATACAATGGAGGACAGAGTGCCTATAGAAGAGTATAGGGGAGGGAATTTGGGCAGGTGCAGCTCAACTTGGAAGGGTTTAAAAAGCTGCACCTGCCAAAACTCCCTCTTCTATACAATAGTTAAAGGTATAGACACTCTGTCCTCCATTGTATCTGATCACACCTGGAGAGCAAGGGAGGCCCGCACCACCTTGCCAACGCTGCATCCTGAAGATCAGTTGCTGGTGGAGGTTGTCAGATGGGTGGCGGATGGGTGAAATGGAGGCAGAGAGGGGGCTTTTCTGGGTGGGGAGGGCGGAATAGGGGTAGATCAGGCTGGGAGGGGGCAGGATCGGTGGAGCAGGACTCCACCATATCACATCCTCCCTCCGGGTGCCTGAAAGCTACATGAGGCTGCTCAGAATTAGGTGGTACAGATCAGAGCAGACCTGTTGGGCAGGCTGAAGCATTACTCAGGGTAAGGGGGGAAATATCCCCTTATCCGGAGGAGATCTCCAACTTGCTCCCAGCTAGGACCATGCAGCCTTTTAGCACTAGCACTAGTCAAGATTGGACAGACCATCCATAATCCCAGCTCACCAAAACATTCATTCTTGCTTCCACTCTCAGCTGTCTCATTCAAGTGGCCCAGTCAAGTCACAAACGAAAGTTCTTTAAAAAAAAATTAAATAAAGCTTACCAGCACCAGTGGAAAAAGGCACTGCACAATTTTTAATGTCCTGGGAAAACTTCAAAGCAACCACTAGCATCTTGTCTACTCTAGGATGTGATGTGTAATCAGACTGATTATTCCTTGACGGATTTTTCCTAGAACAACTTGGACTATTGTGCTTGAGTCAAAGAATATAATGTGACTAATCTCCCATGTCTGCAATGAGAAAGTGTAATCTACAGCAATTAAATCGGCCAATTTTTAGACAATGAACAACTCTGAGTTTTTAAGGAGGGGAGCCACACCCATTCATTGAAATGCGTTGCCTGCAAAAACATTACAAAGCCTCTGTGCAAAGGTATGCTCATTAGACTTTTTATATGCAGTATATATAACTGGCTCTGGAATTTGGATGCAAGTCACCTTGATCCACTGGTACTACATTTCTTAACCTTGCTTCCCTACAATTCATCCATATGCAGCAGAAACTGGTATAAATATCCCTGCCTGCAGAACATATAGTCTTCTTAATATTCACTTTTTCTTCTTTGTTGAGTTGGCATCCTTCAGTCCCGGAAGACTATGGTGTCACGCTCTGAATGGTGGTTCTAGAACAGAGTGTCCTCTCCAGTGCACGAAGCCTGGGTAAAGTAGGTATGGAGGATAGGCTGTTACCCATGCAGCAAATCCCCCCTCTCCACGTCGCTGAAATGGTCCAATGGAAAGGCAGAGGCCAATACGGTTGGTTCCAGCGGCGTCGCAGGAGTTGCCAGAACGTGACTGTGTTCAGCCATGAACTGCCTCAGGGACTCCAGCTCTGGATTTTGCCTCGAGGTTGACTCCTGAAGCCTTTTCCATAACTGGATGTAGCCACGAGGCAGTGGAGGTTTGGGATCAGAGTTTTCCTTCTCTCAGATGAGCTGCCTTCCCAGGCTGACGAAGAATTACAAAGAATTTTTCTTCTTTGTAAAATTGTAATATTTGAATTTGTGCTAATAAAAAAAATAAACTTACATAAAATAGTATTGACTTTTATAAATTTCAGATTTTGCCCAGCTGCACCTGCAGGATCTCAGTAGCCTCTGCTACAGTTTATCTATATACAGTTCAGTTTTTACCTTTCCTTTGTGGGGTGCACAATATTCCTTGACCACCCCCCCACCTCATCTTTTCCTCAAGAAGCCTCATTTTTGTAACATGCAGACACTTATGAAGTGTATGTTTTCTTTCTTATGTGCCTAGGAACAACATTCACCCCATCACATCCTGGACCTAGAACACATCTGCACGCACTAAACATATATGGGCAGGTGATGTCATGACTCCAGCCTTAGGAGGCAGCCAAGGTTCCAATGCAGAGCTGGAAGAGAGAAGGGCAAGGGAAGAGTCAGGGGTTGGCATGGTTGTGTGGCTGCCTCTGAAGGGCACATTGTTTATCCCGGAGATTACCTCTGTGCCCATAATCTTCATGCAATGCTGGCAGGGTGACTTTCTGCCTAGGAGAAGAACTTATGGATGGCAGTTTGACCCCCCTCTTTCCCTTTTTAAAGATTGGTGTGACATTTGCTATCCTCCAATCTTCTGGCACCATGGCTGTTTTGAGGGACAAGTCGCATATTTTAGTCAAGAGATCAGCAACTTCATTCTTCAATTCCTTAATAACTCTTGGGTGGCATCAGTTGTGAAGGCCCTAGAACTTAGCCTCCAACATGGAGCCAGTGGCATAGCTACAGGGGATGGGGTGCTTTAAGTACTGCAACACACCATGCAAGAGGCCCCTCCCTGGAGCCATTCCAGGTGGCAGGGAGTACACAGTATGGACAGACATTATCTTCAAGAGCAGATAATAAAGCATGGCTCAGATATGGTCAGTGCACAAGAAGGCTTCCTGGTTCCACTTTCCGTGTTTTGTTGCCATTGGTGTGCCAAAGGATGGTTATTTGGACACAGAACTCAGACCTCCCTGTAAGATACTTCTGAACACAGCCGAAATAACAAAGCGATTAAACGATAGCAGAACGTGCCGTAATGGAGAAAATGAGCACCTTTGGTTTGTTACATCTTACGTGCCGCTTAATGAGATAATTACAGCTCCATTGGAGAGAGCTGGCAAGTTGAGGCACTGGGACAATCTCTTTGACTGGCTGCCTCTCTGGGTCTCCTGGATTTCAGTGCAGCTTTCAATTTTCCTAACTCCGCATCTGCAAGAAGTTTGAAATCACTAAAGGCCTCCTCCCTTCAAATTGTGTTACTGTTGTTGGGAACTATGCAATCACTAAGAAAATAGTATTACTCCAAGTATTACTCCAAGGGAGAGAAAGTAAATGCATACATAAACATTACTATGTGCACATTCCCATTTTTCATAGTCCATAAGCTGTGAACTCGTGCAAGGAAAGCGCCCTACAGGTAGACCACAGCTGCGATACAAGGACATCTGCAAGAGGGATCTGAAGGCCTTAGGAGTGGACCTCAACAGGTGGGAAACCCTGGCCTCTGAGCGGCCCGCTTGGAGGCAGGCTGTGCAGCATGGCCTTTCCCAGTTTGAAGAGACACTTGGCCAACAGTCTGAGGCAAAGAGGCAAAGAAGGAAGGCCCATAGCCAGGGAGACAGACCAGGGACAGTCTGCACTTGCTCCCAGTGTGGAAGGGATTGTCACTCTCAAATCGGCCTTTTCAGCCACACTAGACGCTGTTCCAGAACCACCTTTCAGAGCGCGATACCACAGTCTTTTGAGACTGAAGGTTGCCAACAACATAAACATTACTATGTGCGCATTCCCATTTTTCATAGTCCATAAGCTGTGGTGATGCACCAAATGGATGGAGTTTCTGGTCTGTGCGGAGGACACTCAGGCAGTATTTAAGGGACAGTGCTTTGCTTTGAAGCTTTCTAGAAAGCTCCCAGAATTCCTTAAGTGTCAGAAATATCTCCTCTGTTGAACAGATTACATCTCTAGCAACCACAAAGTGACAACACTGTAGAGTTAGGCAAGTGTGTGTATGTGTAAGGGAGGGGGGAACTACAGTCCATCTATCACATCAAAGACTGCATGTCATTAACAAACTTTGTGACTGTTTTCATTGTATGTGGTTCTCTACATGCAATTTTAAAATGACAATTTACAGGAATTATCCCTTCTGGAGAGTTTGAAAAGAGAAAAATATATTATTATTTTTTTTAGAAGCTCAGAGTTGGAATGGTCTTCAACGCTGTCTAGTCCAACCACCTATGAAGCAGTAAAATCTTCTTTAGAGCATCTCCAACAGGTGCCTGTCATCCTGTACTCGAACACCTCCAGTAAGGGAGAACCCACCACTTCCCTCAGTAACTGGTTCCATTCTCCAGCTGCTCTCACCATTCAGAATTGCTTCCTGATATCTCACTGAACAGTGTAGAAGAGATTGAACTGATTAAAAGCAGGTTCAATTTTCTTTTTAAAGCTAGAGATTCAAGATAGGATCCAAACTTTTCCTTCCACTTGCATTCTTACAAGGAGGGAGCACTATTTGGGCCAATTCCTCCTTCTCACTCCAGCTCCTAGCAAAGCTGGACCTGGAGGCTGGGGGACCTGAAGGAGCAAGTTCTTGAGGGTGCAGGGGATTAAAGAGGAAAGGGGAAAATGGTGAAAATTATGCCCCATTTGTGCAAACATTAGATGACTTCTACTTGTGCTGGTTATCAAGAACACAGGCTGAGATTTGGAGGTAATCCATGTACTATAAATTTATATTTACATACTATACATATCTAGTCACCAGGGATGGGCAAGTCAGAAACGACTTGACTCCAGTCGAGTCACGAGTCTTTGCCCCCCACGACTCAACTCAAAACGAGTCATAACAGGGGCACTTTCTGAGTTGCCTAGACCATTTTCACAACTCGAAAAGACTCGAGTCTCAAGACATTCCCTTTAAAAAGCCCTCCATGGAAAAAACGGGGCTGCTGCTGAGGTGTGTGTGTGTGTGGGGGGGAGTTCTCTTTAAATACTCCCCTGCTGCCCCATCCCATCTGTAAACAAGGCTGGAGGGGTGGAACGGACTGCATGAGAGCAAAAATAGAAGCAGCAAGAGGAAGGAGGATCATGTGCAGTAGCTGCGAGGCTTACCAGAACAACCCAACCCTTTGCAGCTCTACTCAGAAGTAGTCCCATTTGTACTGGTCATTCAATGAGGCTTCCTGCTCCCAAGTAACAACAGACCCATGAGCAGCCATGCATTGGAAAGCATAATTGCTAAGACTTCCTCCTCCCCCTTCCCACTTTCCTGCCCCCTCCCCATCCCTGGGGTCTGCCTCACCTGACTCACCTGCATCCACACCCATCCCACATCCCTGATGCAGTCCAGCTCCAGGGAATTCTTCTTTCCCCTGACTGCCTCTAGTCCTTAAATACTTCCTCTCAGCTAATGCACACTTCCTCCTTCCTCCTAGGAGTCTTCTACTTCCTGTTTTTTATCCAGCAGGGATGGAAACTCAGGTCACCCAAAAATGGTTTTTTTTTTCAACTCTGGGAAAATCAAGTCACATGCACCCATGACTTAGGGCTGACGGGACTCAGGGGTTTTACCCTAAAAATGAAAAGACTCAAATAGACTCAAGTCAAGACTTGCTTTTGTGTGTGCTTGCGACTCTGTTTTGTCTGTGTGCTTGCCTGCTTGCTTTTTTTTTTTACCACTTTCGTGACATGACTTGTTTCTTGAAAAGACTGACTCGAGTCCAAATGACTCAAAAAATGGCTCTGGACAAGTCATGTCAGCCTCACATTATGACTCGTTTGCAACTCGAGTCAGGGGACAGAGACCTAGGATTCGAATTGAGACTCTGTGCTGTGACTCTGGCACATCCCTGCTATCCAGCTTTCCAGGGCTGCCCCAGCATAAGCTGAAAGGCGCATCCACTCATGGAAGGGGGGATTCTCTTTCTCCACTGTTTGTCTCTTCTACCTGCAGCTTCCTTGTGCTGCACTGA
The DNA here is from genome assembly GCF_035046505.1 of Tiliqua scincoides. Taxonomy (NCBI): domain Eukaryota; kingdom Metazoa; phylum Chordata; class Lepidosauria; order Squamata; family Scincidae; genus Tiliqua; species Tiliqua scincoides. Next base: position 307,951,041 of record NC_089821.1, read on the forward strand.
ACACCCTTCTTGAGGTTGTTTCAACCTCAGAGGCAGCTCTGTGTGGGGGTGATTGAGTGCCTCACACTGCAATTGCGCTTTTCAAAGGACTCTGGTGGGGAGGCTCTGCCTCACCTGCCTCCCCACCCACTGCATGTCCCTGGACTGCATGCCAGGAGGCTGAGCTGGAGAGGAGGAGGGAAAGGAAAATTGGGTAGAAATAAATTTGGGTAGAAATCAAATTCGGCTTTTCAAATTCCGAATGATCAATGATCCTTAGCTGTATACTGGGTACTTATTGTCTTGGTTAGGAAGCACAGCCATACAACAAGATGGATTCTTGCATAAAGCAATATTCCAAATGCAACCTAAAAACAAAAAGTAATACAGGCTCATCCCCACCCTCTCCCCCAACCTTGCAGCTTATCTGCTTTCCAAACACTTTGGACAGAAAAGGTTAGTTTGTCTATATAATGCTGCCAAGATAATATCTTTGGCGTCTCTAAAATCTACAGCAAAGGCCAGAGATTAAAGGTGCAGACCAGCACATCTTTGAACAGCAGGGAATTTCTAAGCTGCCATCTGTCCAGAAAGAGCCTCTTGCCCTGTCAATCAATTTTCCTCCAAGTGCCAGAGGCTCTATGATACAGATCTTGGTTGGGTTTCTATGAAGAAAAGCTTTGATGTTCAGACTCCCCTGGCATCCGTGGTCCCCCAACCGCCTCCACCTTTAGGAAACAAAGCAGAGGTCTAGCCAGTTGTCCAGGTATTAGGTTTACCCACCCGGTTTGGGGGCAATCTTATCCCTATGAACTTTATACAAAGCCTTCTGCCGTCCTCCATCTGCACAGCCTTCAGCATTTGTCCAAAGAAATTAGGTATGTTTGTTGTGCACGATGGGGAAGGGCCCTTCTTCACAGTGCAGTAGAGCAGTGAAAAAGTTACTAACACAGCAGCAGTGTAGCTAGAGGGGGTGCAAAGCACTAAGTTTTGCAGGAGCCTCCCCGTGGCATGCAAGCCACCCCCTACCCTTTGGAGTCATTCCAAGCAGGCAGAGCAAAACGGAGACGTGTGCTGTATCCTGCAATGGAAGACTCTCTTCCAAAATTTAATGAAACAGGCTGCCATGTGTTGCCCTAATAGCATCCCTGTCATCCTTTTAAAATAAAAGAGGGAAAGTTCAGAGATACATGGAAAGTCTCTCCAGATGACCACCAGCGTTACTGGAGCAGGATTTTTCCCAAAGGCTGCAGGAATATTTAACTGAAAATAGATGCATAACTAGTTTGCAGAGGGAGGGGGCAGGGGAAAGTTGCGAGCTTTGTGAGCACTCACCGGAGAGACTACTGTGGACGAAAGCACAGACAAGTCAGACAGTGTTAATCTTAAGAAACATCTCTGCAGACAAGCGGGCCTCTCTTTCAGACATGAATAAGTGCTAGAAAACCATCTGTCACCCAGCAGGGGACAGCCCATCTAGGGAGGCTGGAAAGGCCTATCAGGAGGAGGGAGCAGTTTAGTTCTCATTTTCTAAATCTAATTAATCTCATTAGCCTCTCCTGCTAGATTGCTCGCAATAAAGCCCAGGGTCAACAGATGTCCGCTGAACTCAGGACAGAAGCACCACAAAGATGACACCAGGACTTCGGCCCAAAGCATGCTTGTGTGTTACTAAGGTTGGGGCCGTACGCAGGACATCAGAATGGGGGGGGGGAAGAGGCAATAGAATGGACTGGGTCACATCAAGCTGTTGTTGTTGGCAACCTTCAGTCTGGAAAGACTATGGTATCGCGCTCTTACTTACTATGTGTAACTCTTTGCCACAGGATAGAGGGCTGGTCCTTTCTCTCTCCCTCAACACCAGAACCAGGGGACATCCACTAAAATTGAATGTTGGGAGAATTAGAAGAGAAAAAGGAAATATTTCTTTCTCCAGTATGTCATTAGTCTGTGGAACTCCTTGCCACAGGATGTGGTGGTGGCATCTGTGCCTTTTAAAAGGGATCTGGGCCGATTTATGAAGGAACAGTCCTTCACAGGTTACAAGTCATGATAGGCATTCGCAGTCTATTGGTTTTAGAAGCAGGCTACCTCAGCATGCCAGATGCAAGGGGATGGCAACAGGATGCAGGCCTTTTGTTGTCTTGTGTGTTCCCTGAGGTATCTGGTGGGTCTCTGTGAGATACAGGAAGCTGGACTAGATGGGCCTTTGGCCTGATCTGGCAGGGCTACTCTTATGTTTTTCTATATATGCAAAGCAGGTCTCAGTACCACAGAAAACCACAGAACTCAGGTGCAGTCTATGGTTGCAGCACAATGAAATGGGCTTGCTCCTGTTGTGTAGAATCAACTGAACCACTTTAAATGGCAGGTGGGGGGTGTTACATTTTTGTATGATTCCCTTTGTTTAAAAAACCAAGTAGCAGAAAAACCACCAGCAAGTAGCAAACTGTTACAGGTTGAGTATCCCTTATCCAGACTGCTTGGGACGGGAAGGTATCTGGATTTGGGATTTGTCTGGATTTTGGAATGACTGCATTCATACCCATATGGGTGTCTGCCAACCTCTTTGACATTTTTCAACAATGTCTGTAGAGATACACACTGCAAAGCGGAGAGTAAAACTTATAGCCCGTACCTGCACTGTATGTGGGAAAGAGCACAAGATCTCCCAGTATTCACACTATAGACACTATTTTGGAATAGTTTGGATTTCGGATGTCCAGATAAGGGGTAATCTACCTGTACACCAGCTAATGATCTAGATTAGCACCTTTCAGAAGTGCTAGGGTTTTGTTGTTGCTAATTTGCAGGTAACACTTTATATCAGGGGTGCTCAATAGGTGGATCGCGATCTACCAGTAGATCGCGAGGCAAAATGAGTAGATCGCGGAGAGCTGACCCCCCCCTTCAGGTGCCTCTGGGAGGAAACGCCGGGAGTAAGGCCCATTGTACTCAATGGGGCTTACTCCCAGGTAAGTGTGGCTAGGATTGCATCCTCACAGCCTAATCCTAGGCATGTCTACTCAGGAGTAAGTCCTGTTATACTCAGTGGGGCTCAAGGTACACCAACATACATTGTACACATAAATGTTATATGTTATGATGGCGCGAACATTTAAAAAAAAAACTCTGGTTGATCTCCGGGACTTGCTGGGTTTCAAAGTAGCTCTCGAGCCAAAAAAGTGTGAGCACCCCTGCTTTATATGGTGCCGTACACCCCACGTTCTGAAGCGGTACAGGCCAGATCACTACCTTATTGTGCAGCTTATGCAGACTGGGCCTTTTGAATGGTTTATATGAGCCACAGAATCCAGTCTTTTCTGGTCTGCTTCAGACCGGAAGCATGAGCATGCTCATGTTGCATTCTGAATACTACTCCACAAAAACCCTCCCTGCACAAAGAAAACTAGCACATCAAGGAGAAGGCTAGGTGGAACCTGGCTTGCTCATTTTCTACATGTTAGCTTTTGTCTCCAATATGTCTTCTGACACACCTGTCTGCATGACACACATGTTGACAACCACACCTGCAGCCGGATGGGAAGCATAAATTTAATCCATCTGCAATTAAATTCTGATGGGCTCCAAAAAAGAAAAAGCTTTGTAGTGTTGTAATGGCACTGCATGAATAAAATAATTTGCAGGTGTACAGAAGTAAAATGCAAGACGCTAAAGGCGCAGTTAACTTCACTGATGACAGTGCCCTGAGGGTTGTCTGAATTTTGCCCACCTTCGCCTTCCCAGCACTATTCCAGACTTTTTCTTTAAAAATCAGCCTTTTTGTCATTTGCTTGTATGAAAGCTCAGGGCAAGAGAGTTGCAAAGGCTACTTTGGGCCTTGCTCAGACATTTTTCATCCCCTTTCTTTAGGAAACATTCCTCCGCTAAATTGCAAATAGTCAGACACAATTAAGTGAGAGATAAGATCAGCAAACTTCACCAACTATTGCAAGAGTGCAAGGAGAAGATGTTGTAGCTGCTTGTGCTATCAGGTGATGATTCAGATTTTCCTCCTCTTGTCTAGTTACCTAAAAGGCAATTCTTTAAGCATCTCAGCTTATTTTGTTCTTAAAGGCGGATTCAGCCATTTGACAAGGGGCTAAGATGCAATCACGCTGCAATTAAGAGAAGCAATTTTTCCAAAGCTGCTGGTTCCCTTTCCAACCAGAAGCCCTCTGTGCCAACAGCATTCTGTTTACAGGAAACCTCTTGGGAGATGGACTGGGATTTCCAAACCTTTGTTCACGGGTTTGGTGATGCAATTAGAAATATTTGGGGAAGAGGAGGATCGAGATTGCAGGATAAATCCTGCCCAGCTAGACTAGAGGTTGATGAAGCAACCCCAAATTGTGGGGCAGTTTATTTACGGGAGAAAAACAGTCATCGATTGGAAGAACATTTCTTAAAATGTATGAGTTCTATGAAACACTGGGCAATGTAACAACAGATAAACTTAGTAGGGCTACACAGCTTGATTATTAAGTACTTTAACTGTTTTGACTAATGAAAGAGGTGCTCCAAATTAATTGGGCAGAAGATTTTTTTATGTTATTTTGAACACAAGAACTTATCAGTGCTAAGCACCATCATGGAAGAGGCATTCCCACTTCTTGAACAAATAAGAGGGATGCCTCTTCGAGGATGTCTGCTACAGCAAAGAAATCTATTAACAAAGAATCATGTTTTTGGCTTCAAAACTATTGTTTTAAATTCACATACAAATATAGCCATAGATTAATCAGTCAAACCTTTCTTTATTCACACCATGGCCCCTTTATTCACACCTGGCCTCTGAGCGGCCCGCTTGGAGGCAGGCTGTGCAGCATGGCCTTTCCCAGTTTGAAGAGACACTTGGCCAACAGACTGAGGCAAAGAGGCAAAGAAGGAAGGCCCATAGCCAGGGAGGCAGACCAGGGACAGACTGCACTTGCTCCCGGTGTGGAAGGGATTGTCACTCCCGAATCGGCCTTTTCAGCCACACTAGACGCTGTTCCAGAACCACCTTTCAGAGCGCGATACCATAGTCTTTCGAGACTGAAGGTTGCCAACAATGGCCCCTATAACTTACACCTGCTTCCATTAAAAGCTTGCTCAAACACATAATTGGCCAAAGAAGAGTAGAGCTTTCATTTCTTTAACTGGTGCATAGGTGTGCTGCAGTCCTATGCACATGTACCTGCAGCTCACACTGAACTCAGTGGGGCTTACTTCTGAGGAGATGGGCTTGTGCTATAATCCCAGGCTGCAATCCTATACATGCTTACCTAGGAGTAGGTGCCATTAAATTGTGGGATTTCTGAATAAACATGCATAGAACTGTGCTGTTCAGCAGTTAACAGTAGACCATTAATTATTAACAGTTATATATCAAAATTATCCCCCCACATCAGTACCCCCCCCCCCAGTAATCACCAGGACCAAGCTTGAAAAGCCACCCAGTAAGTATACTGATCCACTCCTCCCTGTGCTGAAGTTGACAGAAATGAGAGACATCAGAAAGGGCTGTTCTCCTTTGGGAATAGCAAATGTTTTAGATTGTAATTTGGAAAGGTGACCTGAAGTTCTGTCATCATCCTTCCTGTCCTGTCTACCAGTGGAGAGAAATGCCTGACAAAAGACTATTGCTCGTTCGTATTCAAAGGAGATTTGAGTGGGGGGAGGGGAGGGCATCTGCAGCCCAACTTGTCTAGGAAGGAAACAGGTTTAGCCGTTTCTGCTTCCTTTTAAAGTTGCAGATCTCCACATATGGGGGAAAGGTGGGGGGGATCCTTAACAAAACCCACAAACCTCACCTCTGCTTCCACTAAATTTTAGCCTAATCATGCATTCAAAAAGCAGTCGCTAAGAGGGTCATTCCAAAAGTTAAGTGGGCCAGGCCCACTTTGATGTGTATGGGCAACCTCCTGATTTTTGAAATGGGCTATGTCAGAATGCCAGATGCAAGGGAGGGCACCAGGATGCAGTCTCTTGTTATCTGATGTGCTCCCTGGGGCATTTGGTGGGCTGCTGTGAGAGACAGGAAGCTGGACTAGATGGGCCTATGGCCTGATCCAGTGGGGCTGTTCTTATGTTCCTATGCCCCTTCCAATTCCCCCAACCCCTCTCACTTGTATTCAAGCAACTGGAATTTTGTTTTCCTAAACACGTTTTTCAATCCTGGGGCTTCTAAGCCTTCACAGCAGAACGCATTGGTGGGGGCCAATGGTAGCATTCAAAAAGTATACTAAACTGAATTCACTTTGAATTTGTGGGGCCCAATTCAAGGTGCTGGTTTTGACCTTTAAAGCCCTATACTGCTCTGGGCCAGGGTATCTTAGAGATCGCCTACTCCCGTACAATCCGGCTCGCCCTCTCAGGTCATCAGAAAAGGCCTGTTTACAAGTGCTGCCGCCTAAGGAGGTACGTGGGGCAGCGGCAAGAAACAGGGCCTTCTCAGTAGTGGCACCAACGTTATGGAACTCCCTTCCCCTTGACTTGAGAATGGCTCCCTCTCTTGAGACTTTTCGGCAAGGCCTGAAGACCTTGCTGTTTAAACAAGCCTTCCGACTTCATGGCCTTTTTAACATCTTTTATACATCTTTTAGTTGCTTTTTTACAGGCCTGATTCCTCTAAGAACTGCTGTTTTATGCTTTTTTATTCTGACTTTTATCTGACTACTGTTTTTATGGTTTCCGTTAATGTGTTTTTAATATGTTTTTATCTGTTTGTGAAATTATGTTTTAATCTGTTGTAAGCCGCCCTGGGTCCCTTTGGGGAGAAGGGTGGGATAGAAATAAAGTTTATTATTATTATTATTTGTTTAAGCCTTAGGAGAATATCATACCACATTGTCTGCAGGCTGCTGCTGGCATCCTTATTAGAGAAAGCCTTCCATCCACTCCCAGGGCTGATTCACAAATGTGGCAAAGCCCTTCCTCCACTTGTTTTGGAGAGCCCTGTACAACCAGTCAATACCCCACATACCTGAAGAGGGAGTAAAAGGAATAAGGGGAATGTGGGCTGTCGTCACCCCACAGAAACAGTAAGGAGCCTCTCCAGGCAACTAAGGAATTGTAACAAACTAAATAGGAATTAGTACCTAATCAAAAGGAGAATTCTGAAAACTATGCCTGAAATAGCACTGAAGTGAAGGAAGGTTCTCTCGATCAGCCATTTTCAACCTTTTTCAGCTCGCAGCACACTGACAAGGCACTACAATTGTCAAGGCACACTACCAGTTTTTTTACTTACATTACAGTTAATCTTGAATTAATAAAACTAATATAATTAAATCATTACATGACAAAAAAAAAATTGACAAGAAGCATGGAGAGGGAAGTATATGTGGTTTCTGAAAAGGAGGAAAAATCCCATGTTCAAATTCTTATCCAAAGTGCCAGAAAGTGTTGGGAAAGACAGGGCAAGTGGAGAATGTGGGAGAGGGGCAGAGAGGAGACACGATTGAAACAAGTGCAGGATTAAACTGGGCGTGGGGGAGAGAGAGAGAGAGAATGTGAGGCAGTGATTCTGTATCTTTGGAAGGTGCTAACTGTGATTGTGAGATTGGGGGGGATATTCCTGGGGAAGGGGGTGGGGTGGGGGAGAAGAGGAGAGAGAAGTGCCAATTGCCTGCTTGTGCATTTGAGAAAAGAGTGCAACCAAAAGCCCAATCCTATGCATGCCTGCTCAGAAGTAAGCCCCATTATAGTCAATGGGGCTTACTCCCAGGTACATGTAGATAGGATTGTGGCCCAGCGCCCTTCCTCTAAAAGGGCAGGGTCGCTTTGGGGAGCTGCAGGCAAACTGTCAAGGAAAAGGGACTTAAGGGACCCTGAAACCTGAGGTTGGGGGCCTCAGCAGACTCACTCGCTATGTACCTGCTTCTGGCTGCCTCTTCTCTCTCACTCCGAAGCTCCCACCTCCTGGCTCCTCCAGGCTTCTCTTGTTGGCCAATCAGCATACAGGCAGGCAACAACCCCCTTCGTGCCCAACCCTATGCATGTCTACTCAGAAGTAAGCCCCATAGTAGCCAACAGGGTTTACTCCCAGGAAAGTGAGGATCAGGTTGCAGCCCGAGGCGTGCTCAGTAGCAGGAGCAAGCTCCAAGCGGACTCTTCAGCTGCTGCGCGGGATGCAAAGCAGCCGCAACCAGCCCCTTCCCTGGCTGCTCCCTTGCTTGTGCTGCCTGCCGCAGGAGGCTCAAAGCAGCCACTTCTCCCGCACACGGCTGCTGCCTGCCTCCTCTGATCCTGCGGCACACCTGAGGCAGCCTCGCGGCACACCAGTGTGCCACATCACAGCGGTTGAAAACCACTGCTCTAGATGTTGCCCAAATGAGAGTCAATGGGGAGCTGAACCAAAAGGCCCTTACCCACCCCAAGGCAGGTGCAACAGCTAACGGATGAAAGTCTCCACTGAAGGAAGGGGTATCAGGAACTGGTTCCCACCTTGTTCTAAGCTCTGAGCAGTGGTTTTCAACCTTTTTCATCTCACTGCACAGTGACAATGCACTAAAATCATCAAGGCACACCATCTGTTTTTTGACAACTGACAAGGCACACCACACTGACAGCAGGGGCTCGCATCCCCCAGTGGCCCTATTTACAAGTGGCCCCCAAATTCCCATGGCACACCAGCAGACCATCTGCGGCACACCAGTGTGCCATGGCACAGTGGTTGAAAATGGCTGCTCTAGAGGTTCCAAGATGTTACTCTGTGCACATGTAGATTCCTGCACAGAGACCTCAAAGAAGAACTTGGGTTGCAGATCAAGGCATTACACAACTCACAGTATTAAAAGACAATTGTTTATTACAGCATATGGATGTATTATATTAATTTACAAGGCAATATGATTTTTATATAGATATAAAACACAGCTACTTATGATGCACAGTTATTGGACACTGACGTAAATATCAACACAATTGAATGATCATGCTTGTGACATGCATATTTGTGTGGGTTTAAAAAAACACATCAATATTACACAATATACTTCAAGATTTCTTGGCTTTTCCCAGTGTCCAGAGCGAGATCAAGATAGGTAAAGGGCAGAGTTGCAGGGAGACTGGTCCTGGACAACAGAATCAGAGCAGCAACTGAGAGGAAAATATCAGCCCTTCAAATCAGGGTTATTTCTAGACCTTGTTTAGATACCACTTTTGGTGGGGGAGGGGGCAAGTATGGGCTGGAAAAACTTGCAGAGTTCTGTCATCCTGCACTTAAGAGGTGGCAGGTTTTGTACCACAGATGGCAAATCCCATGGTTTACTACTCATAATGCACAAAAGGCAACATGTGTATAGAGGACGAGCCCTCAATGCCCTAAAAGCCCTTTCAACGCCCATTTGACTAATGCAGAAACACGGTGGGTAGGTGGGGGGTTTCTCAGGCATCTTCTCCAGAAACCAATTTGCTTACAACAGTTCAAATTATAGAATTCTTCCAATTGATCCTAGTCATTGTTTTGCACAGAAAACTGAAAAAGTCAAAAAGTTGTTTGTTTTTTTAAAACCCTCCCATCACATTTTAACATTCCCAATTACAGGCTTAGGAGGTTTTGGAACACAAATAAAATCTGAAAGTCATTTCGTTTGGCAAGGGAACGTTCAAAGAATTAAGTTTCTGAAAACACTGAAAGAACTCACAGCTTTGAAATTCAAAAATTCAGAAAAGTATTTGCAACTGAAAACACAGGGACTTGAATCTGGAGGTGTTGCTGGATTTTAAAATTTGTGCAATATTTTGCTTCTGCTATATATTTTTTTTATCTTCTCAAGGTTCATAACAAACTGCCCATACATTTTAAGGCTTAAATTCTCAACCATGAGTGATAAAACTTGCTCTTAAAACAAACCAAGCAATAAAGTGTATGTTCTTAGGATTCTACAGTAACCAGTAGATTCTGCTATAGGTCATATTCTGCTCTAAATTCATTTAGACAAGCAGATTTTCAATCTGGGGTGGAATATCCTGGTGCAGGGCCAGTAGTAGAGCATTTACATGGGCCCTCAACCCCACAGGCCCCCCCCCCAAGCAGCCACAGTAACAGCAGCTTCAGTGCTGATTGTGCCACGTGCGAAGCATGGCACTAGGAAATGCATGATGTCACTGCCAACTGCTTCTAGGAGCCCCATTTCAGCCCATATGGACACAGGGGAGGGCTGGTGGGTCAACAGAGTGCTTCATCTGCCCTGCCTTGGCACAGATGCCAGGGTGGCGTGGGGGCCCCTCCAAAGTGCAGGGCCGTTTGGCCGAATCACCCTGTCCTAGTGAACCACCTAGTGCCTGCTGGAAGTCTTGCAAAAAATGCTGGGCAAGTTGGACCTGAATAGGTTCTTATCTTAAGCAACAGTGCTTACTCAGGATCATGTAACGTTAACAAAATACATGCTATAATGGTTAAGAGAGGCACACAGCTCAGAGGATCCCAGTTCAAAGAATCAGGCAGCCAGACTAGGAAAGACTTCCAGCAGACCGTGAAGAATGGTTGTCAGCCAGTGCGGGTATTACTGGGCCAGACAGACCAATCCTCTAATTCAGCCAAAGGCTTCTTAGTATTCTAAATATTTGTATCATTCTTTTGAATACTCAGAGCACTTTAGGTGCGATTACCTTGCAATTACAACAACCCTATGAGGTATTATTATTCCCATATTACAGGTAAGGAAGACTGAGGCTGAAAGGAAGTGGCTTACTTAAGGCTGCATAGTGGGCTCACGGCAAAGGCAAGATTCCAAACAAGATATTCCAACTGACAGCTCAGTCTCTTAGTCACTATGAACACCAGTTTATGAAACTGAGATCCTGAATACACACTCTTGCTTTGTAAATGTAACACAGATCAGTGGTGTGGAGTTTCATAAAAAAAGCAGGCACGGAAGACTGAAATTGCCCCTCCACTGGTCAAACCATCCGTCGGTCTTTTGCCTCTGTATGCTCACAGTATGTTTCTGCTTTTATGACAAGAGTCAGAAAAGAGATTTATAATGTATGAATCCAGGCCCTTAGAAGCCAAAGGAAAGTCCATCATAGGCTTCAGATATCCTTCAATCCATCCCTGGCCAAAGTGGAATTTTAACTCACACTGGCTTCAGAAATCATCTCTTTCTATGCACTTGAAACTGTCACAATTGAAAATTGGTGGTATTCCTTTGTTAAAGACTAGCACAGTGGTCTTGGTTTTGCCACTTTAAAAGGCACTAGTATCAACTCAAGCATTTGAAGGTTCAAGTGACATCATTTAAGCAGTCTATTAAGATTTAAATATGTGCATTTAAAAAAACAAAACATTCTAGAAAAGTATGTACAAGAAGCACCTTGTTTCATGTGAGAGGGAGATATATGAACACTTGCACACTCACATGGCAGATCTGCAGGGCAGTGGTGTAACTAGAGGGGGTGCAAAGCACTAAGTTTTGAAGGCGCCTGAATGTGCTGTGCAAGCAGCCCGTCCTCCTCAGAGCCATTCCAGGCAGCGGGAACAAAACAGAGGTGGAAAGCCTGGTTACAAAGGGAAGGGGGAGGAGCCGCTTGCACAATGCGTTCAGGTGCCTGCAAAACTTAGTGCTTTGCACCCCCTCTCAATACACCACTACTGCAGGGAAGATTGTTTTGGCATATGAGTGCACCTCCTGTGTGAGAAAGAAGCAGCGCAAGAAACAAGAAAGGATCTGCATAGAGCAAGCTGTTGGCTATGCTACATTGGAAATAATAGCCCTCGCTTGGTTGCTTACCAAGATGCCTACCCTCTATAACTGGGAGTTGCATGCTCAATTTTTAAATTTAAGTAGCAGATATGTGGGGCTCCAATCTGGATCAGGGCTGTGGCCCCCTAGGTGCTGACATGAACTGGGTTACCTGCAACTGCTGTTTGACCTGGAAAATATTGGTGGCCCATGAATGGAATTTTTTTTTCTGGGGCAAGAGCAGCTTCAGGAGGCCTGATCTAATGTGGGGAAATGGGTTGAAGTCTTGCCTTGTCCCAGGAAGTGTCCTGATTGACAGCCCAAATCTATCCACACTTTCCTGGGAGTAAGCCCCATTGACTGTAATGGGACTTACTTCTGAGTAGACATGCATAGGATTGGGCTGTAAGGCTCCAATTCTGTGCTTTGTTATGGGACTGTTAGTATCTCATTAAAGAGGCACTAATTCCCCTGCAATGTCCCTGGAATAGGCAAACATTGTGAGAAACACCATCTCCGACAAGCACCTGCCCAAAGGCAGATCTGTTTGGGAAACAACACTCCAGGCTGCTGTCTGAGTCAGCACGCTGACCTACTGTGCAAAAGACAAGCTTCTAAACAAGACCTCCAAATATTTCCAGGCTGCCCTCTAAACACGTGGCCTGCAAAAGCTCAAAGAAGAACAGCATAGGAATATCCCAGAGGGATCCACACATGGTCAACATGGGTATAGCAGACATTGGCACCAGAGGTTAGGAAAGCTGAGCACTTGCTCCACAGCACGCCAGTTAGAGCTCTCTGTCCCTAGGCTGTTGCCATGGGGCACCTGAAAACAATCGGAGACACTCTGTGCACTTCACCTCTTGCAGGTTGAGGTGGCCCAGCTGGAGTGCATTTTCTGAAGAGACCCCAAAGCTTGGAGCTGCTTGTCACATGTGTCCTGAGTGTGCAAAGAGCCATACACATTCCCCCACTCCGTGTTTTATTACTGTTGCAGAATATGTTTAAAACAGCAATGCTCCTTTGGTGTGCTGCTGGAGTTTGGAGCACAGCACTGAAAATCACTGAAAAACTTTCCAGGTTTTTCTAGGGCAACTGTCAACAGTAACAAATTGTCTATCCCTTTTCTTCCGCCGGCTCCACCAATTTGTTACTACAGACAGTTGCCCTAAAAACAGAGCTGCAGGGCCTGGAAGTGTCTCCCAAAAGCTGGAAGTGACATCACAAGAGGCAAAGACCATAGAGAAGACTGTAGAGGTCAGTGTGCCATGAGAAGCAAAACATTAAAAATTGCTGGTTTAGACAGTCGTCATTAGTTTGAGGGAGCCAGATCGAAAGCGGAGAATTTTCTTCTTGAGGTTATGGGAAGCTTTAATCTTAACAAAGGCCTTGCCTGCATTTTCATGAAGCTCTGAAGAAGCAGCCACTGTCTGAATAGGAAGAGTCTGGACAAACTGGGACCAAAGGAGACCCCCGCTTTCATCCGAGTCGCTGGTTGTCGTGCTTTCACCAACAAACTCCACCTCACTCAAGCTGGATTCACTGTCCCCAAAGCAGTTTGTGGTATAGTTACTCTTTTCGTCCTCACTAGTGTCCACTACTGTGGAATGAAAGAGGGACTCGCACTCTGCCGAATACTCCGAGTCACTAGCAACGTAGGCGTAGGGGCTGATATAAGGATGGGGAACCTGTGGGTAGACCCCGAGGGCTTCTCTCCGGTGCCTTTTTGCCCTCCTAAGGGCTTCTTCATAAGAAACCTCTGCTGACAGTTTCCATCGGCGATAGTCAGCCCGCTTGTGTTTTGGCTTGGCCACAACCGCTTCTCGCCCATGTCCATGGGGTCTAACCATGGATCTCAGCGCACCAGGAGGCCTACTCAGAAGGCTGGTTTCTGGCTGAACATGGCTGCTCTTTTTCCCGCGTGAGGTGGCCTTTTTCGGCTTCTTGTTTGTATCCAGGTCATCAGGGAAACGACACTTCTTGCCAGTGGATTTGCCTTTTTCCCGCCCAGCCTGTGGACCATTTTCCAGCACCGTGACAAGATGGGACCTGTGTTTCACCATAGAGCTTTTGAGGATTTTCATGCTCTTGGTACCTTTGTGAAGTCGGACAGTTTGCGGCTGAGCCGGTATGTACTGGGCGTTCACTAGTAGCCCTTCCTCCAGGCTCTGGGAAGACAACCCCTCGCTCTTGAAATCCAGCGGAGGTCTGGTCTCCGGAGGTGGTGAAGCCGCGCAAGTTGCCTGCAGCCCACTGTTTTTAAACAGCATCTTTTGGGGCAGCTGGGCAGCCTTGCTCTCCTTTGGAGGCGTTGCGTGCTCACAAGAGCTTTCTTTAGGACACGCCACAAACGTTCGGCCACTGTCCTTGGGGCCACCATTCTTGCTAACCACAGGACATCGTGTTGCCTCTTGAGTTTTGACACTCCTTGTAGAGTGTTTGTTCTGAAGTTCACTGCTAGCATTTGGTGGGGTGATGATGGGTAAAAGCATCTTTTTGGTCTCCAGGTGCTCCGTTTCTTTCATATGCTGCTTTGCGGGGGATAAGGCACCATGATCCAATGTGGTTCCACTGGAATGTGGAAATGCCTGACCAGAATTCTTAAGATTAAGACCACTGTTCTGAGTAACGCCAGCCATCTGCCGAGCACATATGCTTCCGTGTCTCAAAATGCCTTTGGCAGGGTCTGCGTTCAGATTTGTTCTGGGTTTGTTAGTCCTCACAGAAGGGGTCTTCTTCTGCACAAGACTCAAGATGTAGCTGTCTATTTTTCTGTTGGCCGTAGGACAGGGTGAGGAATGAAGGTTGTGCAGAGAACAGGAAGTACTTGTTTTTACTGGGTCAAGCTCGGGTCCAATGCAAACATCACCAACACTGCTGCTAACTCTCTCTTCCTCTTCCCTCGGGGCATTCTCCATTACCGGCAAAAGAAACATGGGGCTCTGCACCGCCACTGCATGTAAGGGACTGGGGTAGCGGTACACATCATTCCCATTTTTGGACACCAGGTCACACTGATACTTTGGATGCACCTCTGGGACCACATCAAGGGAATTAGAATGCGGTGTGGACACAGAATGAGAGACGATTCCCATAGACTGGTCCTCATGTTGGCTTCCTTTGTTGCACTCCAACCAGCCAACGAGATCTGAAATGTGGGAGGAAAAGAAACAAGTAAGGAAGGATTTTCTTCTTAATGGTAGTAGTAACAACTGTGATTTTTGTCAAGATTCTAAGAAATAGTTCCTTTCTGAGAAGCAAACCAGAATCAGAATTTAAATTCAAAATTTAAACTCAGAAAATACTCATGGAGATATTCCTGTAGAATTCAAATGTTAGGGTCAATGCCCCACCACGAAGTCTGTGTTTTAAGACCTCAGCCACTCTCTACTCTCACATCAACATGGGATTTTAAGTAGTCACTCCCTCCCGGATGAGGGCAACATTCCTCTGTTGGGACTGTACAGAGCTTCACTAAAGAAGTGAATGATTTCATCACATTTCAAAACAGGAAATTATAACTTTTGTCAAGATAGGGCAGTCATTTTCAACCACTGTGCCATGGCACACTGGTGTGCTGCGAGTGGTCCACAGGTGTGCCACAGGAATTTGGGGGAAAGTTATTTATTAATAGGGCCAATAGGAGATGTGAGCCCCCACTGGCAGCATGGTGTGCCTTGTCAATTGTCAAAAACCTGATGGTGCATCTTGACCATTTTAGTGCCTTCCTTTGTCAGTGTGCTGTGAGATGGAAAAAGCTGACAATCACTGAGATAGGGCAAGGTTTTGTTTCAGGCTTTCACTCTGCCTTAGAAAGAGAAAGAGAGAGAGAGAGAGCGTGCGCTGTAACTGCGGAAAAACAGTTCCAGTGCCAAACCAGACTTTTTTTTTTAATGGGCCATTCTCTTTCAGTCCAATCTACCTCACAGGGTTGTTGTGAAGAAAAAAGGAGGGGAGGAACTATATATGTCACCCTGAGCTTCTTGGAGGAAGGGCAGCATAAAATGTTAAAAATATGAACGAACGAATGAATGAATGAATAAATATGGCCCCAATAGGACCATACCACCTAATCCAGCATTCTGTTTCCAACAGGAGCCGGTCATATACTTCTGGAAAGGCATTAAGGTGGTGGCTTGTTGTTTGCTTCCCATCATCTATTAATGGCCTGTGCACATGGAAGCTTATGGCTGATCAGGAACTGGAATTTGTTCAGCTTGGTGGTATGCAAAGCCAAGCACTGCAAGGGAAATGCTGGCAGGTCGGAAGGCCAAACTGCATTTCAAAGCCACCCAGCACACTACAGTGTTCTTGCTGTACCTGCAGACTTGGGCCGTCCATCACAGCTATTCAAGGATACATCCAAAGGACTACAGAAGCAAGTGCTGGAGTGGCAGCTGGATAAGCACTCGCTGAAGACTGAGTTGGAGGAGTTGGAGAGAGACCCGGAAGCCCCATCACTCAGCTCGTAAAACCCTACGAAAAACAAAAGCATCCATTCAAAACTAGTCCTGGTTCATGGAATTAAAAAGTTCAGCTTGAAACGCAAACACACTGCATCTGGTTCCTCAAAAGGGACAATGTACAATTGTGCATTTCACAGCTGGGGTCATCAGTACAGCCAAAATGAATACTGGTAAATATTTGAAATCTGGCCATACGTCATATGGATTTTCATTCATATGATGTATTTTCGTGCTAACTTTTGAAGTTCTAGTGCTTCAAATCTTGGTGAGTTCTGATTTTTGGCAGACATGAACATATGGTATCTTATAGGCCATCAGCTGTCAAATAACATTTCACGTTAACTATCATAAGAACATTAGAAGAGCCCTGTTGGATCAGGCCAAAGGCCCATCTAGTCCAGCTTCCTGTTTCTCACAGTGACCCACCAAATGCTTCAGGGAGCACAGAAGGCTACAACCTGCATCCTGGTGCCCTCCCCTGCATCTGGCATTCTGAAGTAACCCACCGCTAAAATCAGGAGCTTGCACATATCCATCATGACGTGTAACCTGTGATGGACTTTTCCTCCAGAAATTTGTCCAATCTCCTCTTAAAGGCATCCAGGCCAGATGCCATCACCCCTTCCAGTGGCAAGGCGTTCCACAGACCAACCACACACTAGGTAAAGAAATAATTTCTTTTGTCTGTCCTAACTCTCCCAACACTCAGTTTTAATGGATGCCCCCTGGTTCTGGTGTTGTGTGAGAGGGAAAAGAAAATCTCTTCCTCCGCTCTGTCCATCCCCTGCATAATTTTGTATGCCGAATTACGGACAAATATCAATGGCTGTATCAAATATGGAAATTTCAAGCATCAGGTATCAAGCATCAATAGCAAATGATGATATGCAGAGCAGTGGCATAGCTGGGGGGTACAAAGCACTAAGTTTTGCAGGAAGCCTCACCGCAGCGTGCAAGGAGCCCCTCTCCTTCGGAGCCATTCTAGGTGGTGGGAGCAAAACGAAGGCTCCTGCTAGCTATGCCACTGATGCAGAGAATATCTGGTGAACATGAGACATCAAAAAGCCCTCTTCAGATGTTCAGACCATCTTCTACATGGTGAGCTATTCCGATATGCTTGCATAGGGCTAATGTTTGTAGACTTTAAAGAGAACACGTTTGGGAAGCAAATTCATGTCTACTCTAATCCACATGAAGACAGTCCTTTCATCCTCACAGGCAGGAAGGCAACTGAACAAGAACTGGCCTTGTTCAATATCAAGCTAGTGCAGCAGTTCTCAAACTGTGGCTCGCAAAACTGAAGGGCTGATAGCTGACAAGGAAAATGTACTTAGACCTATGGAAGCTGAAATGGAGCAGCACATGTGTGCTTACTCACAAGCGGGAGTATGTTCCTTGGTTCTTACTGAAGACCTGGTGAAGGCGAACGCAAAGCCACAAGAATGGTCCTGATCTGATGAAAGTGGAGCTCAGCCAATGCTCAGGAAGGTGCTCCTCCACCACCATAATAAAAAGGATAAAAGCACGGGCTTGAGCAGCTGATAAAGTGAACCTTTTTTTAGTCTTGTAAAGCTAGTTGGGTCCCAACAGAGTGTTGTTTTAAGAAGTGGATTCCAGTGCAAAAAAGTTTGGGAACCACTGAGCTAGGACACTTCTGACATCTAGCAGAGGAATCAAAATAAGTTTTCCAATTCAGATCGTATGTTAAGGCTACAACCCAAACATACTTACTTGGGAGTAAGTCCAATTAAACTCAATGGGGCTTACTTCAGAGTAGACATGCATGGGGCTGGGGTGTAAATGTACATGTGAGTGGCCTTCACAGTCCCAAACCACGATGCATTATATACTGCCATGCAGCTGGGACTGGGTGTCATAACTTATTCTGTAAAGAAGCCCCAAGGTGCTCCAATTTTCATAGCCAGCTGACAGTCTAATCAGTGTAATGGGTGTAAGCCCCATTGACTCTAATGGGACTTACTTCTGAGTAGACATGCATTTGATTGGGTTGTCAATCTCCTTATTGGAATTCTGGAAAGTGCTCCTTTATCACTGAAAGGCTTGTTCCAAGAGACACACAGCTGCTTACTGGCCTTGTCCACAGCGCACATTATGCCTGCCTTGCAGTCTTGGTGCCAAACGCATGGAGAGCCTGGCACTGATTTCCAGACCCTGAAAGACATTTGCACCTTGGCCATTCATGAAACCTGCTGGAAGGCTTCAAACAGAACATCTGTACAAAGGCACCAGCTGCTGCCCAATTGGAGCACAAGTCAGGGTGTAAAACAAACAGTTCCTGGAGGAAGAGGCATTGGGGGTCTTGGGGTTTTGCTGTCTCTTGGAACTCCAGTCTGTCGGGGACTCAAAATAGTTGGCTGCCAATCCCATAGGGCCAGAGGCAGGTCTTAGGTCCAAAAGGAGGAGGGTTAGCATCAGAAAAGCCAAAGGCAGTTGCAGAGTTGAGACCCAAGGCAGCCACCAGGGAAGGGAAGGGAGCTGTGGCCAGTAGTGTAGCCGCAGGGGAAGCGGTGTGGTAAGTACTGCAGATGCCACAATGTGCTGTATAACTGCCCCTCCCCCACTCACTGTTGAAACCATTCTGGGCAGTCACTGCAGCACAGTTGCTGTCGCTGCCCAGAAAGGCTCCGTCGGTGAGTGCGCGGGGCCAGTTACATGGCGCATTGTGGTATCTGTTATACTTACCATGCTGCTTCCCCCGTAGCTATATTACTGGCTGTGGCTCAGGCAGTGCCACTACACCAGGGAGGGTTTGCACAGGCTTGCAAGGCCAGGACTTGATAGGACCTGCTGAGCAAGAATTGACCCTTGAAGGTCAGCTGACAATGACACTCTTAAAGCCTCAGTTCACCCTCCCAAAGCCGCAGGGGGAACAGAGCACTGGTGGCTCAATGGATAATACAGCACACCACCGCAGCCTTGGTGTGGTGGTGAGGATGACTGAGTTCTAGTGTTTACAGACAGTCCTGTCTGGGTGAATGCAGAACACCTACCTGAGCTGGGACGACTATCGGTCTCGAGGTGCTCATCTGCTGTTTTTTCAACATCCAGTCTCAGGTCACTGATCTGCTTGTCCAACTCTTGCAACTGATTCAACAAGCCAGCATCTCTCCTTCGCAAGCAGTTCTACAGGAATGGCAAAAGAGGAGATTGTCAGGCACAATGATGCATCTAATAACAGGAGCACACAAGTTTTGGCTAGATATGACAGCCAAAGATGGTTCCTAGTAGCCAGTGATGCCTGGTGGTGCCACTGGCTATCCTCCAAAGGCAGTCAGTGTTCCCTTTTGTGTCTACTGTGTGACACAGAGGTTTTTGTAGGCAGCAACAGCGGTTGGGATGTGCATGGGTGTTCTGCAACAATGTCTCCTCATACCCTATGACACCAATGCTGTGTTCCAGCAAGAAACACACAGAAAGAAGAACTCTCTTGCTTGTGTTGCTGACAGCTTAAACACACACACACACACACACACACACACACACACACACACACACACACACTTATAGAACAGTTCTCTGCTTGTCACCAGAATTAAATTTCTAATTGCCACTAGCGACCATATTCGTGGATCAAAGACTCCACCTTCCCTTCTCTTATTTCATTGGGATAAACAGCAAAGAGTTTATAGCTGCAACAAACTCACACAGCTACCCCTCTGGAAACTGTTTTCATCATGGCAGGGGGCATATTTAAGGTAGTGCATAAGGAAATCAAAATTCTGTATCAAAACAATCCAGATTACGCACAGAGCATTGGTGAACTCTTCTGCATTTATTGACTTGCGTAATTTATCTTATATTTTTTTCCTTTCCGGTCAGGGAAAGTGAGAGTGGGGTGATCATGCTCCGCCTCCACAAAATGGGAAGCGGAGCGCTATCGCCCCACTCTCACTTTCCCTGACCCGAGGAGCCCTGCAGGCGCTCACGCCCAGCTCCCCGCAGCCAGGGACGGCTGCTGCAGGGACTGGAGGGTACACCCCAGCCCCTGCAGCCTGGTCAAAAGGGGAAGTGGGACGATCACGCACCGCTTCCGGTTTAGCAGAGCGGGGCGCAATCGCTCCACTGTCACCTTCCCTGACCTGGGGAGCCCTGCCGAAGGTCGCGCAGGGCTCCCCGCACCCCAGGGGTACTGCAGGGGGCTTGGACAAGTGCACCAAGCCCCTGCAGCCCCCCTGAGCTCCCCCCCACCCCCACAAAGGCTTACTGCAGGATTCAAACTCCCTGTGAGTTTGAAAACCACAGGGATACATGAAAGCTGAGATTCTACAGCTGCTAAATTCTGCACTCAGCGGCATATTCTGTGCCAGTGGCATAGCCAGAAGGGGTACAAAGCACTAAGTTTTGCAGGGAGCCTCACCACAGTGTGCAAGGGGCCCCTCCCCTTTGGAGCCATTCCAGGCAGTAGAAGCAAAACAGAGGCGTACCCCTGGAATGGCTCTGAAGGGGGGGAGGCGCCCCTTGCACACTGCAGTGAGGCTCCCTGCAAAACTTAGTGCTTTGTACTTCCTCTAGCAACACCACTGTTCTGTGCTTCTACCAAATAATAGCATTCACATCATCCTGGGTCCTTGGAACCTAACTGTCTTCTACATAGTAAAAGGCCCTAGACAGCTACAGTAAAAGGCCCTAGAATGTTTTAGGCTAAAAATTTAACCTCATTATAATGCAGGCATTCAATTATGACCTTAATTGCACATCACAGATCTATAGCCTCAGAAGTCTACAGGAAAGATGAGAAAAGTTGGATCAATGCAATAAAAGCACACCCACACACACCAATTCCCCTTTCTGCCCCCATTACACAAATGCATTACTTTCTCAAAATAACCAGAATGTTTAAACAGTTTTGCAAAGACAGCCTTGATTCTTGATGCAAACTGCTCTAAAGAATGAGTTTAAAGTAAGCTCATTAACCTCAGGTCAGAGTAATCAGTTTTCTTTCTGATTCGCGCAGTTATATCTATCCATCACCCACCCAGTTGTATAGAGCTTTTAGGTGTCTTTTGCTTTGTACCCTGAAATGTTTGCCTGTATCTCCTTGGAGAAAGCACATTTCAAGGTGACACTTTGAGGCAGTTGCTTCTGATTGTTGCTGATAGAGATGCTCCATTTCACTGCCAAGTTGGCACCTTTGCTGGATTTGTATAATGACGTCCCACACACCTAACACTTCCCAGACCATCCTCTCTTCCTTAACACCTCTGCTGACGGGGCACATGAGGAACCACCTGAAAGGTTAAAGGGCAGGAAAGGGAAAGGAACAGGTTGCACTGAAGGAAATACTCATTTTCATCCCCAAATACTCCTTGGAACTCCACAGGGGAATATCAATGCTTGCCTGTGTTCAGAAGCCATTAATTTCTACCAACTGATCTTCTCACTTCACACCTATTTGCATGCTCAGCAACCAACACACCAAAAGCTATGGAAAGGAACAAAGACTGCAATGCTTAACAGCCCTGGAAGCAAAGGGTCAGGAATGAATGTGGACACACGCACACGCACACCTAAGCAACCTATTTCAAACACATGTCCACCAATAGCGAGTCCGTGAGTGGATAATGTCTATCTGACATGAATCTGGGCTGTCAAATCAGTCCCAACTCAAAGTGTCTCAAACATGTTCTAAAACTTAACTCAACAATAAAGTAGAAACAAGAATGAAGAAAAAAAGACCAGACCCCCTTATAGTGAAACAGTGAAAGAAGCAATTGCAAAAGGGATTTACACCTAATCCTATTCCCCACTTGCACCAGCAGAGCGCATGGCATTGTCGCATGGAGGGATGCCCACCAGAGCAGCTAAGTGTGGCGCAGGGGAGGGTATAATGGGCCAGGAGAGGGCAGTGACAGGGGCCAGGGTGGGCAGATCGAGCCCAAAAGGGGGCAGGATCAGTTGCGCCAGCTTGTGGCATGTCCTAGCCCCCTTCCCAGGCCTAATCCGCCAACACAGATCAATGCAGACATGCACCACTGCAGTTGCTGGGACTGACTCCAGAATAGGGGACAAATGTCCCCTTACCTGGAGGAGAGCTCCAGCAGCTGGAATTCCCCTGCCGGATGCAGCATCGTTTGGGCTGGTGCCACTGCATCATTGTGTGGGAATTTAATTAGGATTGGGCTGTTGATCAGTTACATCGCAATGCATTTTCAGCAAAGAAGGTTCATAAGAAAAGCTTCAAAAAAGATGTTTTACCACATTATAATGATCAATCAGAACAATCAAATATACATTCTAAAACTAAAGTGTCCTGTTGTTACAGATGGTTCATACAGGGTCCTGCAGAATTTCCAAACTTCTGTACTTTGTTCTCATACAAAATAATGATTTGAATAAGTTAAACTGATTTGAATAAATGACGGTTTTAATAAATACATCCCTGAAACTATTAACTTTAGAGGCACAAGTTTATTTTGTAGGCTACTGACAGAGGAGGTCTGCCATTCCTCTAGTTGTGTCAATGCTACACCCAGGAGGTGGGAGATTTTGCATGGCAAGCTGAGAACCCTGGAAAGCTTCGCAGAGCACCACAGATACTCCAGTTCCACTGGGAAGGTATGCCTTGACCCAAACTCCCCTTGACCCCTGAAGCAGTTATTAGCTACGGAGGAGAAAAAAGGTGAGCACAAATTGTGCAAAAGAGCAGCTTCAGTAAGTGATATAAGTCACAGAATTGGGGGGGGGGGAGAGAATGTATTTAAACAATAGGTGGAGCTTTTTCAGATCTGGATCCTGAGACCTTCCATTTACTTATTGCACTGTAACGGCAGTCTTCCCACCAAGTTGTTCAAGAGCAGCATGTGCAGTTCTTTCTCTCCCTCTTTAATTCTCACAACAGCCCTGTGAAGTGGATTGGGCCAGGAGGTAATGACTCTCCCAGGGTCACCCACTGAGGTGTGCTGGGGGATAGGGATTTGAACTCAGATTCTTGTAGTTCAAATACAACACTTTATTCTCTGTACTAAACTGGCCCTCGTGTTGGCAGAAGAATAAAAGCCATAATGTACGCCAAACTATCAGAGCTCAAACTACAGACCTAAAACACAGAATTCCTCTCCACTGAGGAAACTTATAGGCAGTGGCATAGCTAGAGGGGGTGCAAAGCACTAAGTTTTGCAGGGAGCCTCACCGCGGCATGGGAGCAAAATGCAGGTGGAACACTTGGCTCTGAAGGAAAGGAGGAGGGGCTGCTTGCACACTGTGGTGAGGCTCCCTGCGAAACTTAGTGCTTTGCACCCCCTCTAGCTATGCTACCACCTACAGGCTTCAGCATGGCTCACAGTTGCTTTCAGGGAGTTGGAAGACCAGGTGATGGATTCCCACCAGACCCTTCTGCCTAATCTCATAGCGACTCGCTAGCTCAGAGTCTGTTTACACGTCACACCAGTCATACGGAAGCGACCAGAAAACAATTCCACAAGGCATAAGCTTCACCAGTCAGGGGCATCACAAAGAGAAATGTTTACTGCATTGATCTCCTGATTGTGTGAAGAACCTCACCACCAGCCCCAGCTAGGTGCAGTCTGGAGAGATCCTGAGCAATTCAAAAGATTCCCACAGCAAGACATTCCACACATTAGGGAGCTCCACCAGCAGCAGCACAGATCTGCGCATTGCCCACCATGCATGGCGGGGGCCATACAGAAATCATTCAGCTCGATGAAAGAGTCGACCCAATGTGCGGCGGCAGTGAAGAAGGCCAATTCTATGCTTGGGATCATTAGAAAAGGTATTGAGAACAAAACGGCTAATATAATGCCGTTGTACAAATCAATGGTAAGGCCACCCCTGGAGTATTGTGTTCTAGTTGCCACATCTCAAAAAGGACATAGTGGAAATGGAAAAGGTGCAAAAGAGAGCGACTAAGATGATTACGGGGCTGGGGCACCTTCCTTATGAGGAAAGGCTATGGCGTTTGGGCCTCTTCAGCCTAGAAAAGAGGCGCTTGAAGGGGGACATGACTGAGACATACAAAATTATGCATGGGAAGGATAGAGTGGATAGAGAGATGCTTTTTACACTCTCACATAACACCAGAACCAGGGGACATCCACTAAAACTGAGTGTTGGGAGAGTTAGAACAGACAAAATAAAATATTTCTTTACTCAGCGTGTGGTTGGTCTGTGGAACTCCTTGCCACAGGATGTGGTGATGGCATCTGGCCTGGATGCCTTTAAAAGAGGATTGGACAAATTTCTGGAGGAAAAATCCATTATGGGTTACAAGACATGATGTGTATGTGCAACCTCCTGATTTTAGAAATGGGCTAAGTCAGATGCAAGCGAGGGCACCAGGATGCTGGTCTCTTGTTATCAGGTGTGCACCCTGGGGCATTTGGGGCATTCTCTCGCTGTGAGATACAGGAAGCTGGACTAGATGGGCCTATGGCCTGATCCAGTGGGGCTGTTCTTATGTTCCCTGCAGCTTTCCATGTGGCTGGTGTTAACTGTGATGTGATACCATCAAGTTAGTAAAGGAAAAGTCTCAGGCTTGATCTTGTTCGTACAACTTTTGCCTATTTATATTAATTAGTACTACATAGTTCAGTGCAACAAAAGCAGGAGGTGCATTTGAGAACCTGGAAGACCAGGTTTCCACC
Source organism: Tiliqua scincoides (assembly GCF_035046505.1). Taxonomy (NCBI): domain Eukaryota; kingdom Metazoa; phylum Chordata; class Lepidosauria; order Squamata; family Scincidae; genus Tiliqua; species Tiliqua scincoides. The sequence continues at coordinate 307,975,779 of NC_089821.1, forward strand.
TACTGATCTAAATATTGCAAACTAAATTATGCCAAAGGGGAAAGAGAGGAAGGAACAGTTAGAAAGAGCTGAAGATGAGCAAATGATGTTGTGATGAAGGTTTAGGGATTCATGGAAAAGGTGGGCTTTGACAGTGGATCTCTGTAGCCTCAACCAGAACCTGTCTCAACCAGCACATGTCACCTAATTCATCCTCCTTGCTACCTGTTTTCTGGCCTCCAAGGAAGCATCACGCCCTGGCAGGACCCAGCACTTCCCTGAAGCAGCTGGGCCCCAAGCACAGGGCAGATATCTTGATGGGTATTCCCAGTAAAAGTATCTAATTGAGGGTCAAGGTGAGCATGTCATCAGGAAGCCAAGCCAAGTTGGCTCAATCGGTTCCCAGGGACATCTGAGAAGATGTACAACTAGCCACTGGAAAGTTACACAGACCAAGTCTGGGCACTCCCCAAGCTGATACACCTGTGTAGACCAACAGATCAGAGAAAAGAAACTCTAGTTCAGTTTCCAAAAGGTCCTACCTTAAAGACTCCCCCCAAGATTGCAGCCCCTACCAGAAGGAGATTTCACAGCCCTCCCGGTTCCATTGCAGAGGAGAGGGCACAGAAGAACAGTCCATGCCAACCTGGCCAAAGCTTTTATTTCTTCCCCATCACATAAAAGAGTCAAAAGAGGGTATTAAAAAGAGGGAGGATGTTGGCCTGGGTTGTGGGGGAAGTGAAACTGTTAGCGAGCTGCAGATGTGCACCTAGAGAACCCTGGACCAGCTGCAGCCTTCAAAGCACATGTGCACCATGTCAATCCCTGCAGGACACCGCAGATGCTGTCACAAATCCAGGGTCACATGGCAGAAAACTCAGTAGTCCCCAGACCATTTTGCTTGCCTGTACATAACCTAACTTGCAGCACACAGTCAGCCTGAAAAAGGGGGAGGAGCAAACTCTCTTCTAGTTTGCACTGCAAATGTTTCTCAGTTTGGAAAAGTTACAGAGGAATCTGTGTCATAAGAACATAAGACGAGCCCTGCTGGATCAGATCCAGGGCCCATCTACTCCAGCTTCCTGTATCTCACAGAGGCCCACAAGATGCCTCAGTGAGCACAAACCTCCACTCCAGGACCATCAATGCTCTTCTTCAGTCTCTTTCCTATAAAGGGAGCCAGTGTGATGTTGTGGTTAGCATGTCAGAAGAGGACTTGGGAAATCCAGGTTCGAATCACCACCTAGCCATGAGGCTCATTAGGTGGGCTTGAGCCAGTGACCTTCTCACAGCTGAACCTAGGCTTAGAACCATAGATGCACCGAGTTCCTTGGAGAAAGGGTGAGGTATCAGTGTAAGAAAATAAGGACCACTAGTTCTGTGGCTGGAATTATAGGTGCTGAATATGAACATGAATTTTCAACATTTCCCATATACTCAGGTCATACAAAACAGAAACGTCCCTGCCATCTACACATGTGTCTATGTGACACTGAGTGCCTCGGCTCTTAGGAAAACAGCTGTTGCGATATTTGCAATCCACCTTCTGTGAGAGAAAGGAAAGTTGTCATTTGGCTGGGATTAAGACCTCACAAAAGGACCCAGAAATAGATTTGTGTTAAAGGGCTATTGTCCCTCTTAAAAACTGCAAAGAATAAAGCAGAATTCTTCCAGGGAAGGGTGACGGCTGAATTTTACATACTGTACTATCTGAACTGACCTGCCAATTTCTTGGCTTCTTTTCCAGTGTGACTACTGATTCTGTGCTCCTCACGATCAGCTCCTCTATCACACCTTCCCCCACCATGGTCCCCATGATCACTCTTTGCTAACTCATACCTTTCTACCTGCCACCCCCATGGCTCCTTGTTCCAAAAGTTTTGTGCTGCACACACGATGAGTTGCAAAAAACAAGCAAACCCAAAAGACCCTTCAAGGAGGACATACCCAACAGAAGACATTTTGGTATCATATTTCCATCCATGTTATTGTGGGGTTTTTTCCCCCTTTGACTGCAGAAGCTGAGTGAAAATGTGCCTACTTTGGCATAGACCTCAGACGTTTGTGGCACGGAAATCACAATTTGGCCCTGCTCACTGGCTGCCCAGACAAAAGCCTCATTTCTCTGGAGCTTTGATAGCTCCCAGATTTTTCACTACTGCTCAGTCACAGACCACAGCTTCTCCTGAGCAAACCCCAGAAACCCAAAGACCCAAAAGTCCTTCAGAACAGCAGGTACAATCCAGCAAGAACTTCTCGTGGCACAAGTCCCAAGACAGGAATAAAAATACCTTCACTGCAGTGGGCAAAGACCCCTGAGAAAAATCCTCCAACACAGGCTGGAATGCAGTTGCCTCAGCTAGGGACCCTCAGCCAAGCAACAGAACATGGGATTTTGACTTCTCCTCAGCACAACTCAGTTGCTTCTAGGCAGACTTTTTGGGAAACCATTCTGTGCTGCAGAAGGCATTTTCTCATCTGCTTTACGTTTCCCACTGAAGAGAGCAGAGCTATGCAACGGAGCAACTGCCCCTGCCTGCTTCCCTGGGGATCTGCACAGGAGAATTTCCAGAAAGGAGGCATCCATTGTCCTAAAGGGCTCAACCCCATGCTCCAAATCGGTATTACTTGCCTCAATATTCCTTCTAGAATCTAGAGGGAAGAGCATGCAACCCAGTGCCAGGGGCCAGAAGACTTTGCATCTTTATCAACAGCAACCCCCTGAATTGTCTGCAGCCTGTTCTGGGGTGGGGTGGGGGGGGGAGGATCTGGAACCTGGATACCCAATGGGATCAGAAGAGGAGGGCACAAACACTTCAAAGCATCTCTAACTCATGGTACCTATTACTGTGGATTATAACTGAAAGCTGTTTTGGAAACTGATCTTATACCTTAGAAAAGAGGAGTATAAAAATGTAACAAAATTCCATTTATTCTCATTCTTTAGAGCATACTGAGATTACGGGAACTATCGGATGGTCTGCCTGATGCCTCCTGGCTTCCTCCCTTTCTAACTGTTAATGAATGCAGCCTGCAAAGGCCCCCAGCACAGCACTGCTGTGAAAATTGGACAGCATTGTTCAGCATCGGACAGAAATCCAATAAGATAAATGCTTCCATACTGTCACTGCCAACAGACCCGCTGCTAAGAACATCTGCAGAAGGCAATGTCCCCACAGCAGCCGCTCGGAGATGCCGGGGCCAACACTCTCCACAGAGGTGTGTTCCTCATTCCCTTTCCTCCCCCATTTTCATGCCCCCCCCCATGCAAAAGTGACCAGATCTCCAGTGAAAAGGATCCGATCTGGCCGCAACACCAAAGAGGGGAGAAACAGTGGGGGGGGGGGTGTTGAATTTAGGAGAGGGGGGAGTTATTCCCTAGGGGTGCTTTCACTGCCAGGTGATGACAAAACATAACCCTTGTGTAAAAGCTGCAGTAATTAATCACTCTCTGCAAGCATCTATTGTTAGTCCACAAGAGGGTGAGTGAAGAGCAGGCTAGGATGCAGCAGGACTGGCTCGTCCTGCCTGGGGAAGGGGAAGCATCCACCACAACCCATGACATTGTCCCCCAAGGACTCTTCTAGGTCTGTGGCACACACAGCACACCAGGGTCTGAAAGGGAGCCGTCTGGAGCTCCAAGCTTCCTAACAAGGGGCAGCCACTGTGGCTCCTGCAGACGCACTGATGAAAGGGGGCTTCCTTGTTCTGCAAAGGAGTACCCCCCACTTTGTTTCAGAGCAAAGAATTAAGGCACCTCAATTTCCCTTTAGCATCTCCAGGGCATCGCCCACTGTGACCTCTACCCAGCAAGATGCTCCAGTTTCAGTCACACCCCCACCGCAGTATGTCCCCATTTCATCCAGCGTTCTCCTCACAGCCACAACACCCTCCCCATCTCAGGATGCATACCAGTGGCATAGAATTCCACACTGGGGGGCAGGGTGACAGCCACATGTTAGTCTATACAGCCCCCCCCAAATTTGTAACCTGCAAAAGAATCACTGTAGTCTGGCAGGAGTGATGCTCAGGAGAAACTGCTCCTTACCACCCTCCTGCTTGGTGGTGTAGCTGGAGGGGGGCAAAGCAGTGAGTTTTGCAGGGGGCTCACCAGGGCGTGCAAGTGCCTCCGTTTTGCTCCCCTGCCCAGAATGGCTCCGAAAGGGAGGGTCCGCTTGCATGCCCTGGTGAGCCCAGTGCAAGACTCAGTGCTTTGCCCCCCTCTAGCTATGCCACTGCTCCGTTTTGCTCCCCTCCCCGGAACGGCTCCGAAGGGGAGGGTCCGCTTGCACACCCCAGTGAGCCCCCCTGCAAAACTCACTGCTTTGCCCCCCTCTAGCTACGCCACTGCTCCTGCCACAGGGGGGGAAGACTCTCCTTGGGGAAAAGGGCACAATCCCCCCCCCAGGGGTCTCTTAAAGCCCCATCCTCTGGCTGTCTACTCAGGAGCAAGCCCCACTGCAGTGCAAAGGGGGCTCGGTCCCAGGAAACCGTGGACGGGGCTGCAGCCGAAGAGAGAAGCCGCAGCTGCAGCCTGGGACCCGGTCGCCCAGTCCCAGCCCGCTGCGGCACTCTGCACACGCTCAGGGGCACTCTGGCCGACCCAGCCCGGCTCACCAGCTGCCTGCGCAAGAGCAGGATGTTCTCCTCCAGGAGCTTCTCCTGCGGGCTGCGCGGGGCGTCGGCGGGCGGCTGCTCCCCGGAGGCGCCCAGCAGCAGGCGCCGGACGCGCAGCCGCTGCCGCTGCCGCAGGAGCTCCAGCTCGGCCAGCCCGGCCAGCGTGGCCTCCAGGCGCTCGCGGGTGCGCAGCCGCTCCGCCTCCGCCGCCTCCCGGCCCCGGCAGCGCGCATCCCCCGCCGGCTCCGGGCTCGCCTGCATCCTGCTCAGCGCGCGCCGCGCATCCTCCGGCCGCCAGCCGGCCGGCCAGCCGCTCCCTGCGCCCGCGCGCCGCTCCGCCTCCTCTCCGCGGCGAGCCCTCCCCGCGCGCCTCCCCCGCCGCCCTCCCCGCCCAGCCGCCAGCCAGCGCGGGCGCCCCCGCCAGGCAAGCCCCGTGGACGCCGGTGGGCTGGCTTCCGAGCGGGCGCCTAGGAGGGGCTCTCGGGCTGCCAGCCTCGCCACACTTACCCGGGAGGAAGCCTCATTGACACCAGTGGGGCTTACTTCTGAGTAGACATGCCTAGGGTGGGGTTTTAGGCTGCAATCTTAGCCGCGCTTACTTGGGGGTTAGCCCTATTGACACTAGTGGGGCTTACTCCTAGGGTTGGGCTCTAAAGCTGCACGCCTAGCCACACTTACCCGGGAGCAAGCCCCATTGATTACAGTGGGATTTACTTCTGGGTAAACGTGCCTAGGAGGGGCTCTCCGGCTGCGAGTCTAGCTTGGCTGGGAGTACTTACCTGGGAGTAAACCCCATTCATTACAGAGGGATTTACTTCTGGGTAGACATTATTCAGGCTGCAATCCTAGCCACACTTACCCCAGAGCAAGCCCCCGTTGACACTAGTGGGACTTACTTCTGAGTAGACATACATAGGGTTGGGCTCTCAGGCTGCAAGCCTAGCCACACTTACCTGGGAGTAAACCCCATACATTACAGTGGGATTTACTTCTGGGTAGACATGCCTAGGATAGCCTCTGAGGCTGCAAGCTTAGCTACACTTACCTGGGAGTAAACCCCATTCATTACAGAGGGATTTACTTGTGAGTAGACATTATTCAGGCTGCAATCCTAGCCACACTTACCTGGGAGCAAGCCCCCATTGACACTAATGGGACTTACTTCTGAGTAGACAGGCCTAACATTGGGCTCTCAAGCTGCAATCCTAGCCACACTTACCTGGGAGTAAGCCCTATTGACAATAATGGGACTTACTTCTGACTAGACATGCATACCAGGTGCCCAGATGTCAAAACCGCAGGAGAGGACCAGGAACCCCAAAATATAGGACATCCAAGAAAAATATAGAACATGACAAAATAAAAGCTGAAAACACTCATATATGGATTTTGTGTAGCTAATTTAAACACTATATTACTCATTATCAAATTTAAAACTAGATTATATCAAATTTATTGCATATAATTTATTCATTCCAAGAAGGCTCTGCGCTGCCTGCTCACAAGGAAAAGGAGAACTTTTAAGTTCTTTTCCAGGACATGAGGCTAAAAAATAGGACATGTCCTGGAAACAGAGCTCATCTGGTCACCCTGCATTCCTAGGATTGGGCTCTAGTGCCACTTTGTGAGCAAGGAGGGGAGTGTTCGCAGGGGGAGGCACACGGGTTACCTTCATCCCCTGCCAGTGTTCCTGGATGGGAAGAAACATGGAACCAATGCCCAAGGCTGCCCTTGGATAACAGGTGCCTGACCTGGACCTGTCTCAGAACCCTCCCTCAAGGAGGATTGACTTTGGTCAGGACAATGCTGCAGAACCTCCAGGTTCAGAGGCAGTCTACCTGACTGAAGTCCAGTTGCTGGGCAGCAAGAATGGGAGCTGTGCATGTGCGCACAGTAGTGTAGCTAGAGGGGGTGCAAAGTTTTGCATGGTGCCTCAACTCAGCTTGCAATGCACGACATTTTGCAAGGAGCTTCACCACAGGCAAGCAAGCGGTCCACTTCTCTCTGAAGGGAAGAAAAAAGTGCAGAAGAGAGCAACCAGAATGATTACTGGGCTGGGGCATCTCCCTTATGAGGAAAGGCTACAGCATTTGGGGCTCTTCAGTCTAGAAAAGAGGCACCTGAGGGGGGACATGATTGAGACATACAACATTATGCAGGGGATGGACAGAGTGGATAGAGAGATGCTCTTTTCCCTCTCACATAACACCAGAACCAGGGGACATCCACTTAAATTGAGTGTTAGGAGTTAGGACAGACAAAAGAAAATATTTCTTTACCCAGCGTGTCATCAGTCTGTGGAACACCTTGCCACAGTATGTGGTGATGGCCTAAGAACAGCCCCACTTGATCAGGCCATAGACCCATCTAGTCCAGTTTCCTGTATCTCACAGCGGCCACCAAATGCCCCAGGGAGCACACCAGATAACAAGAGACCTGCATCTTGGTGCCCTCCCTTGCATCTAACATAGCCCATTTCTAAAATCAGGAGGTTGCACATACACATCATGGCTTGTAACCCGTAATGGATTTTTCCTCCAGAAACTTGTCCGATCCCCTTTTAAAGGCATCCAGGCCAGACGCCATCACCACATCCTGTAGCAAGGAGTTCCACAGACCAACCACACGCTGAGTAAAGAAATATTTTCTTTTGTCTGTCCTAACTCTCCCAACACTCAATTTGAGTGGATGTCCCCTGGTCCTGGTGTTATGTGAGACTGTAAACAGCATCTCTCTATCCGCTTTATCCTTCCCATGCATAATTTTGTATGTCTCAATCATGTCCCCCCTCAGGCGCCTCTTTTCTAGGCTGAAGAGGCCCATAGCCTTTCCTCATAAGGAAGGTGCCCCAGCCCAGTAATCATCTTAGTCGCTCTCTTTTGCACTTTTTCCATTTCCACTATATCCTTTTTGAGATGCGGCGACCAGAACTGGACACAATACTCCAGGTGTGGCCTTACCATAGATTTGTACAATGGCATTATAATATTAGCTGTTTTGTTCTCAATACTTTTTCTAATGATCCCAAGCATAGAATTGGCCTTCTTCACTGCCGCCGCACACTGGGTCGACACTTTCATCAACCTGTCCACCACCACCCCAAGATCTCTCTCCTGATCTGTCACAGACAGCTCAGAACCCATCAACCTATATGTGAAGTTTTGATTTTTTGCCCCAATGTGCATGACTTTACATGTACTTATATTGAAACGCATCTGCCAATTTGCTGCCCATTCTGCCAGTTTGGAGAGATCCTTCTGGAGCTCCTCACAATCACTTCTGGTCTTCACCACTCTGAAAAGTTTGGTGTCGTCTGCAAACTTAGCCACCTCACTGCTCAACCCTGTCTCCAGGTCATTTGTGAACAGGATGAAGAGCACTGGTCCCAGGATAGATCCTTGGGGCACACCGCTTTTCACCTCTCTCCATTGTGAAAATTGTCCATTGACACCCACTCTGTTTCCTGGTCTTCAACCAGGTCTCAATCCAAGAGAGGACCTGCCCTCTAATTCCCTGACTGTTGAGTTTTTTCAGGAGCCTTTGGTGAGGGACCGTGTTGAACGCCTTCTGAAAGTCCAGATATATAATGTCCACGGGTTCTCCCACATCCACATGCCTGTTGACCTTTTCAAAGAATTCTATAAGGTTCATGAGGCAAGACTTACCCTTACAGAAGCCATGCTGATTCTCCCTCAGCAAGGCTTCTTCGTCTATGTGTTTTGAGATTCCGTCTTTGATGAGGCATTCCACCATCTTACCCGGTATAGATGTTAGGCTGACCGGCCTATAGTTTCCCAGGTCCCCCCTCTTTCCCTCTTTAAAGATAGGTGTGACATTTGCTATCCTCCAATCCTCTGGCACCATGGTCATTTTGATGGACAAGTTGCATATTTTAGTCAAGAGATCAGCAACTTCATTCTTCAATTCCTTAATAACTCTTGGGTGGACGCCATCAGGGCCTGGGGACTCCTTTAAAAGGGGATTGGACTAATTTCTGGAAGAAAACTCCATCACAGGTTACAAGCCATGATGGGTATGTGCAACCACTTGATTTTAGAAGTAGGCTACCTCAGAATACCAGATGCCAGGGAGGGTGCCTGGATGAAGGTGTCTTGTGTGCTCCCTGGGGCATTGGGTGGGCCACTGTGAGATACAGGAAGCTGGATTAGATGGGCTTTTGGCCTGATCCAGCAGGGCTCTTCTTATGTTCATATGTTCTTAACCACTGATCTGGACTGATGCTTTCTAACCTTTTCATCAGACTAGAGGCAAGTAGCAAAGTTAGCAAATAAACTGTTCTGGGCGGTAAAACCTAACCAGATTGCAAAAGGACCCCTTCAAACAGAATGAAATGGGTGACCAAATGACTAAAGTCAATGTCAGTGTCCATAAGTGCAAAATGATGTTGTTGGCAACCTTCAACCTTCAGTCTCGAAAGACTATGGTATCGCTATGGCTATCGCTATGGCTATGGTAAGACTATGGCTCTGAAAGGTGGTTCTGGAACAGCGTCTAGTGTGGCTGAAAAGGCCAATTCGGGAGTGGCAAAATGATGTACATTGGAGCAAAAAAAAAATTCCCAAATTCACATATATATGAAGAGCTCTGAGCTGCTAACTCAGTGGCTAACTAGGAAAGAGGTCTTGGGACCACGGTGGATGCAGCAGTGAAAAGCAAGCAAGGCGAAGGAACAAATTCCATGCTTCCATGCTTGTCTACCCACAAATTTAAAACATCTTGTACAGTTAGACAACAGTGCATTATTTCTTACACTTACCTCTCTTCTGCAGTTTCCCCACACCCACTGTCATCGTTGGGAAAACTGCAACTAAAAACAGAACAAAGAAAAAGGAGAAAGAACGAGAGAGCAATCTATAGACATAGCAACCCAGAATGACTCTCTCTCTCTCTCTCTCTCTCTTTCTCTCTCTCTCACACACACACACACACGTACGTGTTTTTTTGTGTCCCTGATTACAGTTTGTCTCTTTTTCAAAGAGAACAAACTCATCCCCACCCCATCCTACTGGAATCTCAAGAAGAGCAGCTGATCGAGGAAATTGAATCCCTGGCATTTTGCTTATTGCTGTTTTATGAGGACCAGATGTGGAACTGGGGAAAACTCTCTCTGAAAAGGCCCCTCCAGTAGCCACTCAGCACTTTGGAATGCATTTTATTTCAAAGCTCAGGAATAGCCTCTGAGACACTGCTAAACTCATTAATCCCTCTGTATTGTCACGGACGATCATGCATTGTCCAATGACATGTGGCGAGAGCTTCCGCCAAGAAGAGGTTTCTTCTTAGCTCTTCCACTTTCATGGGGAGTGGGCTGCAAAGGGGCTGATGCACAGATGCAGGTTCATGACTCACTGACTGCAGGATCAAGTGGTAACTCGCATGCATGGACAAGACACGACAGTTCAAATACCAGAGAACCGTCATATTCCCTCAGACATCATGCTTTTCAACAGCATCGGTTCGGAACTTCACATGGGCCATTACAAATCACCATGATGGACATTCAAGTTATGTGCCTGACAGCGCAATCCTGCCTTGTGCTGGAACAGGCAGGTTGGCGGGCCTGCGCTGTATCCAGCGCCTGTCTGGAGCTGGCTGAAGCCCATCCTGAGGCAGGGGGAGAGCTGCAGCAGCCCCAATGGGTCTACTTGAATCTGTGCCACCTAAAGACGTAGCTTAGATTCAAGCAGAACAGAGCAGCCTGGAGCCGCTCTGCACTGCTTGGGAACTGGGCTAGGATATGGACAGATCCTGGCCCCACCTCCTGCTCCCTACCTGCCCACAGGCCTGCCCTCTCCCCGCCCTCCCCAGCATGGAACACCTCCTCCCCGCCCTCTGCCCCCCCCCAGAACCCAAACTCACTGGGCTTGGTTGGCGCAGAGGCTGAATCTGGCCTCTGTGGGCCAGCATGTGTCCCTGTGCCGGTTCAGCCAACTTGCACAGAGGCGCAAATGTAATTTATGGCATGTTTGCAACCCTCCTGGACCAAGAGCTTAGGATTGCGCTCTAAGTTTGTGTTGTGATGCAAGTGATGTGCCTATGAGTGTGTTACTGCATGTAGCGGGGGCAGGATGCTTTCTCTTCCGCCATCATCACTACAATCTCACCATCACTTTCCTTAAACCTCTGCACAGGTTCTCTGACACTCCCTGCATCATTTTTATGGTGGGTTCACACATGCATGCTCCTTGCTGGATAATTGTAGGGTCAAGGGCCGTCATGGTAGACAAATCCTTTATATTGATTGATGTTCCGGTTACACTCCCTTCTTGGAAAGAGTTGTCTAGCTAGTTTTTCATGCACTAATAACATTCAGGCAAGAGGCCTGGCCCACTGGGATGACCTTGAAAAGCATTTGAAAACTTCCCCCGGTGCAGAATTTGGTCAGATTGTCAACTGGAATGACTGCTTGCCACCAGCAAACAATTTCAGCGCTGAAAGATCTCTACTGGCTCTCAGTTTGTTTCTGGAACCAATTAAGTTATGACTGTTAATGCCCTACATGGTCTGGGGCTGGGTTATCTAAAATGCCAGAACATTGGAATCAGCTAACTAAAACCAGTTTAAAGAGACACTTCTCTTGTGAGGCTCCCTCTGTTAATCCAGATACATTTTTAGAAGGACTAACCAAATTCATGAATGGGAGTTCTACCAACAGCCAGAAGTCACGACAGCTTAAAAAACAAAACTCAGTATGCAAAAGTAGCATTCAAGGTGCTGGTTATTGCCTTCAAAGTACTGAACAGCTTGGAACCAAAGCAATGGGACGACCCACTCTCCCCATACGAGAGAGCCCAAGTCTCTCTCTTCTGCACTTTGCTTCCTTCAGAGGTGTGATTGACAGTGATGTATGAGAGAGTCTTTTCTATGGTGGCACCTCATCTGAGGAACTCCCTACCACAAGGCTAGTCCCTTTGTTCCTTCAGCCCTTGAAAACTTTCTTATTCCAGCATGAGCTTTAATTTGCTGTCCTGCTCTTCTTCTCTGCTTGATGGCTGTTCCTTTGCTGCTATGTGATTGTTTTTGTTAATTTTGATAAGATTTTTTTACAGCCCAATCCTTTCCCCTCCCCCCGTCATCAGGGGAACACATATTCCACTAGCAGAAGAGGAGGATGGCAGGGGAACATCATTCCCACCTGCAAGTGCAGCCACTGCCTGCATGATCCCAAACTGCTGGGCACACTGATCAGCAGAGAACACTTAGAAGTACGCTAACCTGCAGAAAGAGCAGGCGGTGTGGACTGGAGGTTGAGCTGTTACCTCGCCTGAAAGACCTAAGCAGGATCAGCTGTCTTGGATGGGTGACCGAGACCAAGAGTTGCTGGTGGAGGAGTGGACTGTGGAGGAGTCATCTGGCAGGAATGGATCATGTCCTTGAGAAGCCAGTCTGAGGCTTGGTCTGGTGTCTTCGTCGGAGGGTGCAAGGGTAAACAGAATGCCAGATCCAGGGGAGTGGCAGTGAGATGCAAGTGTCTTGTGGTCTTGTGTACTCCCTGGGGCATTTGGTGGGTCACTGTGAGATACAGGAAGCTGGGCTAGATGGGCCCTGGGCCTGATCCAGGAGGGCTCTTCTTATGTTCTTATGGTTTGCAGCTGCCTGCAAAAGCTTGAAAGTGCAAGAACTAGGAGCCAAGATGATGCATTATGAAGAAAAACATCTGGAGAAAAGGCAGTTCTAGACTCAGGGAATCTGTAGGCAACCTTCAGTCTCGAAAGACTATGGTATCGCGCTCTGAATGGTGGTTCTGGCACAGCATCTAGTGTGGCTGAAAAGGCCTATTCGGGAGTGACAATCCCTTCCACACCAGGAGCAAGCGCAGTCTGTCCCTGGTCTGTCTCCCTGGTTATGGGCCTTCCTTCTTTGCCTCTTTGCCTCAGTCTGTTGGCCAAGTGTCTCTTCAAACTGGGAAAGGCCATGCTGCACAGCCTGCCTCCAAGCGGGCCGCTCAGAGGCCAGGGTTTCCCACTTGTTGAGGTCCACTCCTAAGATCCCTCTTGCAGATGTTGTTGTATCGTAGCTGTGGTCTACCTGTAGGGCGCTTTCCTTGCACAAGTTCTCCATAGAGGAGATCCTTTGGGATCCGGCCATCATTCTCACAAAATGACCGAGCCAACGCAGGCGTCTTTGTTTCAGCAGTGCATACATGCTAGGGATTCCAGCTCATTCCAGGACTGTGTTGTTTGGAACTTTGTCCTGCCAGGTGATGCCGAGGATGCGTTGGAGGCAGCACATGTGGAAAGCATTCAGTTTCCTCTCCTGTTGTGAGCAAAGAGTCCATGACTCCCTGCAGTACAGAAGTGTACTCAGGACGCAAGCTCTGTAGACCTGGATCTTGGTATGTTCCGTCAGCTTCTGGTTGGACCAGACTCTCTTTGTGAGTCTGGAAAACATGGTAGCTGCTTTACTGATGCGTTTGTTTAGCTCGGTATCAAGAGAAAGAGTGTTGGAGATCATTGAGCCAAGGTACACAAAGTCATGGACAACCTGCAGTTCATGCGCAAAGATTGTAATGCAGGGAGGTGAGTCCACATCCTGAACCATGACCTGTGTTTTCTTCAGGCTGATCGTCAGTCCAAAATCTTGGCAGGCCCTATACTCAGGGAATAATACTTGCAAAAACCTCGTTGAAAAAAGGGGCATACGTTCGGCCTGCCGATGTAAACGGCCTTGCTGAGAAAATGAGGACGGTGGTATAGAAATAGTGTAATACGTAAATAAATGTGTGTTTGCTTTTGCTCAGTCCAAGCACAGCACTGCCGATTACAAACAGAAAACACTCCGAAAATTTATTTCTTCACTTCAGAAGTGTGATCTGGGGGGATTTTTTTCCCCCAAACAGCTTCTTAATGCTCCTCTCTGCTGCCTGAACTCTTAGCAGCTCTCCGATTCTCAGTGTCATCACCATGCATAATTCATCACCTCATTTATTAGTGCCTTTTTCATTTATTTCCATTAGGGGCTCAGAAAGAACCTTTATAACACAAGGAGAATGTGTTTGCTTCCAGTATGTGCATTGCATTCAGCTGTTTATTTTTAAAGATAACATCCTTCCTTTCTCATGAGGACTCAGGACAGCTTCCTACAATATTAAAAATGTGCAATAAAAATTTAAAATATAAAAGGAACAGCAATGCAATATGAACACCACAGGAGAGAAAGAGCAATAAATTTTTAAAATGCCAGGTTATAAAACATCAATAAAGGGTTAAAGAAAAAGTGATGTCCTGATCAGGCAGTGAAAAATAGGCAAGTAGGGTGTACATCTTACACCCTGAGAGTCTGGGCCCACTACTTAGAAGGCCCTCTTGAGATCAATACAACTTGGACGTCTGAAGGCAGCATAATCCACAAGACCCAGAAGACTTACTGGGCTGGAAGAGTCGCTTGAGGGAAGGTGAACCTGCAGGCACCTGGCCCTTAGCCGTTCAGGCAATAGCCAGCATTTTGAATTGTGCACAGAAAGGAACCGGCAACTAAGGGCCCAATCCTATCCAACCTTCCAGCACCAGTGTAGCCATAATGCAGCCTTGAGGTACGGGAACAAATGTTCCCATATCTTGAGGAGGCCTCTGTGAATACCTCCCCACCACAGGATGCAGTGCACACCCCATTGGCACAGCTACACCGGCACTGGAAAATTGGATAGGATTGGGCCCCGATTCAGGTAAAGCCACACAGGCATAGTATGATCCTAAAGCAGTGGTCTTCAGCCTTTTTCATGCCACAACCCCAATAAATAAATTGCATATGCGCAGTGGCGTAACTAAAGGGGGTGCCAAGCACTTAGTAGGTGGCTGAACGTGCTGTGCAAGCTGTCCCTACCCCTCCCCTTCACAGCCATTCTGAGTGCTGGGAGCAAAATGGATGCCGAATACCACTGTTTTGCTCCCACCGCCTGGAATGGCTTCAAAGGGGAGGGGGAGGGGCACCTTGCATGGCATATTTAGGCACCTTCAAAACTTAGTGCTTTGCACCCCCTCTAGCTACGCCACTGCATATGCAACTGGGGACCCACTGCTGACCCCGCCCTCTCCCAGAACTCCTCTCATACATTAAGGGCCCAATCCTATAGGCACCAGGGCTTCTAGCAAGGCCAAGTAGTCCAACATAGCAACTGGTCGTCCCCTATATGGATGTGCTTCTCCATTCATAACAGAGAAAGCCTCCAGTCAGTTCAAAAGAGCTCAGATCATCTTCCAAGCACTTGGTTCTACTCTAACCACAGTCCATGGCTCAGCTGCTCAGAAGCTCCTATATTCCAAGCCATGGTGACTCTCCAGTTCCAGGGTATTCCGGTTCTTTCTTCCTTTCAAACTAGAGGCAGGCAGCAGCTATCTTCAACCTTTTTCATCTCACGGCACGCTGACCGGGTGCTAAAATGGTCAAGGCACCCATCTATTTTTTGACAAGGCACCCCATGGCTCACATCTCTTAATGGCCCTACTAATAAATGACCCTCCTCCAAACTCCTGTGGCACACCTTTGGACCATTCACAGCATGCCAATATGCCATGGCACTTTGATTGAAAATTGCTGTAGTAGAGTCTAAGTGGGGAGCTGCTTTCCATTTTGTATGTACACATTTCTCTTTTGCTATACTGTTGTATCTGGGCAAACAGGTGTGGCAGGTTTTTGGAAGACTGCAAAAAAAAACCCTGCACAACCTGTATTATCAGCATAAAAGTGGGCTGAAGACAGTGGCGTCACTAGGGGGTGTGTGGGACGCACTGGGCCAAAGCTGTATAAATAGCAGTTTTTATGAATAATACCATCATATTATATATCATTTGTTGCGTAATTTACAGCACAATGCAATGAAATAAACTACCTTTAGAGATATCTATTCTATCAAAAGTTATAGCCAAAAAACCAGGGGAGGTGGGGCAATGACGCGTTGCCACACCCACCACCCCAGTGTTGCCATGCCCACTGCATGGGTGGGGGGGTTCATCATGGGGGTGATGTTCTAGTCTCCCACACTGGGTGATGCAAACCCTAGTGACGCCACTGGGTGAGAATATACACACTCGTGCCACTAACACCTATCCCAATTTCAGATTGCAACACAAGCACTAGCCAATCAGTGCTGCACACAACCCTCATTCATTTCCCATTTCTAGGAGGAGACAGACAGGAAGATTCTTACACCCAGAGAGCAAACTGAAGAAGCAAACAGACAGGAACTGGTTGGTTTTTTGCAGGGGTCCTTCTTTCCACCAACCTGTTGTTTTAAAATCCTGTGAAGTGCTAATTGCTGCATCCCTTCATATTGGCATAATCAAGGAGGTGGGGGGAGAGGCATTGGGGGGATTATGAAGACAGCAAACAGTAATTAGCATGCAGATTTAGAGACAGAAGCACATCTGTGTGTTTTGGTTGCCTCTGTGTTTGTTTGGCTGATTCGTCTGTGGCTAAACTGGAGCTTCACTTAGCCCTGCAATTAGCATCATAAATATGAATTTGGGATGACGCTAATTATCGTATGCAATCGCTTTTCTCTTTCCTTAAGTGGCAGTGACACACATGTGCACCCATGAGGACTTGGAGCTCCGTGGGTGGTTTTCTGGAGAAAGTTCTCAAAGTCAGGAGACTTAAAAAAAACAAAAAAAAACCATCTGAAATCCCTATTTTAATTAAAAGGCAGAGGCAAGCTTTTCTAAGAAACTGTTCCTGAAAATGCACCACGTTGCAAGCTGTCATCCCTAATGTATACATGACTGTAAAATGCGCAGAAATTAATTGGGCTCATTTCAAGGCACAGTCGCAGAGGTGGCTCCGTTCTGATAATTGCTTTGTTTTATGGAAAGCCCTGAGAGGAAAGGAGAGAATAAATTAAACGGGCCACATGGCAGTAAACCCAAGGCAAAATGCTTTGGTGAGAAGTGCTGGGCTGGAGAGAGGTGTGCACTGACAACACCTCCATGTGACCTCAAAACCCAATTTTCTATTCCCAGTAGTGTGAAATGCACTTGCTGTTATTTGGAGGAGAGAGGGGCAAGCAAATGTATTCTGCACATGCTCAAAGGCACCAGTGGCATAGCTAGAGGGGGTGCAAAGCACTAAGTTTTGCAGGGAGCCTCACTGCAGCGTGCAAGGTGCTCTTCCCCCTCCCTTTTGGAGCCATTCCATGCAGGGGGATCATTGCTCCTTCTGCCTGGAATGGCTCCGAAGGGAGGGGAAGAGGCCCCTTGCATGCTGCGGTGAGGCTCCCTGCAAAACTTAGTGCTTTGCAACTCCTCTAGCTACACCACTGAAAAGCATTGTTTTTTCTTAAGCAGAACTAAGAATATGCTTTGAGGATAGGATTCTGTGTGTGCTAGGGCCACCAAGATCAACCCCTTCTGTCCACAAATTACCCTCTGCCTGGTGCATCTTAAGTAATAAATAGGTACATTACCGATGACTGCTTTTGTGGCCCTGCCTAGGTTGGGGACATGCCACCCCTGTCAATCACCCCACAGTTGTCATACTACTGCATGGTGACAAACATAACAGAAAGCATGAAAAATATGAAACATTGAATGCCACAGAACCCAGATAACCTCCAGCTTTCTTTTTGGAACACCAAAAAAACCCCACTCCACACCTCATTTTCTTATCGGCTCAACTTCAGTAGCAACCTCCTGCCACCCAGATGAGAATTATCCCTCAACAGCAGTGGTTCTCAAACTTTTCCGGCCCTGATCCTTGTGGCCACTGGCTCCCCATTACATCACCTCACCTCAGCTACCCCCAAAATGGGGATGAAGGTGTTATAATTATACACTAGAACAGTGTTTCTCAAAATGTGGGTCGGGACCCACTAGGTGGGTTGCAAGCCAATTTCAGGTGGGTCCCCATTCATTTCAATATTTTATTTTTAATATATTATGACTCAATGCTACCATAGCATGTGACTGCAAATGTTACAGACTTGTACTTTTAGCAACTATGTATATGCTTTTAACAATAGTAAACAGGACTTACTCCTGGGTAAGTGTAGGTAGGATTGCAGCCTAGGATTGTTAAAAATTTCCCTGCTTGATGATTCGCTTACTGTCATGACATCACTTCCGGTGGGTCCCGACAAGATTCTTTTTCTTAAAAATAGGTCCAGATGCTAAATGTGTGAGAACCACTGCACTAGAAACAAAAAAAAAAACAAGAGAAGTCGAATCTTCAGCAGAGCTGCCTGCACTTTGAGGCTGCAATACTAACCACACTTACCTGAGAGTAAGCCCCATTGAACAAAATAGAACTTACTTCTGAGTAGACCTGGTTAGCATTGTGCCCTGAGTTTGTTAGCCGCACACCTGGAGGGTTTTGGAAAGGGGGGGAAGTGATGAATTTGCTGGGGGAGGGGAACACTTTGTTTTGTGTGCATCTGCTAATTGCAAACTGAAGTGAAACTGAGACCCAGAGACTATTTGGCTGCAATCCTAACCTCACTTTCCTGGGAGTAAGTCCCATTGAACACAATAGCACTTACTTCTGAGTAGACCTAGCTAGGATTGTGCCTTTTGTCTTATAATAACAGCCAAAATGGGAAAGGAGGTAGGAGGAAAAAGGGGGGTGGCTGAAAAGGAATGGGTATTTTTATTTTTTGATCAATTTTTGGAGACAAAGCTTGACTGATCAAGAGTGGCTTTTTTTTCTTTTTTGAAGGGGGAGGAAAAAGAGAAAGGTGAGGATCCTTGGTTAAGCTAACACAGACACCAAGCCTATGTAGGTCTATTCAGAAGTAAGTCCCATTTGAGTCAATGGGGCTTACACCCAGGAAAGTGTGGATAGGATTGCAGCCACACAGAGCAAGATTACAACTCACCCCCAAAGTAGAAGGGGGCATGCTCACACACATACACCCCAGTATGCAGCTGCCACTCCTATTCCCCCCAGGCAAGATGGAGGAATGCAGGCTGTTGCATTTGAACACCCCCCCCCCCAAAGGCAGGCTGGGTTCCCTCCTTCCCAAGTGGAGGAAAGAGCTGAGCTGAGCAGCCATGGCCACCTCTCTCCCCAAGACACCCCTGGGGGCTAGCCATGCCTCCAGAGGAACAGACTGAATACCTCAGCACAACAGGGAAGGCTAACTCAAATTCACACCCATCTTGCAGATTTCTAGAGGGCTCCTTGAATGTGCTTTTTATTTTTCTAATGAAGCACAGTTGTGGGTGCTGCCTGTCGGATTGGGGTGGGATTGGGGAGTTTGACCTCTGGCTGCTGTTTGCCTTGTGGAGGAAAAATACATTTTGTGGAAAATACATGGGGCTGCCTTTCATTGGTCCCACTGGTTCAGTATGGCCTACTCTGACTTGTGGTGGCTCTCTGGGGTCCCAGGCATGGGTCTTTCCCATCACCTGTTATTTGTTTGACTGGGGTACCAGGAGTTGCATCAGGAACCTGGACACTGGCTGTCCTACTGAGCTTGCTCTTCCATGCATCAGAAGCTACTCCAGCTAGCCAGTAGCATCACTAGGATGGTGCAGGAGGTGCAGACCTCACTAGGTGACACCCTGTGATGTCCATCCCTTGGGCAGATCCAAGGTGCCCTTGCACAGCTTTGCCTGGAAGGTGGCAGACACCAACCCTAGTGATGCCGCAGTATTTAGGTTGGGCATATGATATTATAATTTATTCTGTATGGTCTGGTATGGGAGGAGGTCCATCATGGGGTGATGCAATGAGCTCTCAGACTGGGTGACATCTCTGCATCTAGCTCAGTGCAGGCTCCTCTAATTGGCAGCGGCTCTGCAGGATCCCAGACGGAGGTCCTTCCCAGATAGGGTCCCTTTCAGCTGGAGATGCCAGATATTGCACCCTGGGACTTCCTACATGCTCAAGTCCTGCTGTGCCACAGCCTGATGTTGCCTTCACAATAATCTGATCTCAGGCTCCTGCTGCGGCTGGTTCCTGGATGGGTTTTGAATGCAGAATTCCTGCTGAGCAAAATCCATCACCTTCCTGGTTGTGCAGATGTCAGTGTGTCACCTGAAGTTGCCATGGCGCCACTGCAGTTGTTGTGCTCCCCCTCGCCCTCCAGGTGGTTTAAAGACCCCCTTCTAATTCAATTTGGTGAATCTTTGCATGGGAGACCAACGGTGGGCTCAGTGGGACGGTCCAGCCTTCCAATTCTGTTTCACGCTTGCTGCGCCAGGCTAATAAAATCATGTCAGGCAAGGCCTTCAATTAGCCTGCAGATCACCCGAGGCTTTCAACGAGGTTAATGGTGACTGGGATGAAGGAGTTGACACCGGCCCTGTTTCTCGTAGGGGTGCTCACAATGAAAGGGCAACCGTGTGTACCAAATGCTGTGCAACGCCTTCCATTATTCATGGGTGTCAAACAGCAAAGTGACACTCCTGTGCTTCTTGCTGTTGCGCTGGGGTGTACGCAGATCTATCCTGGCCATTAATACGCATGATTCCAAGGGTCCTGACACTAATGATTCTGGAGCAGACTCTTCCATTGATGCTGCTCCCATGCTAAAGAGGAGGCAGTGTTAATATACGTTCTCTCCATGGCACCCAGGAGTGCAATAAATCTCTCCAGGCAGTGAGCCTCTTGGCTTTGTTTCTTCTTGTCTTCCTGCCTGAACATTTCAACAGGCTTGTGAAGGCGCAGAAGCTATTTTGCCCCAGATCCACTTGGGGAAAAAAGGTGCGATCCTAGACAAACTTACTTGGGAGTAAGTAGCATTCCATTCAGTGGAGCTGAATTTCAGGTAAGCATGCTCAGGGAATTTGTGTTTAAAAAAAGAAGTAGGAAAATAAATTATGCAAAACTTATGCAGACGTAAAACTGGGGGGAAAAGGCATGAGTTTCAACATATAACATTATTGTTATCTTTGATTGTGGGCTTAATCCCAAGTGGGCTTAGCACAGGTGCTGAGCTCCAGAGCTGGTGCTGGGTGTTGCAAATGTGCCATAAGGCAAGTTGGCGGTACCTGGAGAGGAGGGCCTCAGCACTGCATGAACTGAGTGCATGGTGGTGAGTGCTTTTGGGATAGAAGGGAGGCAAGGAATGGATGGAACAGGACGGAGGGAGGGCAGGACCAGGCCCTGGAGGGTGATGGAGACAGCAGCAGGCATTGGACATTTAAAATTTTTTAGATTGCTGTGTTTTATTGTTGCTTTTGTGCTTTCTCTTTGTGGGGGTCCTTCAGCTCTGAAAGGTGGAAAAAAATTCATGAAATACATTATTGAATAAAATTAAGCTGGTGCAATGTTTATTCAGTTCAGCCATCATGTAAGGCAGCTAGCCTTCTGTAGTGAAGGCTCAAGTGAGGGACTGCATGGCTCTGGGTTCAAATTCCTAAAGCTTAGTAGATAGTCTTGGGGCAGCTTGATTCTTTCTGAAGCACACCCTGCTGAAGTTTAGCAGATCTGGTCAGTCCTTGGACAGAAGCCCTTCCAGAAACCTTGTGTATGCCACACTGGCCTCCATGAAAGGCACATGGGAAACCCATGTCACAAAAATAAAGTCACCCACTTTACAGTGTTATTGGGAGGATAAACTAGGAAAACCACCAGTACACTGCCCTGAACTTCTTGCCTTATGGCACATTTGCAGCACCCAGCCCCAGCTCTGGAGCTCAGCACCTGTGCTAAGCCCATTTAGGATTGGGCCCACAATCAAAGAAAGCAGAGAGGACACAAATGTGCAAGACATCAAGAGCCTAGAGATAGAGAGAAGGAAGACACATAGAGACACCCCCCCCACACACACACACACACAGGTCAAAGTGGGCAAAATGAGGGTCTGGGACAGGTAGTACTCTGGGCACAGTACGCTGCCCCCTGGTGTCCTCTAGGCAGACTTTTACTGTATCTCTTTTCGAACATTTTTCAGAAGAGATGTTCATTTGTGATACCCCCAGATGTATACTACATATGCATGGGGAGGGAAGCACACCGCCCTTCTAACCTGACCCACCACAATATCCTTGTGTTTCTAATCACAAAGAACCTGTTTGGGTACAAGTGTAAGTGTTTAGGCCACCTTTTCCAACTTTCCATTGGTCATGTAGGCACCAGACTGTGGGAGTGGATGTCTGTCTGTGCTTGAATGGCTGGACAAACTGGACATTGATATTTGATCTAGTTTAATTGTTATATAAGTCCATGTATCATATGCCATACACTAAATAACATAAATAAATGTGGGAGTGTACAGTGTACCAATATCTGGATATAGGTATTGAGTATATGTAGTGGAGGGGTTCCTCTAACTCAGGGGTGTCAAGCAGTGGGCTGAATAACATTGGTGGCATCTGCTGAGGGCTGGAAGTGACATCATTATGCAGATATTGACACCATTAACTAGATCAGGGGTGCTCAAACTTTCAACTTTAGGGATGCTGGACCTTTAACAAGTGTATAGAAGAGAGAACTGCAGCAGGTGCAACTTGTCATCCCACAGATGACAAGCTGCACCTGCTGAAATTCTCTCTTCTATACACTTGTTAAAGGTCCAGCATCCCTAAAGTTGAAAGTTTGAGCACCCCTGAACTAGATGATGGCCAGAAATAAACACTTTGTTCTCACATGGAAACTCATTAGCTGCAAATGACAGAAGAGAAAAAGTGCAAATCTTGTTCATATTTTCAAAGTATGAGAGAGCCTGATTATCATTCTGGGAGAACCCAATTATAACGGAAGGCAAATAAGTTGCTTCCGAGAGCCACATTTGGCCTACAGGCTTTATATTACACCCCACCCCCCCAGCTCTAACTGATTTAACTGAAAACAAATTATCTAAATGATCTAGCTCCAGGGAACACAGCCTTGGTGTAGAGGTTTGACTTAGTTCGAGAGAAGTTATAAATTGCTATTTGATTGGTTGTTGGTTTTAATAGTTTGTAACTCACTGAAAATTTGAAGGAGCATAAACATGTATAAACAATAGAATTACATTTACAGCACAATCCTATACTTCCACCCCCCCCCCCCAAGTACTTCCCACTAGGTTCAGAGAGACTTGTTTATGTGTGTGTTATTTACATAGTACCATCCATGTACATGGTGCTTCACATAGAAGGAAAAGTCAGGTCCCTGCATTTTAAGAGGGTCTTAAAATCTACACATTTATTTATATAAGGAAGACAACAGAAGGAGGAAAGGGATTGTAGACTTACAGCACAATCCTATACCTACTTACTTTGAAGCAAGTCCCACTGAGCTCAGTGGAATTTACTCACAGATATGCGTGTATAGCTTGCAGTCTTGGTCAATTAATTAGTTAGATTAATCAATCATTTTCTTCTTCTGAGCTATTGTTTTTAGTCAGATGCAAATTTATGAAGATTTCGTCAATTAATTAATCAATTAAAACTCATATGATTAATCCATTAAGGCTCAGCACAAAAATTAGTTGATGGAATAGACCAGTGTTTCTCAAACTGTGGGTCAGGACCCACTAGGTGGGTCATGAGCCAATTTCTGGTGGGTCTCTATTCATTTCAACATTTTATTTTTAATATAGTAGACTTGATGCTGCCATGATATGTGACTGCATTTGGGGAAATGTTACAGACCTGTTCTTTTGACAAGCTACTGTGAATATTCTTTTAACAATTATAGTAAATAGGACTTACTTCTGGATAAGTGTGGGTAGAATTGCAGCCTAGGATTGCTAAAAATTTTCCTGCTTGATGACATCACTTCTGGTCATGACATCACTTCCAGTGGATCCTGACAGATTCTCATTCTAAAAAGTGGTTCCTGGTGCTAAATGTGTGAGAAGTACTGGAATAGACTGTACCTTTTAAAACTACAGTTGGGTTGATGCTTTTAGAAGATCTCCTAAATTTAAAAAACAAAAACAAAAAAATCCTCCCTGCAGACAGTGAACTAGTACATCAGGGAAAAGCTTCAAGTCCAGCACTTTGCTTTCTGTGCTATCTTTCTATCTGCAAAGAGAGTTTAGGGGAAGAGTCAAAAACATGATCCCCCACTTAGTCTGAAGTGGTGCAATCTGTTTTACTAGTTTGCATCTTTTTGCTGCATGTGTAGACCAGAAATGAGATGTCTTTTAATTGGGTGACAAACCTAGTAAAATAAAGTAAATTAATGAGTGATGTACTCATTCACTTTCCAGCTACGAGTCCAATCAAAACACGTTTCAGGCCAGGCAAGGCTGCCTTGCCATGAAACATGAAGTCAGTCTCTTTTGATGGACAGCAGACTTCAGCCTCTGTCTCTGCAAGTCATTAAGACATAAATGAGGGCTTGTCCAGACTTAGGGGGGGGGAGTGGAATATTGTGCCGTTTTTCCTTAACATGCATCATAATTAAGAACCAAACTACACGTGACATTCAAACAGCAATCGAGTGTCATTTTTTAAACAGCAGCTGCAAGATGGAGCACGACCTGGTTTGGGACCATGGTGTGTGTGTGGGGGGGGGGGGTTTCCTCCCAGGACAAACAGCAGCTGGGGAGGCGAGGTGATTTTTGTTGGTGCTGTGGTGTAGTAGAAAGGGTTAAACGCTTCTGCCAGATATGCTGGCCCAACACCTCCTGGTGCCTAAGAGGCCATGGGCCATACCTTTCACCCCACTTGTCAGTGTACCAGCCACTTCTGCTGAGCCTTTTCCTCCTTCCACTCCTTGTATATGAAAAGGAGGAGAGAAACAGAGTGAAGGGGGAGGAGGGTGGAAGAGAGAAGACTGGTAGGCTAGAGTGCTGGAATCATTCTAGCCCATGATGCTTCTCTTCCTTACACTTCCTCGTCTTCTCTGCCCCC
The DNA here is from genome assembly GCF_035046505.1 of Tiliqua scincoides. NCBI lineage: Eukaryota > Metazoa > Chordata > Lepidosauria > Squamata > Scincidae > Tiliqua > Tiliqua scincoides. Next base: position 308,000,117 of record NC_089821.1, read on the forward strand.
TCTTCTGTTTCTGTTTCGAATCCAGGAAGCATGAACATAAGTACATAAGAAAAGCCCAGCTGGATCAGGCCAAAAGCCCATCTAGTTCAGCCTCCTGTATCTCATAGTGGCCCACTGAGCACACAAGACAACAGGAGACTTCTGGGGACAATCGGGCTTCGTCCCAATCTCAGGCGTGCAGCTCCTCAGCTGCCTGGGTGGGAAGTCTCGGGGCTGGAGGACGTCATCCTGGAGAGGAGGGAAACAATCCCCTAGGGGGGACCCCTTCTCCAGGGGACGGGCCCGTATCCGAATGCACTCAGGATACTCCTCGGCGGGAAGCGGGTCAGGGGCTTCTTGTAGTGGGGGATTCGTTTAGTGGAAACATAGAGAGGGGGATTTGCGATGGATGTGAGGACCGCATGGCGACTTGCCTGCCTGGTGCGAAGGTTGCGGACATCACTTCTCGTCTAGACAAGCTCGTAGACAGTGCTGGGGAGGAGGTAGCAGTTGTGGTGCATGTCGGCACCAACGACGTGGGCAAATGTAGCCAGGAGGTCCTGGAGGCCAAATTTAGGCTATTAGGTAGGAAGTTGAAAGCCAGGACCTCAAACGTAGTGTTATCTGAAGTGCTACCTGTTCCACGCTCAGGGCCAGCTAGGCAGGCAGAGATCAGGGATCTCAATGCATGGATGAGGCGGTGGTGTAGGGAGGAGGGGTTTAGATTCATTAGGCACTGGGGAACGTTTTGGGACAAGCGGGGCCTGTACAAGAGGGACGGGCTTCACTTGAACCAGAATGGAACTGGACTGCTGGCGCATAACATCTAAAAAGTGGCAGAGCAGCTTTTAAACTGATCCCTGGGGGAAAGCCAGGGGGATGCCTGAGGGGCATCCGGTTCAGGACTCCTCATTCCTGTGGGATGAGGATGGGGAGGTTAGAGAACAACAAGGTAAAGGCAGAGTAGGAGAAGAAATTGGGAATGGTAGCATGGTGGGGTGTGATAGACGGTTTGGCACAATGAGAGGATGCAGGGACAAAGGAGCTAATAAGCATTCCATGTATAAATGCTTTTATGCAAATGCCCGAAGTCTCTGAGCAAAATGGGAGAACTGGAATGTCTGGTGACCAGAGAAAACATTGACAAAGTGGGCATAACGGAAACCTGGTGGAATGCGGAAAATCAGTGGGATACCGCAATCCCGGGCTATAAACTCTACAGGAGGGACAGGGAGAGGTGTGTTGGAGGTGGGGAGGCCATTTACATTAAAGAAGGGATAGAATCCAGAAAAGTAGAGATTGAAGGCGGGTCAGACTCCACCATAGACTCTTTGGGTTAAATTACCATGCCTGAGAAGCAATGTAATACTGGGGGCTTACTATCGTCCTCCAGACCAGAAACCGGAAGGGGACCTTGAAATGAGGAAACAGATCAGGGAGGTGACAAGGAGGGACAGGGTTGTAATCATGGGGGACTTCAATTATCCTCATATTGACTGGGTCAATTTGTGTTCTGGTCACAAAAAGGAGACCGGATTCCTTGACATGCTAAATGACTGTGCCTTAGAGCAGCTAGTCATGGAGCCCACCAGAGGACAGGTGACTCTGGATTTAATATTGTGTGGTACTCAGGACCTAGTTAGAGATGTCAGTGTTACTGAGCCATTGGGGAACAGTGATCATGCTGCGATCCGTTTCGACATGCATGTCGGGGGAAGAATACCGGGCAAATCTCTCACAAAAACCCTTGACTTCAGACAAGCGGACTTCCCTCAAATGAGAAGGCTGCTTAGAAGGTGGTTGAAAGGGAAGGTTAAAAGACTCCAATCTCTCCAGAGTGCATGGAGGCTGCTTAAAACAACAGTAATGAAGGCCCAGCGGAAGTGTATACTGCAAAGAAAGAAGGGTTCCACTAAATCCAGGAGGGTCCACGCCTGGCTAACGAGCCAAGTTAGAGAGGCTGTGAAGGGCAAGGAAGCTTCCTTCCGTAAATGGAAGTCTTGCCCTAATGAGGAGAATAAAAATGAACATAAACTGTGGCAAAAGAAATGTAAGAAGGTGATACGGGAGGCCAAGAGAGACTATGAGGAACGCATGGCCAGCAACATTGAGGGGAATAACAAAAGCTTCTTCAAATATGTTACAAGCAGGAAACCCGCCAGAGAAGCAGTTGGCCCTCTGGATGGTGAGGGAGGGAAAGGGGAGATAAAAGGAGACTTAGAGATGGCAGAGAAATTAAATGAGTTCTTTGCATCTGTCTTCATGGCAGAAGACCTCAGGCAAAAACTGCTGCCCGAACGGCCCCTCCTGACCGAGGAATTAAGTCAGATAGAGGTTAAAAGAGAAGATGTTTCAGACCTCATTGATAAATTAGAGATCAGTAAGTCACCGGGCCCTGATGGCATCCACCCAAGAGTTATTAAGGAATTGAAGAATGAAGTTGCTGATGTCTTGACTAAAATATGCAACTTGTCCCTCAAAATGGCCATGGTGCCAGAAGATTGGAGGATAGCAAATGTCACGCCGATCTTTCCCTTTTTAAAGATCGGCGTGACATTTGCTGTCCTCCAATCTTCTGAGGAACCCGGGAGGAGGAACCCGGGAAACTATAGGCCAATCAGCCTAACATCTATACCAGGTAAGATGGTGGAATGCCTCATCAAAGATAGGATCTCAAAACACATAGAAGAACAGGCCTTGCTGAGGGAGAATCAGCATGGCTTCTGTAAGGGTAGGTCCTCTCCTGGATTGAGACCTGGTTGAAGACCAGGAAACAGAGAGTGGGTGTCAATGGGCAATTTTCACAGTGGAGAGAGGTGAAAAGCGGTGTGTCCCAAGGATCTGTCCTGGGACCAGTGCTTTTCAAGCTGTTCATAAATGACCTGGAGACAGGGGTGAGCAGTGAGGTGGCAAATTTTGGAGACGACACCAAACTTTTCCAAGCAGTGAAGACCAGAAGTGATTGTGAGGAGCTCCAGAAGGATCCCTCCAGACTGGCAGAATGGGCTGCAAAATGGTAGATACGTTTCAATGTAAGTAAGTGTAAGCTCATGCACACTGGGGCAAAAAATCAAAACTTCACATATAAGCTGATGGGTTCTGAGCTGCTTGTGACAGATCAGGAGAGAGATCTTGGGGTGGTGGTCGACAGGTCAATGAAAGTGTCGACCCAGTGTGCAGTGGCAGTAAAGAAGGCCAATTCTATGCTTGGGATCATTACAAAAGGTATTGAGAACAAAACGGCTTATTATAGATAGAACAAAAGGCATTATAATGCCTTTGTACAAATCGATGGTAAGGCCATACCTGGAGTCTTGTGTCCAGTTCTGGTCGCCACATCTCTAAAAGGATATAGTGGAAATGGAAAAGGTGCAAAAGAGGGCAACTAAGATGATTGCTGGGCTGGGGCACCTTCCTTATGAGGAAAGGCTATGGTGTTTGGGCCTCTTCAGTCTAGAAAGGAGATGCCTGAGGGGGGACATGATTAAGACATACAAAAGTATGCATGAGAAGGATAAAGTGGATAGAGAGATGCTCTTTACACTCTCACATAACACCAGAACCAGGGGACATCCACTAAAATTGAGTGTTGGGAGAGTTAGGACAGACAAAGGAAAATATTTCTTTACTCAGCGTGTGGTTGGTCTGTGGAACTCCTTGCCACAGGATGTGGTGACGGCATCTGGCCTGGACGCCTTTGAAAGGGGATTGGACATGTTTCTCGAGGAAAAATCCATCACGAGTTACAAGCCGTGATGTGTATGTGCAACCTCCTGATCTTAAAAATGGGCTATATCAGAATGCCAGATGTAGGAGAGGGCACCAGGATGCAGGTCTTTTGTTGTCTTGTGTGCTCCCTGGGGCATTTGGTGGGCCGCAGTGAGATACAGGAAGCTGGACTAGATGGGCCTATGGCCTGATCCAATGGGGCTGTTCTTATGTTAGGAGACCTGCATCCTGGTGCCCTTCCTCATGTGGTCGAGGTGGAAGGGATGACACCATGGATGTGCAGTATGAGGGCTGCATTTGACGCAAAACTGTCCCACTGGAGTTCTTCAAAAAGCGCCACCATCTAGTGAGGTGCGCAAGCACTCACAACCCATGTGCTGTCACGTTACAGTGGAGGAGCTGTTCCAAGGATTCTGGTGGAGCGGTTCTGCCTCACCTGCCACCCTGATACCACACGTCCCTGATTGACACTCCTTCCTATCTTCACGCCTGAGGTAATCACCTCCATCAGTCTCCTGGATGGGATGGCTTTACTTCCACCTTGCCTGCCTTCTATGAGTGGCCCAGACTGGATCAGGGCCCCGCATCTGAGATTTGAAAAGCCAGACTGACAGGAGTATAATGAGTATTTTAAAGTCACTTATAGTTTGGTCCTAAGATTAGTACAGTTTAAGACAGGTGTGTCAAACATAAGGCCCGGGGGCCGGATGTGGCCCGCGGAAGCTTTTTATATGGCCCTCAGGCTTTCAGCTGCTGAATAGTGCTGAGGTGTGACTGCTGAAAGGGCAGCCCACTTGAAAATTGAGCTCTCCCATATCTTGAAATATGATCAAGATTCATATATTTTCTCTTTTGTTATTTGCAGCTAATGAGTTCCTAAGTGAGAAAAAAGTGTTTATTTTTGCCTATGACCTGTTTAATGACATCACTTCCGACCCTGAGCAGGCATCATGAATGCTATGTGGCCCTCAGTCTGAAATGAGTTTGACACCCCTGGTTTAAGACATGAAGATATTCCAACATGGAAGTCAGTTTCAAGAAGGAAATTTGGCAGCTGTGAAACAGCAATTCCTGAAGATTTTACTTCTGCCTGTGTTTTGCTGCCTGGTTGTTTATGAAATTCAGATTTGTATATGACAGTTTATTTATTAGTAATAGTGGTAATACTCGTAAATGTCAGTGGTACATGTCAGAACCAGGGGTCAGCCACTAAAATTGAGTGTTGGGAGAGTTAGAACAGGCAAAAGAAAATATTTCGTAACCCAGTGCATAATTAGTCTGTGGAACTCCGTGCCACTAGGCACCTTTCAAAAGGGAATTGGTCAGATTTATGGAGGAACAGTCCATTATAGGCTACCAGCCATAATGTGTATGCGCACCCTCCTGTTTTTAGAAGTAGGTTACCTGAGGATGCCAGATGCGACAGAGGGCACCAAGATGCAGTTCTCTTGCTGTCTTATGTGCGCCCTGAGGCATCTGGTGAACCACTATGAGATTCAGGAAGCTGGACTAGATGGGCCTTTGGCCTGATCCAGCAGGGCACTTCTTATGTTCTTAGTAGTAGTAGTAGTAGTAGCAGCAGCAGCACCACCACCACCACCAACCAATAGCTGTACAGTGCTGTCAAAGTACAAGGTTCTCTATAGGTCCCTGCCCCAAAGAGATTACAATCCAAAGTCAGAGATAGATGGGGAAAAAACTAGAGGGAAGACATTGGAGAGGCAAGTCTAAAAAGGGCCAAATATTCATATTCAAATATTCATATTCAAATATTCAGCTGGTGTCTTGGAAAGGCAAAAAGCCTGAGCTATGAATGTCCCTCTGCAATTTGGCTAGATTTTAATATTCCCTACCACTTAGCACATCCAGCTCAAGCTCAAAGCCACTCAGGACAACAAAGCCTCAAAACATACCAGCCATGTATTGTGGTGGCCAAAAGCCAGACTCTTTTGTAAGGGAGATCACTGGGCTAATAGTCCAGGGGGCCCCATTAATGCTTCCTAATGGTCAGTTGATGATTCAGAGTGTGAGTCTGTGGGTACAAAGTTGGCTCAGGAATGCCTGGAATTTGGCAAGCTGCCAGAGTGTGGAAGAGGTGACCCCTAAAGCTAAGGGGAGGGGCTGACGCAAGCTATGTGACTGTAAAGCTTCTCTTTCCAGATGTGATGTGATTTGCCGCCTTAAATCCACTTGATGTTGGATCTGGCTTACCCCATCCTGTTCCCCACAGTAGCCCACCAGTTGCCTCTAGGTGACGTGTAAGCAGGGGAGGAAGGCAACCCCTTCACTCTTTGCTCAACCAAATATTACAAAAATACCATAAACGTTCATTGCTCTCTCTCTCTCTCTCTCTCTCTCTCTCTCTCTCTCTCTCTCTCCCCTAAATGAACCCTAACCCAGGTAGCTCTGCCCTGGGCCTTCTCACCACTTGGGAAAGCAGGGACTGTGCATAACAATATAGATGGCATGTCATGCTTTGCAAGGATCAAAACATTCAAATCTATTTAGCTACATCAGTAGTGATTTAGATACAATCATATAGCTTGGATGCAAAGATATAATAATTCAAAGCAAACGCATGACAAAACTCAAGAAGTATAAGCATTTCCAATGAAGTCAGCCTGAAATCCATGTGCACTCACTTCTCTGTGCAAATTTGCTTATCTACGAGGGGCAAAATTACCACCTGTCTCTCGTTATCTGCTACTGTTTTCGCTATCCTCAAATACTGTGCTGGCGCTACATCAAATGGGCATTGGTATTGGCCCATAGAGAATTCTTGGACACATTTGTGTCCTCTTCCAGACTTGCCCCACCATCTTGGGCACCATCTCAGGGACTCTAGCTGAACTTTCACAACCTGGGAATGATGTGAAGACAATTATGAGAGGTCTCTGGAAGGCTACCTGAGGGCTGCTCAGGGGCCCGGACAAATCAAGGGAAGGAACCGAGAGACAGGTAGAGGATCAGGATGGGTTAAGCAATCTTCTCCCCTGCTGAACTCTGAGACTTTGTTGTTGGGCCAGCAACCTTCAACAAGTCCAAGGATAGCCAGCACTGAGAAATCACCATCACCACAAACATCTAGGGATATCCAGCACAGAGGAGGAAGCGTCAGATGGTAGAGATGAAAATAAACCCTCTTTATCATGCATCCCCATATACTTAAGTTAAGATTCAGGTTCATAAAGTTCATAGTGTGTATGGTGAAAAGAGTCCCCTAGAACCTAACCCCATTTCCCCATAGGCTCAATGATTCAGTATCTGCTAATTCAGTCTCCACAGGATTTTCCAGGAACCTTACTCTAGTCTAGCGGATAACGAGAACTGACTGTATCATGCAATCTAGAGACACAAGAGGCAAATGTAAAGCACACAGAGATGAAAAAGCAAGATTAAAATAGACACAGAGCTCAACCTAAATATAGGCAGCATATCAAAACCGAGCCCCTCAACACAAACCATGCCAAAAAATGCAAGATTGCCTGATCCTTTATGAACCTGCCCATCTATTGAGATCCTCTAGAACAGTGTTGCTCAAACCGTGGTCAGGACCCACTAAGTGGGTCGCAAGCCAATTTCAGGTGGGTCTCCATTCATTTCAATATTTTATTTTTAATATGTTAGACTTGATGTTGCCATGGTATGTGACTGCATTTGGGGAAATGTTACGGTTTTTAACAATGATAGTCAATAGGCCTTACTACCGGGTAAGTGTGGGTAGAATTACAGCCGCAGATTGTTAAAAATTTCCCTACTTGATGATGCCACTTCCGGTCATGACATCACTTCCTGACAGATTCTCATTCTCAAAAGTGGGTCCCTTTGCTAAAAGTGTGAGAACCACTGCTCTAGAAAGACCCTTCTCCATGTCCCACCAAGCCTCTGCCAGCTGGGATACTTTTAAAGGTTTTGTGGAGGCTGCACCAAGGTTGAGATATGATCTACCAAAGGAGGTGAATTTGTTACCTTCATGGACAGCCCTTTGCTGGGTGGTAATATCTCTTTAAGAAAGTGTTTGATTTCCTAATTGATTTCTAATTTATATTTCTAATTTACTGAGTTTGTATGTTTTAATCTTTGATCTTTTAAAATAAAACTATAACTTTTAAAAAAGGGAAAAAAGACACCAGAAAAAAGACACTCAAAATAAAAAAAGGAAAGTGATTTCATTTCATTTTTGGGGTCTCTGTTCCTATTTTGGGATCGGTTGTGAGAATGGATGATGGCCGGATCCCAAAGGATCTCCTCTATGGAGAACTCGTGCAAGGAAAGCGCCCTACAGGTAGACCTGTACAAGGACATCTGCAAGAGGGATCTGAAGGCCTTAGGAGTGGACCTCAACAGGTGGGAAACCCTGGCCTCTGAGCGGCCCGCTTGGAGGCAGGCTGTGCAGCATGGCCTTTCCCAGTTTGAAGAGACACTTGGCCAACAGTCTGAGGCAAAGAGGCAAAGAAGGAAGGCCCATAGCCAGGGAGACAGACCAGGGACAGGCTGCACTTGCTCCCGGTGTGGAAGGGATTGTCACTCCCGAATTGGCCTTTTTAGCCACACTAGACGCTGTTCCAGAACCACCATTCAGAGCGCGATACCATAGTCTTTTGAGACTGAAGGTTGCCAACAACAAGGTCATATCATAGAATTCATACAAAGGTAGCATGACATTCTTAATTTTTAGCCCTTCCTTAATTGGGACTCGTTAGCCTGCAGGCTGTGCAGCATGGCCTCTTCCTGTTTGAAGAGGCACTTGGCCAACAGACTGAGGCAAAGAGGCAAAGAAGGAAGGCCCATAGCCAGGGAGACAGACCAGGGACAGACTGCACTTGCTCCTGGTGTGGAAGGGATTGTCACTCCAGAATCGGCCTTTTCAGCCACACTAGACGCTGTTCCAGAACCACCATTCAGAGCGCGATACCATAGTCTTTCGAGACTGAGGGTTGCCAACAACAACATTCTTAAGTCTTCAAAAGCTGATCTATGCAGGTTTGTGTTGAACTGGGTTAGTTTCTTTTCCCTTGCAGAGACTTCTTGTTCTAAAATTGACTGGTTTTAGACTGGTTGCCAACAATATTCCCTTCCCCTTGACTTGAGAATTCCCTTCCCCTTGACTTGAGAATGGCTCCCTCTCTTGAGACCTTTCAGCCAGGCCTGAAGACATTTTTGTTTAAAGAAGTCTTCTGAGTGCATGGCCTTTTTAAACATCTGTATCTTTTTAGTATTTTTACAGGCTTGATTCCTCTGATTTGCTACGTTTTGCTCTTTTTATCTGACCTTTTATCTGACTATGGTTTTTATGGATATATGTTAATGTGTTTTTAATATGTTTTTATTTGTGGTTAAATTATGTTTTTAATCTGTTTTTAATATGTTGTGAGCCGCCCTGGGTCCCTTTGGGGAGAAGGGCGGCATATAAATAAAGTTTAATAATAATAATAATAATAATAATAATAATAATAATAATAATAATAATAATAATAATAATAATATGTTCCTATTTTGTACTGTTAAATTCTGCATTTTATTGTTGCCTTTCTCCTCCATTTTTATTTAATGCTGATGGCATAGGTTAAATATTTTAGTTGCTTTATCCATTATGGATGGAAAGGTGGGATATCAATATTCTTAATATATAAATAAGGGTGCAATTCTAAGCGCGCCCTAGGCTGGCGCAAAATTGCCATAAGGCACTTTCACACCACCCAGTGAGTCAGGAGGCTGACTTTGGGGCCCCTGAGCTAGCGGCAAGGTAGGTGAGTGCCAGTAGTGGGCTATCAGCACAGGCAGGACCTAGGAGAGGGGGGTAATTTGTACCCGGACCCAGGGTCAGAAGGGGGGCCCAGGAGCCGAAGGAGGGGGCCCAGAAATTTCCTGGGATTTGACATTTTCCTATCTCACCTGAACTCGCTGCTAGCGCATGATGCTGGGGCACAACCACGTGTATGCAGTGGTAACTGCTACTGCAAGCTATACACACCGGGACCAGGAAAGCATCCATGACCCTCCTCAACACAGTGTCAAATCTGGGAGGAAACTGGCCTGCTACAGTAGCTCTTTGGCTTGTGGATCCCATAACCATGAAGGGGTGTATAGAAGCTCAGGGACCCAGCTGTGGGGCTACAGCTGCTGCAGAAGTTCATTTTGGTCCATTCTAGTGTGAGCCTAAATACGATGATGCTAATTTTCAGCAATCAATTTTCTATATTTCAAAGTTTTTAGAGAGACTTAGGAGTGTGTTTGTTTTTCCGTATTACTTTAACTGCCAATACCGCGTTGTCGGGTAGACCTGGGCTCTACATCAAGAAACCTAGTAGACCTGGGCTCCAAAGACTATTGTGGCTGTCAGCACCCTCCCCCCCCACCCTTTTTGCCCCCCATTCTGCCTCTCCCCCTTTGGGAAGGGGTCCCGAAGAAACTTTGTACCCCCTGATAAAATTCCTCTCATAGACCCTGAGCACAGGAGTCTGGGGAAAGCATTCCAGAGGCGTCTCAGGGCAGGTGGAGAGACGGCAGCAGGTGGGCTATGGGAAAACCAGGCCCAGGCAGGGGGTGGGGCCAGGATCTGGCACTTAGGCTCGATCCTAACCCTTCTCCCGAGTGGATCTGCACTACCTCTTTAGGCCCATTGGGGCCCCTGCGGCGTTACTTGGGGGTAAGGGGAACTAATTCCTCTTGCCTTGAGTTGCGCCACAGGTGGCCCTAACCTTGCACTGTTCCAGCGTGGGGTAGGAATGGGCTGTAAACCACACAGAGCCTCTGAGCTCTGCACACTCCTCTGGGCCACAACTTTGATCTCTCCCAAGGAGAGTATTGATAACATAATAATAATTAGCAGTATCCTTGCTGTGAACTCACTTTAGTGAGTCCTTGGGCAAGTTTTTTCCAGCTTTGGTGCCACCACCAAACATCTACCATACTCACTTATCTCTCTTACAGGGCTGCTGTTACAATAGTATAAGGTTCATGAAGCACCCAGCCTTATTGGTGCTAAATATTACAATCCCTTTGTTGCTTTGTTATGTATCTACTTGAAGCAAAGAATCGCGCATGGCATCCGCATTTGTAGCAGACAAGGCATATCTGGATGCAGAAGGGTCAGGCTAGATGCTATTAAATGTGTTGTTTGTGCTTGCCTGGCTTTTTTCCCTAATTAAAATAGCAGCTGTGGAGACAGGGTGTGCCTGATCAGGACTGGAACCATGACATATGCAGAGCAGGCATTTAACCCTTTCCTCTGCTGTCATATTCCTGGCAAAAATGCCCCCCCCCCCAAAGCTGCTGTAAGCCCTACAAATGAAGCTTCCAGTGGCTCCAAAAACAGAACACAGATTCCAAACCCTGCACCATTTCATCCTCAATGTAGAGTGACCCCTTTAAAATGACTAAGTGTCTTGTGCATGTTTATTTCATGCAAGGTCAGATTCGGCTCTAATAAGCTGGCTTGTCTCTAAGACACCGCAATCCTCTTTGTTGATTTTGCTGCAAGTGACTAGCACAGTCAGCTACTCCTCTGGAGTCAGTTTCTGTCCAAGACAGGGAAATCCTGGGCACTCCTCCTTCATTGTTCAGAGCTGTTTTAACGGCACAACTTCAGTAGCTGCTTCAATGGCTGTTTTGTCTATTGTACAGTTTTGCCTATGGTGATTTTAATTATGGGGTGCATTGCACAATTTCCTTCATGCTGCATTTTAAAGAAGCAGGTTTTTTATGTGCCTATGGAAAGACTGCTTAATTGCTTTCTGAGTGGCTTTTAAGCAGCCGCTTTTTGGCTTTGACAATGACTGCAGCCTTGAGACAAAAAGGGTTACAACTGCCAAACGTCCAAGAATCATTCACAAGCAGCACCTCCTGGCATCTCAGAAAGAACCTGATCAAACCACCCTTGTCAGTTTCACCTGCGGATGAGAACAGAGACTATAGTATTCCTTGTCCCCATTAAATGCCTCCAAACTACTGCCACAATCATCCCAACTGATGGAAGAACATCACTGTTGCATATATAGCTTTCCAAAACACCCTGGGCTGAATGACAACGTTTTTGCAACTCCAGGACAATTCAGTTACTATTGGTTCTATTCTTCTCCTTGCCCCGGCTGTCAGGACTCTGCTTTGTGGGTATCATGATGTTTCTGCCAGTGAGGACCGTGCAAGGGGTCCCTCCCCCTCCCCTTCAGATCCATTCCGGGTGTATGCCTCTTGTTTGCTCCCACCATCCAGAATGGCTTGCATACCATGGTGAGGCTCCCTGAAAACCTTAGTGCTTTGCACCCCCTCTAGCTATGCCACTGGTTTCCGCAATTCCCCTGCATGAATCAGTGGTAGCAGAGCTGTAGCATCCCAACTGTAGCAGAGCTGTAACACCTTGAATTTCTGCGCATTCCGACTTCCTCCTTCAAGATATGGGAAAGTGCATGGCATGGGTGGGCAGAACGAAGGCAGAGATGGTAGCAGAGGGAACCAGACAGGTGAGGAGAGGTGAGGGATGGGGAAGGCACTGAGAATGGGGCGGCATCCACCACTACAGTGTCACTCATGAACAAAGCTGGTGTAGTGCAGTGGCCAAGAGACTGAGCTGTGCATCAGGAGCTCCATGGTTTGGTGCTTGCCTCTGCCATGATCTCAGTAGGCGGCCTTTTGTAAGTCAGTCAGACGCAGGTGCAGCCTCATGGGGATGACACTAATACTTACCGTAGAGGGATTGCAACAAGTGCATGTATGTGAATGCTCAAAAGTGCCTCAGAAATGTTAAGCATCATTATTAACTCAGCTTCCTGCCCCAAGGAGCTTGCAATCTAGAACGGACACAAAGAAAACAACAGAGGAAGGGGTGGGATGCTGGGAGAAACTCGCTTATGTGATTAGTTCACAGGAATGCATTTAGACAGATACACAAGAGAGTATGTGGACTAGCGGGTAGGGCCAAAGGACCCATGGAAGAAATGGCTGATTGGTCACATCTCTGACATGGCAGCCTAACTTTTCAAGGCATGTTTTAGCCCCTCTGCCATCGCCCTGAAATCTCTGTGTCACAGAAGGAAATGCAGGGGGACTGGGGAGGAGAGTACCCCGTTCCACACACATTCTCATTGTCCATACTTTGAATGCCTGAAAGGATATTCACAGCTCCGTTCTATCCCCCACCAGTAGTTGTTGGCAACCTTCAGTCTCGAAAGACTATGGTATCGCGCTCTGAAAGGTGGTTCTGGCACAGCGTCTAGTGTGGCTGAAAAGGCCAATCCGGGAGTGACAATCCCTTCCACACCGGGAGCAAGTGCAGTCTGTCCCTGGTCTGTCTCCCTGGCTGTGGGCCTTCCTTCTTTGCCTCTTTGCCTCAGTCTGTTGGCCAAGTGTCTCTTCAAACTGGGAAAGGCCATGCTGCACAGCCTGCCTCCAAGCGGGCCGCTCAGAGGCCAGGGTTTCCCACTTGTTGAGGTCCACTCCTAAGGCCTTCAGATCCCTCTTGCAGATGTCCTTGTATCGCAGCTGTGGTCTACCTGTAGGGTGCTTTTCCTGCACGAGTTCTCCATAGAGGAGATCCTGCCATCATCCATTCTCACAACATGACCGAGCCAACGCAGGCGTCTCTGTTTCAGCAGTGCATACATGCTAGGGATTCCAGCATGTTCCAGGACTGTGTTGTTTGGAACTTTGTCCTGCCAGGTGATGCCGAGAACCACACTAAAAAGGCATGTGCTGCATCCTATGTTGGGGATGTTGTGATAGGACAGCCTGCAGAAGGTCAATTAAAACATTTTGCACTTACCTCCTGGTAGGCTGCACAATTGCCAGTGGGTTTCTTCAGGCAAGTACCACCTATTTTGGTGATGTTTTGAAAAAAGGGGATAAGATCTGGCGTGCACCACTGCCTCTGGATCCACCCCCTGCCACCTCTTCCCCACCCCCTGGTTCGTCCAGCCTCCCTGCCCAGAAACGTCCCTGTTTTGCTCACTCCCTCCCCCTCCCTGCCCATGGCCCTGATTTACTAGTGCCGGGGGCTCTCGGGAAGCCACTGGCTGCCATTGCTCACCATTTGTGGTAGTGGCCAGGCTATGCTGCATGGTGTGTTGTGTTTTGCAACCACTGTAAAGTATGCTGTGCTGCCAATACATGAGTTCCTGCAGCACAGCAGGCCCATAGGCTTGCAGGCCCTTGCTGTAGGGGACTGCCCTGGGGACTAAATAGAACCCTGCTTAATGTACCTGCTGTGCTGTCAACACCTGTGAGGAGCTTGAATAAAGGTTCAACAGACAACTGGTCACGAGTTTGTTCAGGCCTGGTTCAAGACCCAACATTGTATTCCTAGAGTGGAAGGAAATTGTCCTGGACCGCAGCAGACATGGATGTCAATTGCTTAAGCTAGTTCCGGACATCTGGTCTGCATGGTGCACTCTCTCTCTTTTTAAATGAATAAAAAAAAATCACATGTGGGTTGAGAGCAAGAACATGTTCATAGTAGAACTATTGTCAATTTGTTTGGAGGCCCCCACCGGCCTATAAAGGAGTCAGCTAATGCAGCCAAAAAAAGACTTAAGACCTTTTGGGTTGGGATCTGAAGAAAAGACAAGTCCGGACTTGAAAGCAGGCAGGACCAAAGAAGCACATTCACAGTGCAAGATTGCTTGAGCGGAGGCCAGTTTGCTTGAGAACTCATGTACACAAAGATTTTTATTGCTTTGTAAAAAAAATGTGCCAAAGCATAAAGTTATCCAGACACAGGAAAAGATCAAGGGACATTCTTCTGTCCGCCAACTCGCCACATTACAAGTTATTTTCTCAACCCTCAAGTTCAGCTCTTGAGTGGCTTCTTAACGTAAAAAATCAGACAAATATTTTAGAAGGATAGTCATGCCATAAAGAGAGAGAGAGGGCAATGTCATGAGTAATAATGGAACTACATGAAGAAACACAGTTTCCAGAGAGGGAAACAATTGGGAAAGAAGCTAGATTGGCCAGGGGGGTCTCAAGGGGGACCCATCCCCTTATGGTAGCTTGCTGAGGACAGTGTCAGAAGACAATACAGGGAAAGACCTTACCAGCATTCAAACATCTCCCTTGTATGTTATGCTAACACTGCACTCAGGCCTGTAGCAGCTATGACTCAGCAAAGTAGCCTCCAGGGTTAGAGTGCTGGACTAGGAGCAGGGAGGCTGGGCTTCCATTCTCTGCCAGCCCTGAAGCTCACTGGATGATCTGGGGCTACTTGAGGTCTCTCAGCCGCAGGGTTGTTGTGAGGCAGTAGTGTTAGCTTTGTGTTCTGAGGGAAGCAGAACCACAGCTTACAAGTTGGTTCAGGGAGCAGGTGTAGATTGCTGAGTCAGCAGAATCAGCAGGCACCTGGGACTGACACACCCTGGGTGTGACCAAGCCAGCACTTATTGGCTAAGCTGACTACATAAGGTTAGTCTGCTGGCGCTTCCAGTGCAGCAGTAAGGGAGTTGTTGGATAACTGAGGAACTGCTGCCAGTGACTGAGGAGGCTGGATACTGTATGTATATGTTATTACTGACTTATGGACTGAACCTTTAACTGTGTATTGTTGGAAACTGATTTGGATTTGTTATACCTGGACTGACTGCTCTTCATGTTGACTCTTAGACTGTTTACTGACTACTTGTGATATCCCTTGCTCAAGTACATCTGCTGAAAGTACTCTGCTGTATTTGCCGTTTTTCTTGCAACCTGCTCACATTGAGACAACGCAGAGATCCTACACCAACCATCCCATATGAAAATAACCTTAACAAGTAGCATAGTTACGGGGGTGGCAGTGTAGTAAGTACTGAAGGCACAGCACTGTGTAAGCTGCTCCTCCCATTCACCATCGGAGCCATTCTGGGAAGTGGGAGGGGCTGCTTACACTCTGCATTGAGGTGCCTGCAATACTTACTGCACCCCCCATAGCTATGCTACTGTTGTG
Organism: Tiliqua scincoides; assembly: GCF_035046505.1. NCBI lineage: Eukaryota > Metazoa > Chordata > Lepidosauria > Squamata > Scincidae > Tiliqua > Tiliqua scincoides. Next base: position 308,015,739 of record NC_089821.1, read on the forward strand.
AGGCTAATGTGGAGGCAAGTGAACTACCTTATAATATTACCCTGAACTCCTAGGAGGAAAGACAGGCTCTCAATGTAATAAATCACAAAGCCAACCAGCTGTGTGCACTCCTTGCGGCAGAAGCTTGATAAACCTCCTGTTTCCACTGCCCACTTGGGATTGCACAAATGAGAAGTGAGGGGTTAGACCAGCCATTTTCAACCACTGTGCCATGGCACACTGGTGTGCTGAGGATGGTCCACAGGTGTGCCTCATGAGTTTGGGGAGGGTCATTGTAATGGAAGATCAGAAGATCATCAGGTGGATGATGTGGTGTTGACAGCTCTGGGAAGGGCAGGGCTGGCTCCACAGCTGTAATCAATCAAGGCCAATGGGACTCTGATGGACACCTGAGCTTCATTTGACCTTGATGGGACTTTGAATGGACATGGACTGAAGAGATGGCTTGGCTGAGCCTAATTTGGACTTAACAAGGTGGCTCACAGTTGAGCTGCATTTTGGATTATGAGACATCCAAGGATAAAAGGCAGTTTCGGAAGGACCAAAGGTGACCCTGACCCAGAGGGAGATGCTACCTGACCTGGACTTTGACCTTGGACTGTGACCCGGCATATTGACTTTGGACTGTGAGTTGGCAATCTGCATTTATTGGACTGGGACCTGACTCTGACTTTTGCTTGCTGCACTTGTGAGTTTAACAAGGGAAACTAATCAGCCTTCAGCGGGCACAAGGCCCAGTGGGGAGGAGCTGTGGCACAACAGTCATTTATTAGTATGGCCATTGGGGGATTTGAGCCCCCAACCAGCATGGTGTGCCTTGTCAAAAAACTGATGGTGTGCCTTGGCAATTCTAGCACCTTGTCAGTATGCCATGAGATGAAAAAGATTGAAAATCACTGGGTTAGACACTCAAGCAGACCACACTGTGTGGATGGATGGGCTACATTTGGCTTGGGAGATCACCAGTTGAGCAGTCCTCCTCTCCTTTCGGTCATCAGTGTTGCCAGTCCCTTTCCTCATTGTTCAGAGAGCAGGCCAACAGTTCTGCATGTTCTGTGCAACAGCAGCCAAGACTCACAAAGACTCACAGAACAGGCGCTAAGTGACTGTGGAGGGGGTGTCCGTGTGAGTCGCCATGGCCAAGGGGCCCAGATGCAGTGCCTCCCTATATGCTTAATCAAACCAAGAGAACTCTGATGAATTTGTTTATACAAGATGCAGAGTCCACTTTTTCAGCAAAGTATTTGGTTCATTTTGGCACAAAATTAAAAAAAACAACTCACATTAGGAAATCATTACAATATGCAGGCTGCTGTTTGGGGCATGGAACAAGCATCCTAGCCTGGTCCTGTGACTGTAATAGGAAACAGAAGCAAGGAAGACATTAATAGGTTCTTTTTCAGTTGTGGAATTTAAAAGCAGGTCTTAAGGATTGTTTTCTCGGCATCTTTACATCACTCACAAGGGAAAGTCAAACTCTGTCTGCACATAGAGCAATATGGACAAGTCGCAATCCACTAAGCCAAACACAGACCGACAGACATAGATGGTGGGCCCCACACAGAGTCCACGCAGTTCCTGGTTTCCTGGCACTGCCAAAACAGGGTGCTCGGGATGGCACATCCCATTTAGTTTCAAATGTGTGCTGACGATGCTATTCTGATAGCAACATCTCCTGGTTCATCTCCAACAACTCCTAAGCAACAACTGATTAGTAAAGTGCTTTTTACAAATGTACGAGGATAAAACAAAAGGGATGAATGCATAACACACTTTAGAGTAGTCCTTCTAAAATCAATAGGCCTGCTCAGAAGGGTTGTATATTACACCCCTGCATGCATAGAATGAAAAGACAGGAAGGTTCGTAAGTCCGGTTCTCTGAAGAGATGCAAATTCTCCCATATTGAAACACTAGTACCGATTCACATTTAAACTTTCTATATCATTTACCATGTTTTCCTTCTTAAGTAGACTGCAATTTAGTTATAATGAGAGAGAGAGAGAGAGAGAGAGTTTGACAATAGCGACAGTTTGATGCAAAATATAAGATTGTATTCAGGATCATTGCTTATAACATAGACCAGGATGTATATGTTTATATTCAAGAATTTAAATGCTTCTTAAATTTTGTGGCTCACAAATATATGAAGTTTATTGTACACTAAATACAAGCTTGTATCGTACATTACATTTATCATACAAGTTTGTATCATATGTGCAAGCTCTTGGTTTTATAGGCAGGCTGCCTCTGATTGCCAGATGCAGGGGAGGACACCAGGCCACAGGTTGTGTTTGTTGTCTTGTATGCTCCCTGGGGCATTTGGTGGGCCACTGTGAGATACAGGAAGCTGGACTAGATGGGCCTTTGGTCTGATCTGCTACGTGAAAATCCCCTTTTTCCTTTTAGTTGTAATTTTCTCTCTATCTGGTTATGTTACTATGGTCTAAAACAGGGGTGCTCAAACTTTCAACTTTAGGGATCCTGGACCTTTAAAATTGTGTAGGAGAGATAATTTCAGCAGGTGCAGCTTGTCATCTGTGGGATGATGAGTTGCACCCGCTGAAATTCTCTCTTCTATACACTTGTTAAAGGTCCAGCATCCCTAAAGTTGAAAGTTTGAGCACCCCTGGTCTAAAATATCATGCAGGCTAAACTCACACAGGCCACATTTCCAAAACTCTGGTCAAGTCGCAGGTTCATGGTTACACAACCACCACCTGCCTATGGTCACACATTATGGGAGGAAGTCTGGCATCTTAAATCATTGTTTAAGTGTCTCCTACATTCAGTCCAAAATCTTGGCAGGCCTTGCTAAAACAATCCATGAGCTGCTGGAGATCTTTGGCAGAGTGGGTAGTGACAGCTGCTTGTTGGCAAAGAGGAAGTCACGAAGACATTTCAGCTGGACTTTGGACTTTGCTCTCAGTCTGGAGAGGTTGAAGAGCTTTCCGTCTGATCTGATCCGGAGATAGGTGCCTTCTGTTGCAGTTCCAAAGGCCTGCTTCAGCAGGACAGCGAAGAAAATCCCAAACAAGGTTGGCGCAAGAACACAGCCCTGCTTCACTCCGCTTCGGATGTCAAAGGGGTCTGATGTGGAGCCATCGAAGACAACATCGAAGACTACATTACTGTATTCATTGTATTGTTTTAAACCAATCACTGTTTGCAAAAGTGTCTCCTAACCCAATTACTGTACGCAAACTTGAACTGCCTTCTTGTGTTGCTGATTCATTGTATTGTTTAAGTTCCCCCATTTAGGAAGCCAGCCATAGACCCCATTGAATTTGGCTGATAAGGGACATCCTGACCCTTTCAATGTTTTACACACTCCAAGCACCCTGCTGGGTGGTAGTAAGCAAGCTACAATCCAGCTCAGCTCTGTCTAAAACCCCTTTTTAAGAGAGGGCTTCCTCCCACATGCTCTCTCTGGCTCTCTCTCCAAGGACCAACACATCTGTGTTGTGTCAGAGGATCTTCTTCACAGGACTCTCCCCCACCCCTCCAACTGCTCTCCAGGACAGGTAACTGTCTTGCAACTGGAACTCTTTCCCTTCTTCCCCACCCCTTTTTCTCCCCTTCTCTCCCCATCTTTAGTTAGCAGCTGGGGTTTGGCAGATCAGGGACCCCTAAAATCCTTCCCTACAATCCTTTCCTTTTTCTAATTTCCTCGGATGCACCAAATACTCTTTACACGCAACCACCATGAAAGCTAGGTACACTGGATTCAAGTACTAGGACCAAGAAACATACACTTATCATTTCTCCATGTGCATTATGTTTACCTTTGTGCGTTTGCAATAAAACTATAATCTTTTATTTAAAGTTATCTTTCTCTCAGTCTCCTCTTTAAGCTAAAGGGAATTTCTCTGCATTACGCCGTCTTGTTATCCAACCTGCGATCCTAAGGTTCCAATAAGGGCAGTGTAATAATCCCCCTAAACAAAACAGCCCTTTTGGTAACAGATCCAGCACGGCTCTTCTTATGTTCTTACATATAAGTTTATTGTATGTGGCTCTTACGTTAAGCAAATTTGGCCACCCCAGTATAGACTCTAAAAAAGCTTGGAATGTTTCACTTGGAGAAGAGATGCCTAAAGGGAGATATGACAGTTGTCTTCAAGTACCTGAAGAAAGAAGCGGGGACTTGCTTTTGACAGTCTAGTCCCAAGGGCAGGATTAGAACCAATGGGTTGGAACTACAGGGAAGTAGATTTAGGCTAGTTAGGAAGCATTTCCTATTGGTCGGAGCTGTCCAGCATTGGAACAACCTGCCTCATGCGGTAGTGGGCTGTCCTTTGTTGGAAGATTTTAGGCAGAGGCTGGATGGCCACTTGTCAGGCATGCTGCAATAGCTGCCTGCACTGAGAAGGGGCTGACCTAGATGACCTCCAAGTTCATTCCAACTCTGATTCTATGAGCACAAATAGACATAAATGACTCCAAAATGAGTATTTTGAAAAGATATAAAACTCTCCTTCCTTGGTATATTTAACATACTATATATAAATGTTTGGTGTGGTATCTTTGTTTGTCAGTCAGTTATGACTCCACAGGAGAATGAAATGCTTGCCTTCATCCAAAGAAGGGGGTGGGAGGCAGGCTTAACCAGACTTGTTTTTCTAAAGGAATTTCAAAAGCCATATAGTAGGCCATTTAAAAACGAGCCTTCTCTCTGACTGTTCCTACTTTTAATGACACCTACTTTTCCAAACCACTTTTCTTATTGTGATAAAGGAAACCAACCAAGAATAGAAAAGCTAATGTGTAGCTGATTTAAGAATAACACAGCAGAAATTGGCTAGATAATAATAATAATAATAATAATAATGAGCCATTGTTCATCCTCGGCGATTTCAATGCTAGAGTTGGTGCTGATAACAGTTCATGGCCCACTTGCTTAGGTCAGTTTGGCACTGGGAGGATCAACGAAAATGGCCAACGCCTGCTAGAGTTTTGCTGTCATCACAGTCTCTGTGTCAGCAACACGTTCTTCAACACAAAGCCCCAACATAGAGTCTCTTGGAGACATCCAAGATCAAAGCACTGGCACCAGCTCGACCTGATCCTCACCAGACGCTCCAGCCTTCCCAGCATCAAGATCACACGCAGTTATCATGGTGCTGCCTGCGACACTGACCACTCCCTGGTGTGCAGCAGAGTGAAACTGCAAACAAAGCGACTGTATCACACGAAAAAGGAAGGAAGACCTCGCATTGATACCAGCAAGACCCGGGATCAGAGAAAAGTGGAGGAATTTGCACAAGCGCTTGAGGAATCTCTTCCAGGCCCGGCCAACGCAAATGCATCCAACAGATGGGAACATTTCAAGAATACCGTTTACAACACCGCCTTGTCCATATTCGGCAAGAAGACCAACAAGGCGGCAGACTGGTTTGAAGCCCACTCTGAGGAGTTGACACCAGTCATTGAGGAAAAGAGGAGAGCTCAAGCAGCATACAAGGCCTGTCCCAGTGAGCGCAACCTGCAGGTCCTCCGAACTGCTCGCAGCAAAGTCCAACAGACTGCCAGGAGATGTGCTAACGACTACTGGCTCCAGCTATGTTCCGAGATACAGATAGCAGCTGACACGGGCAACATCAAGGGGATGTATGATGGTATCAAGCAGGCCCTAGGTCCAACACAGAGGAAAATTGCCCCTCTGAAGTCTGCCACAGGCGAGGTCATCCAGGATCGGGCACAGCAGATGGAACGCTGGGTGCAGCACTACTCTGAGCTATATTCCAGAGAAAATGTAGTCACCGAAGAAGCACTGAACAACATTGAGTGCCTGCCTGTGCTGGAAGAGCTTGACAGTGAACCAACCCTAGAAGAACTTCACGTGGCCCTGGACTCCCTTGTCTTTGGCAAGGCACCTGGAAAAGACAGCATCCCTGCTGAAGTCCTAAAATGCTGCAAAGAGATCATCATCACTGAGCTGCATGAAATCCTCTATCTCTGCTGGAGAGAAGGTGGAGTACCTCAAGACATGAGGGATGCAAACATCATCACGCTGTACAAGAACAAAGGTGACAGGGGTGACTGCAACAACTACCGCGGCATCTCTCTCCTTAGCGTTGTAGGAAAGCTGTTTGCCCGAGTTGTACTAAAGAGGCTCCAGGTACTTGCAGAGAGCGTCTATCCAGAATCGCAGTGTGGATTCCGAGCCAACAGGTCCACCACTGATATGGTATTCTCCCTTAAACAATTGCAGGAGAAATGCAGGGAACAACGACAGCCACTCTTTATAGCCTTCATAGATCTCACAAAGGCTTTCGACCTGGTCAGCAGAGACGGCCTCTTCAAGATTCTCCCCAAGATTGGATGTGCACCCAGGCTCCTCAGCATCATCAGATCTTTCCACAAGGACATGAAGGGCACTGTTGTCTTCGATGGCTCCACATCAGACCCTTTTGACATCCGAAGCGGAGTGAAGCAGGGCTGTGTTCTTGCACCAACCTTGTTTGGGATTTTCTTCGCTGTCCTGCTGAAGCAGGCCTTTGGAACTGCAACAGAAGGCATCTATCTCCGGACCAGATCAGACGGAAAGCTCTTCAACCTCTCCAGACTGAGAGCAAAATCCAAAGTCCAGCTGAAATGTCTTCGTGACTTCCTCTTTGCCGACGATGCAGCTGTCACTACCCACTCTGCCAAAATCTCCAGCAGCTCATGGATCGTTTTAGCAAGGCCTGCCAAGATTTTGGACTGACAATCAGCCTGAAGAAAACACAGGTCATGGTTCAGGATGTGGACTCACCTCCCTGCATTACAATCTCTGAGCATGAACTGGAGGTTGTCCATGACTTTGTGTACCTTGGCTCAACGATCTCCGACACTCATTCTCTCGATACCGAGCTAAACAAGCGCATCGGTAAAGCAGCTACCACATTTTCCAGACTCACAAAGAGAGTCTGGTCCAACAAGAAGCTGACAGAACATACCAAGATCCAGGTCTACAGAGCTTGCATCCTGAGTACACTTCTGTACTGCAGCGAGTCATGGACTCTTCACTCACAACAGGAGAGGAAACTGAGCGCTTTCCACATGCGCTGCCTCCGACGCATCCTCAGCATCACCTGGCAGGACAAAGTTCCAAACAACACAGTCCTGGAACGTGCTGGAATCCCTAGCATGTATTCACTGCTGAAACAGAGACGCCTGCGTTGGCTTGGTCATGTCGTGAGAATGGATGATGGCCGGATCCCAAAGGATCTCCTCTATGGAGAACTCGTGCAAGGAAAGCGCCCTACAGGTAGACCACAGCTGCGATACAAGGACATCTGAAAGAGGGATCTGAAGGCCTTAGGGATGGACTTCAACAAGTGGGAAACCCTGGCCTCTGAGCGGCCCGCTTGGAGGCAGGCTGTGCAGCATGGCCTTTCCCAGTTTGAAGAGACACTTTGCCAACAGTCTGAGGCTAAGAGGCAAAGAAGGAAGGCCCATAGCCAGGGAGACAGACCAGGGACAGACTACACTTGCTCCCGGTGTGGAAGGGATTGTCACTCCCGGATTGGCCTTTTCAGCCACACTAGACGCTGTGCCAGAACCACCCTTCAGAGCGCGATACCATAGTCTTTCGAGACTGAAGGTTGCCAATACAAATAATAATAACAGGTATTTATATACCGCCTTTCTTGGTCTTTATTCAAGGCGGTTTACATAGGCATCCTCCCACACTCAGAGCAGATGGAATAGCTCGGCTTCAGCTTGTCAGCTGCTCCAAGGTCGCATGGTGCCGGTGGCCTCGAACTGGCGACCTTGTGGATGTTATCTTCAGGCAGACGGAGGCTCTACCCTCTAGACCAGACCTCCTGCCCATCAGTGGCATAGATAGAAGAAATGCAAACCACTAAGTTCTGCAGGTGGCCTCCCGGCAGCATGAAGGGGCCCCTCCCCTTCGGAGCCATTCCAGGCGGTGGAAGCAAAACAGAGGCATTTTGCACCCCTTCTAGCTCTACTACTGGTTTGGATTTGCCTGTAATGCAAGCCGGTGGAAGAATATGCCCACTTTTTCTAGTCACCATGGTCATGGCAGGGTGGGGCTCAGCTCAGCCTTAACTCTCTGGAAAAGCCTTCCCCACTGCCTCTGGCTTCACTGCTTCGGGGCTTGGTCAGCTTTGTACTGCCGTCTCATCCACATACAACTGCTCAAGCCCCTGCTGTGAGCTGGCCTAGCCCTGTGCATAGTTTAGATTCCGGCACAAGCAAGATAACCCCCCACCCGTTAGGCCTGTTTGCTAGCCTACCTTTAGAGCAGCTGAGTGGCTCAAAACAGTTACAGCAGTTTGGATCTGATTGCATCAAAATGGGTCTGTTTCCCCATTGGACGGTCCTCTTGGAACAGAAATGGAAACCAGGCTTCCTCGGGTGAAGACCCTTTCCACTAGTTTCAAGCATCCAGAGCTGGCCAGCTGTCAGCCCAATCCTATCCAACTTTCCAGCACCGGTGCAACCGCAATGCAGCCCTGGGGTAAGGGAACAAATGTGTCCATACCTTAAGGAGGCCTCTGTGACTGCATCCCCAACACTGGAAGCAGTGCATACCCCTTGGGCACAGCAGCACTGGCACTGGAAAATTGGATAGGATTGGGCCCTGTGAGACTTCAGAGCTAGGGCCAAATTAAGGATGATGTTTAGGACAGTATTAGCCTTTAGTGGTGTAGCTAGAGGGGGTGCAAAGCACTAAGTTTTGCAGGGAGTCTCACTGCAGCGAGGAAGGGGCCCCTCCCCTTCAGAGCCGTTCTAGGTGGTGGGAGCAAAATGGAGGCAAATGAAAAAAAGAGAGGCCTTGGTAAGTAATGGGGCTACTGGAATGGCTCCTATTTGGAGCCAAACCAGCACAAGGGCAGGTGGGAGGGCTCAGATTGTAACCCACTGTGCTTGGGTTCATGACGCACACTTTGAGAAGCGTTGCACTAGACAGAGCTGTCCTGTGCTTCATAAGCAACTGCACACTGCAGCAGTGGCTTAGCTAGAGGGGGTGCAAAGCACTACGTTTTGCAGGGAGCGTCACCGTGGCGTGCAAGCAGCCCCACCCCTTTGGAGCCACTCCAGGCAGGGGAGCAAAACAGAGGCGAAAATGCCTGGCTCTGAGTGGAGAGGGAGGGGCTGCTTGCATGCCATGGTGAGGCTCCCTGTAAAACTTTGTGCCTTGCACCCCCTCTAGCTATGCCACTACACTGCAGGCATTATTAGAAATAATGATTTTTTCTAGTGAGTGCATTCTTCGTACATGGCTGAATGTGGTGTATATATAGCAGTGCAATGGGAGTAGGAACTACTCACAGAGTTCTGTTAATGCTTCATTGAAAAAGCTCACTGCTCACAGATTACATAGTTCTTTATCACATATAGTAAATATACCACCTGCTTGCCTTAGTTGTGAACTTTAATAGCAGTACCTCACTTATTCCCTAGTGGTCAGACTGACCATTGCCCATTTTAAGATTACAGTGGTTATTCACTGCTCAGGACATTAACTGTTCTGCCCAATAGAGGAAAATATTAGGGAACACTGTGCAGCACTTGGCTCTAACTCACTCTCTCACAACACTATGAAGCATTAGATGTGAAGCAAAAGCCCCTAATTAACCTGGGGCTCTTTTTGCTGACTTCAAGGCATTTTTTTAAACTTTTCACTGCTGATTATTAACATTAACATTATTAACAGTATTTATATACCGCTTTTCAACTAAAAGTTCACAAAGCGGTTTACAGAGAAAAATCAAATAACCAAATGGCTCCCTGTCCCAAAAGGGCTCACAATCTAAAAATATGCAAAGGAATACCAGCAGACAGCCACTAGAACAGACAGTGCTGGGGTGAGGTGGGCCAGTTACTCTCCCCCTGCTAAAAAAAGGAGCACCCACTTGAAAAAGTGCCTCTTACCCAATTAGCAGGGGTAAGGTGATTAGGTGTTTCTGTAAACAAAACCAGAGACTGAAACAAAAAGCACCATTAATATGGTAGCCCAATCCATTTTCCAAGAATATAGAAACCAAAATCTCTTTCAGAGGCTGAACTGAGGTCGTTAAACATTGCCTTTCAAAATTTTCTTTCAAATGGAATGCAATTCCTTTCAACACCAGCACTGGATCCCCTAGGAAATGATCTCTGCCTTGTTTTGGTCCCTAGGAGCAGGTTTGAAATTAAATGTTGTGGCTTTACAGAGTGTTTCAAGTGCTCAGTGTTAAATTATACGTGTTAACAACATGCCATGGGAAAACCAGGTTCGCTGTAAAATAAAGAGTCAGCAGACTTATATGGGAGTGATATTCTCCTGTGGTCTTGACTGATGAGCACTCCAGGATTCAAAACCATGCTAGGAGAAGTACAGAGAACTTAATCTGGTCTAGCTGAGCCTGGAGGACAGCAGTTGTTAAGTGTCAGGCCTGCAGAAGGTATTGATTCCAGCATCCAACAAGAAAATCAGTGCTCAGTGTGGATTGCACAGCTGTTAATGCCTACTTTTCTCACAAGGGACTTGAATTCCAGTTGGGGGGGGCGGGAGAGAAGCTTTGTTCTTGCATGGCCATTTTGTCCACATGCAAATATTTTAGTTCTCAAATTTATCTGAAAAAAATGCCTCCTCCATATATATCTTTTTGTGTCTTTATTAAATTAGGCCCTCCTTTTTATTCTTTTCAATCAAGTTAAGCAGTCAGTAAAAGTGTTGGTTTCCAGTGAGTAGGATACGATTACAGCGTAAGTCCTACTGAACCCAATGTGCTTAGTTCTGAGTGAAATAAATAACACCATTTTTAAACACCTCTAGCAATCAGGATTTGCCTGCTGACTCCTGCGCTCCTCTCCCCTCCCTTTCGGCTTGTGACACTAACAGCGCAATCCAAACTGGGTGTTCTGCTGGCGGGCGTGGCAGTGGAAGGCCTCCTACCACCCGAACCAGTAAGGTGGTGGTGGGAGCAGGCGGTGGGTGGAATGAAGTGGGTAACGGCAGCAACAGGGGACTGTCTGGGCACAGAGGGGGTCAGATGGGATGAAGACAAGGAGAGGGACGATTACTGTTGACACATGTGTGTACCAGTTTCTCTAATCCTATTCCTTCCCCTGTTCTCTCTCCTTGTTTCTGCGCCAGCAAAATAGCTGGCGCAGATCCATAAAGACCCACTAGAGTAGTGGAGGCTTATCCCGAGGTAAGGGAAAAAAGGTTCCTTTACCTTGAGGAGACTTCCCGACTCCCCTTCCCCCTGATGAGAGAGAAAGATATTGTTATGTATGTAAGTTATGCAGGATCGAAATCCTGCATAACTGATTGGCCCAGACTTATGGCTGGCCAATCAGGTGATGGATCGAAATCCTACCATCCAATTGGCCCTCTAGTTAATTTAAGTTCTGGCCAATCGGGTGATGGATTGAAATCCTACCATCCGATTGGCCCTCTAGTTAAGGTTTCAATTGCACCAATCATGGGAAGTCTGGGCAGAGTTAAAAGCTATAAAAAGCCAGGGGGTTGCCTTGTATTTTGTTGGGTTCTGTTCTGAAGATGGAATAAATGTATTGAGCTGTTATCACTATGCCTTCCTTTATTCGCATGGACCTGCCAGATAACAGATATACTTCTCTTTTCTTTTTTAGTTAACTGCAACAGGAGTTCTGGGTCAGAGGTGTTTCATGTAAACTGCCTATGAGCACTTCATACTGTTTGGTTTCTTTCCCCCTGTTGCTCCAACTTGTCTGAATTATAATAATAGAAAGAAAAAGCATTTTGGCTTGGAAGCAGGAGTCCAGCCAGATCCAGCAGACAAAAAACTGTGACCTAGCTGATGGCTAAGAATCTGTGGCTTTCTCCGAAGCCTGATGTGGAAGGGATTGTCACTCCCGGATTGGCCTTTTCAGCCACACTAGACGCTGTGCCAGAACCACCTTTCAGAGCGCGATACCATAGTCTTTCGAGACTGAAGGTTGCCAATACAATACAAGATGTTTTAAACATTTAGAAGCAGTTGAAAATTGCAAGGCATGCTCTTTTTTCTGCTGTGGAAAGTCTCCCTTTGCAAAAACGTGCACAAAAAGGGCAGTCTGTTTCTTATGAGACTCGGCAAGCTTTTTGCACAACAGAAGTGAACAGAAAATCTGCCCAGTTATGAAACTGCTCTTTAGTGGCCTTACCTAAGTCGCATAAAACAACAGAATACTGAGCTGATTGGCCCACCTTCTGCCAATATTTCCTGCTGAAGCCAGAAACATCTGCTTCTCTTCAGCCAAGAAACAAGTCAAAATGTATAACTGGAAACCATCCAGCCTAGAAATATAGCACCTGAAAAAATTTGAGAAAACACCACAGGAAGAGCTTGGCGCTGGAGATGAAGCCATTGTGCTCAGGCATCTTGCCTTGAGCTAGCTCTTTTCTGATTCTACTGGCTCCATGTTTTCTGTGTTGGGTGGTGAAAATCAGCAAAGACCATTAATGGATTTCTAAAGTTTATTTTTCAACAGTTTGATCACCAGTGTGTCATAGAGCAGTGTTTCTCAAACTGTGGGTTTGGACCCACTAGCTGGGTCGCAAGCCAATTTCAGTGGGTCCCCATTCAATATTTTAATATTTTAGACTTGATGCTACCATGGTGTGTGTGTGTGTGTGTGTATATATATATATATATATATATATATATATACCAAGTCTATATATACCATGGTATATATGGAAGGTGGTGCTGGGGGATGCCTGTTCGGCACCCTGACCTCTTAGGTTTGGGGTGCCGCAGGGTTCCATCTTATCCCCCATGCTTTTTAACATCTACATGAAGCCGCTGGGAGAGGTCATCTGGGGAGAGGTCATCTGGGGGTTTGGAGTGGGTTGCCACCAGTACGCTGATGACACCCAGCTTTATCTCTCCTTTCCCCCTGATTCTGAGGAGGCGGTTGGAGTCCTGGATTGCTGTCTGGAGGCGGTTAGGGACTGGATGTGGGCGAACAAGCTGAAATTAAATCCGGATAAGACAGAGGTGCTCTTGGTTCGGAAATCCACAGCTCGGGTGCTGGACTATCGTCCTGCTCTGAATGGGGTTGCACTCCCTCTGAAGGAGCAGGTCCGCAGCTTGGGGGTTCTCCTGGATCCACAGCTGCTCCTGGAGTCCCAGGTGGCGGCGGTGGCCAGGGGAGCCTTTGCTCAGCTTTGGCTGATTCGCCAGCTGCGACCGTACCTGAGCTGCGCGGACCTGGCCACAGTAACCCATGCCCTAGTGACATCTAGATTAGATTATTGCAATGCGCTCTATGTGGGGCTGCCTTTGAAGATGGTCGGGAAATTACAACTAGCACAGAACGCAGCTGCTCGTGTGGTTGCCGGGGCACGTCGGTTTGACTCTGTCGAGCCGTTGCTCTGGCGGCTACACTGGTTACCGGTTCTGTTCCGGGCCCAATTCAAGGTGCTAGTTTTGACTTTTAAAGCCCTTTATGGCTCGGGTCCGGGGTATTTGAGGGACCGCCTCCTTCCCTACAATCCGGCCCATGCTCTTAGATCTTCTGGGGGGGGCCCTTTTGACTGTGCCGCCACTAAGAGATGTGAGAGGGGTGGCGGCCAGGAAGAGGGCCTTCTTGGTGGTGGCCCCCGAACTGTGGAATACCCTCCCCTTAGAACTGAGAACTGCTCCCTCGTTGCTAACATTTCGGCGTGGACTGAAGACCTTTTATTTCAAAAAGCTTTTAATTGTTGACAGGCTGGCTGGCGTTCTTGCTTTTTATATGAAAATCCACGGGGTTTGTTTTGTTTTTAGCTTTTTAATCATTGTAAATTGTTTTTAACTGTTTTTCATGTTGTATTTTTAAATTGTTTGTTAGCTGCCTTGTGTGCCTGTTGGGCAAAAAGGCAGGGTACAAATTAATAAAATAATAATAAATAATAATAATAATATATGACCGCATTTGGAGAAATTTTTTAATGGAAACTTTTAACAGGCTACTATGTATATGCTTTAACAATGATAGTAAATGGGACTTTAGTGTGGGTAGGATTGCAGCCTAAGATTGTTAAAAAAAATTCCTGCTTGTGGTGGGTCCTGACAGAGTCTTATTCTAAAAAGTGGGTCCTGGTGCTACAAGTTTGAGAACCACTGTGAGAGGATAGAGAGTTATACTAGGACTGGTAAAGACCCAGTTGTAGATCCTTGCACAGGCATGAATTTCATTAGGTGGACCATTCCTCAGCATCACCCACTTCATGGGGTTGTTGCAAAGATAAAATGGGATTGCCCTGCAAATGCTGGGTGGAATACAGGCATGATGTTACATTTGTATCACTAGTCCAATATAAGAAGCAACCAACAGACCAATAAAGTTACAGCAGAATTGAAATTAAAATCAATTTAATACGAACCTAAGCATTGCAGAGAACCAGAGACTATAATCTCAATAATAACACAAGCCAACACACATTGTGCATCCTTAAACATTACACCGATTTCTGGGTATATTTGGGGTGCTGATTCCAAAAATGGCATCCGTTTTGCCCTATCACGTCTAGTTTTGGAGATACAGCATAACCTTTTTAGTGAATGGTTCAAGCAGCTTCCTCAAGAGGAAGCCTACACCATGGCTTCCTCATGAGGAAGCTGCTTGAATCATACACTAATGAGGCTATACTATATCTCCATAACTAGATGTGATAGAACAAAATGGACACCATTTTTGGAATCGGCACCCAAATTCATATCAAACCACCACAAAGTTTGGGGGAAAACTTTTCTGACCCTCAGTTCTGTAGGCCTGTGTAATCACCCCCAGAGGCTTTTTCAGTAGAACAATGTTCAATGAGGATGGAAGTGGTGAAGCCCACCATCCTAGATAGGAAGTTCCAAGGGAAACTTCTCTGGGGACAAGCCAGGAATACAGAAAAAATCCAGGGTCTCAGCATCTGGGTACCTTTATCTTTTCCCTCTCTGCCCCCAGCAGTAAAGAAAGGACTTTGTGCTCTTTCCAGTTCAGGCATTACAGCTTCATAAAGGAACCAGTAAGTGTCATCATCAGGCAACCGAATGGTGGCTGTAGTCTTCTCCTGCCCCCTAGAATGAGGGACTGAATGCCTGACAGCCCTGTTTCTCTTATGTATCAAAATTAACTCTAAATTCCCACATTGGCCAGCAGAACGGAAGTCGAGAACAGTCTTCTTTCTCAGAGGGTGGGCTTGAATACTACCTGCACATGTTGACTTATATTCAAAGCATATAGGAACTTGCCTATTTTTAAAATGAAAGCTGGTCATCGGAATCAGCAAAAGGGCAAAACAGGCTGGAAGGGATAGTTAAAATCCAGGCAAAACCTGGTGATCCACTTCAGATTGTAACTTGAATTATGTCTCTGCTGAAATCTTGACTGAATCGCCTCCTTCTCTCCCAGGCCGCCAGCCCTGCCTCTGGCATTAGAGGAGCACTGCAGCCTGTGCTGTAATGCCACAAAGCTAAGAACCTTCAAAGGGGAGGAAGCTGCTTGACTGTGTAAGTTCAGACTCGATTCTGGTGACAGATACAGGGCTAGGAGTGACCCTACCCTGCAGAAAGTCCTGCAGAAAGAGCCAATACAATGTATGCAGCTGTCAAAGGAATGAAAAACATGAGCGGCTGCTGTGGGCCCAGGACGCTCTCAGCTGCTCAAGGCAGCCGCTTCAAGAAAGCTTCATGCCAGCACAAAAGAAGCTGCACTGGAATGAGTGGGGTCTTCATTAGAACAGAACTATGAGGAACCAAGTGAAATAGTAGCATTGCTACACCAGGTGCAACCTGGGTAAAACATAGCCCGTTTCTTAAAATTGCTGGAATATTCTGATCCATCATTTCTAATCCATCACCACCAAAAGCAGCAACAAGAAAGAATTTCACGTTCAGTCACTATGAAACCACCATTTCAACCACGTCATCACAGCTCTGTGACTTCTCCCAGAACTTGGGGCAAAGTGGTGTCCCTCAATTAACACCACAGAAGCAGCATCTCTGGGTTAGTGATTTTCAGCTGGAGTACTGTGGCACACTGGTGTGCTGCAAAGGTCTGCAGGTGTACCATGCAGTGGTAGACCTCCCCAGCCTTGCGCCCTGGGGCAAAGGTCTGAGATGGCACCCCTGTGGGATGCTGCCGCCCTCCCCCGTTCAAATCCACCTCCCCACTCAGCTGAGGTTCACAGAGCCTCACTCAACCTCAGGCTGCGTCAGGGAAGCTTCCTGAGGCTTCTCCAAGGCTTTAAACGGAAGCAGTTTCCGATGGCGTCGTAAGCCTCAGAGAGGCTTCTACGGGGTCCTAAAGGCTAACACCTAGGGCATTTGCCCCATTGTCCATAATGGGAGGTCTGCCACTGGTACCATGAAAGGTCTGTAGGTATGCCACAGGAGTTTGGAGCACGGCAGTTGAAAATCGCTAAAAATATCTTCCAGGTTCTGCAGCTCTGTTTCTAGGGCAACTGTCTCTATAGTAACAAATTATCTGTTCCTCTTCCTCTGCTGGTGGAGTCCTACAATTCATTACTAGAAAGTTGCCCTAGAAACAGAGTCACAAAACCCAGAAGTCTCCCCGAAGCCAGAAGTGACACCACAAGAGACAATAGAGGTCAGTGTGCCATGAGAAGAAAAATGTTGGAAATTGCTGCTCTAGGCATAAGACCATAAAAAGCCCTGCTGGATCAGGTTAAAGGCCCATTTAGTCCAACTTCTTCTGTCTCACAGTGGCCCACCACATGCCTCAGGGATCTTATCATGTGGATTGTTCCTGGACTGTACCACTTCAGGCTATGTGGAAGACTGTGCAATTAAACACTTCTGGGTGGGGGAATTCCTGACATGAAGAACACTAGCCCATCCTTCTAGGCAAGAACTTGACCTTAGATTTCTATGTTAGATTGCTGTTGCCACGTTCATGCTTTTTCAGTTACTTTTTGTGGTTGAATGACTGAATGCCTCTTCATATTGAAAACAAACTTTCAGCACATGTTTCACTGCATGCTAATCAAGAAACCATATCAGTTCTTTTTAGTTTTTGCACCGACATTGTGAACATGCTTACCGGAATCTACAACATTTGCCTTAATGTTGTTCAATAACATATGGGTTTCTCATTAGCTAATCAAAATTCTCTCCTTTTAAAGGATGGAATTAGCTCTTCACCTATGCAAACAAGTGTATCCATTTGAAGGAAGAATGTTGGATGTCCTCAGCCCCATTTCCTTCGATGGGCTGCTTTCGCTATTCACCAACTCACTTCAGATTTTCCTCCGCTTTGTCAGGAAAGCAAACAGTAGTATGGTAGAAACATCATTGCATCAGCAATAGTACAGGGGTTAAACCATGGAATGGACAGTATATCAATCCAAGACAAACATAGCACCTGGGCGGCAGGCAAATGCAACTGATGACTATGTATTTTGTTCAACATTTATCAACTGCCCACTTACCATTTTGACCTGTGGTTAAGGAATGGAAAGAAAGCCATTACGGGTTACAAGCCATGATGTGTATGTGCAACCTCCTGATTTTAGAAATGGGCGGCTATGTCAGAATGCCAGATGCACAGGAGGGCACCAGGATGCAGGTTTCTTGTTATTTGGTGTGATCCCTGGGGCATTTGGTGGGCGGCTGTGAGATACAGGAAGCTGGACTAGATGGGCCTGTGGCCTGATCCAGCGGGGCTGTTCTTATGTTCTTATAATGCTTCCAACGTACAATTGATTCCCAGTTACTCCACACTAAACTAAGTTGGAATCAGCTTTGGCCACACTGCAAAGAAATTGAGAAGTGTTCTTACAAAACACAGTCCTAGGTCACAACACAGTTGCTGCCCCATGGCTTTGTCTCTTCAATAAAATAGGAAGTAGTAAACAATGGAGGTGGATCATGTAAGTTGTCAACAGATGGGCACCATCAGTCTCCCCGATGCAATTTGAGAAATCCAGTCATTTTCAAACTTTCTGAAAATTCTTGAAGATTAACCGGGGGCTCCTCAAAGACAATTTGCTCAATGCAACCATTTTTTATCTGCTATAACATCTCAAGGGAGCTGTTGAAGTTGCTCTAGGCCTGGGGGGGATAGTGGCGCTATATGGGTCTGGCCATTGCCCCAGTGTAATTTACAATGTACACACGCACAAAAATGCCCTCCAGAATCCTCTGCAACACACACTGGGTTTCTATAACAGATGTTGAGGGGCACCTCTGCAAATGAGTTCACATGGAAATGGTTCTCTGAAAGCAGAAGCACGAGAAGTGGGTAGGGAGGCAGGTGAGGCAGAGCCTCCCCACTGGAGTTCTTCGAAAAATGCTGCTGCCAGTGAGGTCTGCAAGCAGGTGTGAGGTGTGCAGAGCACATGGGTTGTGTGTGCTTTCACACCTCGCATGGTGGGCAGCGTTTTTCAAACGACTTCAGTGGGGAGGCTCTGCCTCACCTGCCCCTCTAGTCACTGCACATCCCTGTTCTTTACAGTTGTGAGAGACAATAAAACTGTTTTGTTTCATAAGTTAGTGGCCACTAGATTGCAGGGTGTGGGCTGGTGGGGGGGGGAGAGTAAAAGGCCATCGCTGTAAGAATGGCTAATGCAGTTCTGGGATTTAGTTATTAAAGTTGTAGTTCTTCCACTGTGGACTGTGTGAGACTGAACCATCTTTGTTTGCTGGCTACCTTTGTTTTATTAGTGTTATGCTGTATTTTTATTGACATGTTGGTCATAGGCCTGCCTTTTTACCTTTTATTTGTGGATTATCGCATTTCTTCTATTTACTGGGCTTTTTTGGGGTGCTTGTCTATGAGTAGTTTCAGATTTTTTTAAAATCAAACTATTCTAATCTCCAGCACTCCAATTGTTCCTGCCCTCTCCACCCTTTTTTCTTTCTTATTTCCACTTTGAAAACCTATACATATTTTCCCAGGAGTAAGCCCCACTGACCACAGTGGAACTTACTCCTGAGTAGACATACATAGGATTGCACTGTTAATTACCTTCTATGCCAATACCTTTCGTGCAGTCCTTTTGTAACTACTATACTCACTGGAGCAAGATTTTGACACTGAGGGTTGATTTACTGTGTTTGCGTCAAGAGCGTAATATCATCTAAGCCCTACGGTTATTCTGGAAGTACAGAGCATTGTAAACTTCTACCAGATTGTTTATAGATATATTATTCTCTCATGTTTGATTTATTTAATGATGTTTAACCACGGACAAAGTTGCTGTCACTGCATTGCCTAGGTATTTCATGTGTTAAAACCAATAAAATGAGCATATTATTTTCAAAACTCAGACCTTACAGAACTTTTAAGAGTGCTGCATTGACTCTCCTAAACGGTCAGATTTTTATAAAAACTTGCATTGGAAAGACCAACAGTTTGGATTTGGAAAGGTAGACATTGGATTTCAAAAACTGAACATTTAGGTTTGAGGTGAATAATTTTAAAGTTATATGCATGAAAATTTCAAAAGCATATGAGTCTATAAGTTGTTTTATCGACTTCACAGAGACAAGAGTGTGGAACTTCCTGCTCTGGGAGATAAGTTTGGCCCCCAGTTTAGGCTTGTTTTCCATCCTTTGTTGAAGGCCTGCTTCACAGCAGGCCTTCCATCAGTCGCTGCTAAGGTTATTTGGTTTTCTGCTGCTTTGTTTGCTTTGGATTGTGCTATGCCTACTTCTTTCATAAATATTTTTAGATTATTTTTCTGTTTGCTGCTTATTTAAGCCGCCTTGAGCGATCCTTGAAAATCCCCTTGATAAATAAATATGTTTTCCTTAACCATGAGTTTTGTAACAGCAAATTCTCATCCATTTGGCGGCATTAGCCTAATAAAGAAATGGCTCCTGTGTTGGAAAATGTGCAATAGGAGGCCAGGTCTTCAGGCCAACTCTGACCCCTTTCCCCACTTTTCACAGACTGACCAGCAAAAACATGCCCAAAATTATTTGGCTCATTGCTTCCCAACCTGTGCTAAGCATTAAGTTTTGTAGGGAGCCTCAGTGCAGCGTGCAAGCGGCCCCTCCCCTTCAGAGTCATTCCAGGCAGGGTAGCAAAACGGAGGCGAAGAGATCACCTTCTAGATCACCTTCTATCTCTTCCAGCATCTTGCCGAGCAAGCCCTCCCACACGGACCACCAGAGAGGGCAGAGAACAGACCACCCACAGCTGCAGCCAGCAACAGAAGCAGCAACCCACAAATCTTCTCTATAAATAATAAATCTAACAAATCTCATTATTACAAATTTAACTGTATTTTTTTTGTGTGCAGGGGGTTGGGGGGATTGCATGGGATCCACAATGATTCCAATTTTTGCCTCAATGATCCATAGGCTCCTAAAGATTGGGAACCACTGGTTTAAGCTCATTCTTAGAACCACATACACGTACCTAACAATCAGTTCCTCTGTGGATGACCCCATTGGAGATTCTCTCCCCTTCTCCTTAAAACATATACTAGTAAGTTAAATTAAAAGAAAAAAAATCCACTGCATGTGAAAGATTCCATACTTTTAAAAGAAAATAATTTATTAAAAAACAGCTTACACATTCACGCATAAGAAAGGTTAAAAAAGAAAAAATTTCAAAGAAAGAAACAAGTTGATCTGATGCCAAAACATATGGTTGATGACATTTCTACACCAAGCATTTGCCCCTTAAATTATTTCCAAACAAACAGCTGCCAATGCCTCCCTCTTCCCTCACACGCATAAGCAAGCATGCACACTTCAAAATGTATCTGCCCCAGAAGAATCTGAATTCACATGGATAGAGCTGAGGCTCTGGGACTGGTCATCTATATTTGCAGACGGAATCATCACCGACATCTTGGCTGGTGCAGGCAAGGAACTT
Source organism: Tiliqua scincoides (assembly GCF_035046505.1). Classification (NCBI taxonomy): domain Eukaryota; kingdom Metazoa; phylum Chordata; class Lepidosauria; order Squamata; family Scincidae; genus Tiliqua; species Tiliqua scincoides. Next base: position 308,036,527 of record NC_089821.1, read on the forward strand.
GAAGGGAGTGCGGTTTCCACCCCTGAAACAGAAAGAGAAGCCAGTCACTTGTGATTCAAGCCAAACAAATACAAGATGCACCAAACCCACCATCTACATATGGAAAAATGTCAAGAGATAATTTTTGTATGTGTGTCCAGCCTCAACATATGGTTCAAAAGACGTCAATCATGTATTTGACATAGGCAGCGAAACTGTGAACTCAGATTTCCCACAGTGTATGTTCTGACATCTGTTAGCCACCCACACTGGTAGGAACAACTACAAATAGTCATGCTCTCTCCCACTCCTCCCGTGCCCAGCTTCTTGCCCAGTTTAAAAATAGGAAATGAAGCATGGGTTTTTGAAAACAAAGCTGGGTCAAATGTTCTGTGCCAAGAACTTCTGACTACATTGGGAAGGAGGGGTTGGATGAAACAACCTCACCTTTTTCATGTGTGTGCGGGGGGGGGGGGGGGTAGGAGAAGACTCCTTATGGCCTGTTTCAGCTGTCAACCATCATTTTGTTGTTCCCAGAATGCTCTGGGAACAAAGCTAAGTATAGGGGCGAGGAACCATTTCAGGTCAGCTCTAACTGAAACTCAGCCACACAGATGATCAGGAGGCACAACTAAAAACTACAAGATGCTCTTGACTATGCCCTTACAGCAGTGTTTCTCAAACTGTGGGTTGGGACCCACTAGGTGGGTCCCTGTTCATTTCAATAGTTTATTTTTAATAAACTATTTTTATTATTTAATATTTTATATTAAATAATAGTTAACAATATTTAATAGTTTATATTTAATAAACTATTATTATTTTTAATAAACTATTATTTAATAAACTATTATAAGGACATCTGCAAGAGGGATCTGAAGGCCTTAGGGATGGACCTCAACAAGTGGGAAACCCTGGCCTCTGAGCGGCCCGCTTGGAGGCAGGCTGTGCAGCATGGCCTTTCCCAGTTTGAAGAGACACTTGGCCAACAGTCTGAGGCTAAGAGGCAAAGAAGGAAGGCCCATAGCCAGGGAGACAGACCAGGGACAGACTGCACTTGCTCCCGGTGTGGAAGGGATTGTCACTCCCGGATTGGCCTTTTCAGCCACACTAGACGCTGTGCCAGAACCACCTTTCAGAGCGCGATACCATAGTCTTTCGAGACTGAAGGTTGCCAATACATACATGATATTAGACTTGATGCCACCATGGTATGTGACTGCATTTGGGGAACTGTTACAGACCTGTACATTGAACAGGCTACTCTGTTTATGCTTTTAACAATGATAGTAAAGGGGACTTACTCCTGGGTAAGTGTGGGTAGGATTTCAGCCAAGGATTGTTAAAAATTTTCCTGCTTTATGATTCACTTCAGGTCATGACATCACTTCCGATGGGTCCTGACAGATTCTCATTCTTAAAAAGTGGGTCCCAGTGCTAAAAGTGTGAGAACCACTGCCTTACAGGGATTCCATCTTTCTAGCAATTCATTCATCACTACAAGTCTTAGAAGCAGAAGCATCAGACTGCAAACTATAGTGTACCTATTGGGATGCAATGGAACACAAGGGAGGGAATTGGATCGCATGAAAGGAGGAGGATGTGCATGAACACAAATCCTGGGAATATGTAGCTTAACCGCAGTTTGTTCTTTTGTGTCAACTGGTCCTGCATAAGGCAGTTCCATGTATTCACATGACAAGCTGAATTCCAGACTCCTTGCTCTGCTAACAGCGACTATAAAAATCAATTTATATTTAGAGCACACACGATATCTTTGGACTTCCTGTTTAATTATACAAGATATAGTCCCTGCTGGGTTTTGGATGGAATTGCAAATCACCTATGAGTTCATGTATAGGGTACACACACCCCTTAATCATAAGCTCTGCTTCCTTTACCTGAACTTATAATTCATGGGAGGCAGTTGCTGCTTTTCTAGGACATTCACAGTGACACAGGGTCCCCTGCCCCAAAAAGGCTCATGAGAGCAAACAACAAAGCTATAAGATTCATGCCTTCATGAAACCAAAGTCTCCAGTGGAGTCTGTATTACTAATGAGGCAAGCTAACTTAATCACATTCCTTCTCTCATTGACTAGCTCGCAACTCAAGTGACCCCTCAATTCTAAAGGGAAGATATTTGCCAGGCCTGACCCCCCCCCCCTTTTGTGTGTTTAATTATCCACAATCATTATGCAAAGGCAGCTCAGATTTATCTAGTCCCTAACAGGATTCAACTAATTAAGCTGATCGGCCCTGGTAAATAAACAGAACTTTGTGCTCTATGATCGAATTCAAGGAAGTGTTGAGCGTTTCTAAAGAAAGGAATAAAACAAGCTACCAGGCTTTCATCACTTCTCCTGGCCAGTCCAGGTTGCAGTTCTATAAAATAAACTATTTTATTTATTTAGAATATTTAAACCCTGCCTTCCCCACCCCCTCTCCCAAATACTGGGGAGCTCAAGGTGGCTTTCAACATTATAAATACAGTAATATAAAAAGTAGCATTGAAAACATGAGAGAGAAAAGAAACACAAGAACATTAGAAGAGCCCTGCTGGATCAGGCCAAAGGCCTATCTATTCCAGCTTCCTGTATCTCAGTGTCCCACCAGATGCCTCAGGGAGCACACAAGACAACAAGAGACCTGCATCCCGTTGCCCTCCCTTGCATCTGGCATTCAGATTTCACCTACTTCTAAATGGTAGAACCTCAAGAATTGAAGGCAAAATAACAAATCAAACCTGAAGGTCAAGAACAAAGTAGACCAAAAGAACAGAGACCACCAAAGCAACTAAGGAAGGAAATTAATATGAAAAAGTTAGAAATTGCTTGCATTTTCTCACAGGCCAGATGCTCTGATCCCTTGCTCATTTGGTTTTTTTTTTTTCTGGGCATCTTTTACAGTTCTAAAATATCCTTTTGAAATGGGGCAATCGGAATTGTACACAATACTCTGGATGTGGTCATATCATAGAATTCATACAAAGGTAGCATGACATTCTTAATTTTTAGCCCTTCACCATTCAGAGCGTGACACCATAGTCTTCTGAGACTGAAGGATCCCAACAACAAGGCTAGACGCCAGCACCACATCCTGTGGCAAGGAGTTCCACAGACCAACCACATGCTGAGTAAAGAAATATTTTCTTTTGCCTGTCCTAACTCTCCCAACACTCAATTTGAGTGGATGTCCCCTGGTTCTGGTGATATGTGAGAGTGTAAAGAGCATCTCTCTATCCGAAGCAGAGTGAAGCAGGGCTGTGTTCTTGCGCCAACCTTGTTTGGGATTTTCTTCACTGTCCTGCTGAAGCAGGCCTTTGGAACTGCAACAGAAGGCATCTATCTCCGGACCAGATCAGACGGAAAGCTCTTCAACCTCTCCAGACTGAGAGCAAAGTCTAAAGTCCAGCTGAAATGTCTGCGTGACTTTCTCTTTGCCGACGATGCAGCTGTCACTACCCACTCTGCCAAAGATCTCCAGCAGCTCATGGATCGTTTTAGCAAGGCCTGCCAAGATTTTGGACTGACAATCAGCCTGAAGAAAACACAGGTCATGGTTCAGGATGTGGACTCAGCTCCCTGCATTACAATCTCTGAGCATGAACTGGAGGTTGTCCATGACTTTGTGTACCTTGGCTCAACGATCTCCGACACTCTTTTTCTCGATACCGAGCTAAACAAGCGCATCGGTAAAGCAGCTACCACGTTTTCCAGACTCACAAAGAGAGTCTGGTCCAACAAGAAGCTGACGGAACATACCAAGATCCAGGTCTACAGAGCTTGCGTCCTGAGTACACTTCTGTACTGCAGCGAGTCATGGACTCTTCGCCCACAACAGGAGAGGAAACTGAGCGCTTTCCACATGCGCTGCCTCCGACGCATCCTCGGCATCATCTGGCAGGACAAAGTTCCAAACAACACAGTCCTGGAACGTGCTGGAATCCCTAGCATGTATTCACTGCTGAAACAGAGACGCCTGCGTTGGCTTGGTCATGTCGTGAGAATGGATGATGGCCGGATCCCAAAGGATCTCCTCTATGGAGAATTCGTGCAAGGAAAGCGCCCTACAGGTAGACCACAGCTGCGATACAAGGACATCTGCAAGAGGGATCTGAAGGCCTTAGGGATGGACCTCAACAAGTGGGAAACCCTGGCCTCTGAGCGGCCCGCTTGGAGGCAGGCTGTGCAGCATGGCCTTTCCCAGTTTGAAGAGACACTTTGCCAACAGTCTGAGGCTAAGAGGCAAAGAAGGAAGGCCCATAGCCAGGGAGACAGACCAGGGACAGACTGCACTTGCTCCTGGTGTGGAAGGGATTGTCACTCCCGGATTGGCCTTTTCAGCCACACTAGACGCTGTGCCAGAACCACCTTTCAGAGCGCGATACCATAGTCTTTCGAGACTGAAGGTTGCCAATACAATACTTGTGGGGAGCACTGTTGCCCAATCATCATTATAGCCACAGAGGCTTAAGTGGCTGGTAATGGGAAACTTTTTTTCGGTGTGTTCTGATGCTAAAAGGTTTGGGAGCCACTGCGCTAGAATATGCTCCAGAACCCTCGGCAATGCACAAGGCCTCCCGTGGAAGAAGGTTTGTGAGATTCCTGAAAGTAGAACATTTGAAAACCACCAGATTATACAGACTGGGGCTTTCAAAGCCTGGCTATTAATGTTTGCAGTAACACATACAATTCCATGACATCACTGTTCCAACAGGTGTTTCTAGGTTTATTAAGAACAGAAATTCTCAGGAAGGAGAGGGTCATAGGAACTAAGGTCCCCACCTGCAGCAGTTGAACTTGGAGGTGCTGAAAGTCCACAGCAGCCTTGGTATTTTCTAACAAGGACCCCAAAGTATACTTTGCAGATCTAATAGGGCCAATTCCTCTCTTACCACATTCTGCCTTTGATAACTGCTGAGTAAAAAGAGAGGGAGGGTTCTCCCAGAAAGTGTCCTGCCTTTCAAATGCTTTCTGTTCCAGACCTATATTGATTTTATTTGCAAGAGTGTGTTGGCAATGCAAGGCTTCCATGGAAACCCACCGTTGAGGCTGGATAGCCTGGTTAACGATGGCCAGTTTCCAAGGTGAGAGGCTGCTGTAAAGTCTCCAAGGGCCCAGTGACCCAGCAACCAATTGCCCCCAGCTGCTTTGTGTTAAACTACACCTCTTGTCAGAACTCCGTTGTGTGTGTGAGCCACAAACACTGAGAAGTTCTCTCACAACTCCCACAACTACCTGGAGAAAACCTGAGTACAGTACATCAATTCTAACAATGCTGGAGACTGGGAGCAGTTTATGGAAAACACAAATCAGAAGTCAGTGCCATATTCTGGCATAAGAAAACCAAATTGCAAGCTCTGGAAATATCTGCAGCACTTTCTTTAAGTGCCCATGTCATTAAGACGAAAGCTACCATTGGGATGGAGAGTTCAGCCCATGCAAACTGTAGACTGAAGTCACCAAATACGACTCATGTGTTAGCGGCTTACATAATAGTGCACTCCACTAAAGAGGAGGATTTGGGGATCTGGACCTACTTCTGGGAAGGCAACAAGATGGTGCTGGACTCTTCTCTTTGAAAGAGATCCAAAAGGGGAAAAAAATCTGGGTGGGGGTCAAAGTGTAATTTGCAACATAGTCATGGGATCACTATTGCCACACAAATGTTCTAACCCAGTTACATAGCCCCAGTTGTATCCTTTTAATCTTGTCTCCCTTAAAATAGGAGTCCTTCCTTACAGAGTTTCTCTTTGTTTTTTAAGCAAACAACCAGTGCTGGTCCTATATGGTGGAAAGAGATAACATCACTTTGTAGACTTTCAAAAGAAAAAAGGTCAGGTTTGTGATTCTAGCTTTCTTCCTTTACTTCTGTTACTCAGTAACATGAAGTAAGCTATGTTTACAACTAAGAATACTATTTTCCTGGCAAATCGCTTGCTGCTGTTACTTCCACCTGCCTCTTAATTTTATTTCCTATTCCCCTAAAGATTCCACTCCACTTTTCCTTAGCACCCAGCTGTTTTTCACTACACTAAGATGGTGGCCAGCATGATGACATCATGACACCTGCAAATATTTGCGTGCATCACAGCCAGACAGGGTGGTCCAGTGGGCCCAACATCCTGGAAAAGGAATGCAGCAGCATCATGACCCAGGTCATCTCTCAAGGTTCTGCTTGTGCCATCGTTCCTGTGCAGCCTAAGACTGAAGATTTTATAGGGTACTTAATGGCTCCAGTGTTTCTTGAATCCTCTCAAGGTTCAGAACCAGAAAATACATGGGGCTTGTCTCCTCCTTCCAAGGAGACCAGATGGATGATTGGACTGCTCAAAGGGCAGTGCCTTGCCCAATATCATGGGCCAACCTTCACCACTGCTCCTGTGATCTGGAAGGGAGAAGCCAGAGGTGAGGCCACAACAAAGGCTGTTGGCTTCCCTACTACTGGACCCACAATTCAGGCAGGGTGTCACAGGAGGGGGGGTAGTCTCTGGTTGTGTCTCAGGGGTAATCAAGCCCCCAGGGTCTCTTTAAATACTGCTCCTTCTCCTCCCCTTCGGAAGAGGTTTTCTCAGGTCTGAAGTCCAAGCTCTTGGGGACCCTGACACCTCCATCTCTGGTGCTGGAGGGCTGATCTGCCCAGGTGCTGTTTTAAAATAAGGAGTAAAGAGAAGCACAGCTATCCTCCCACAGCCAAAAAGATCCCCTCCCCTGCCATCCAATTATATATAAAAACAAGAGACTGTGCTATTGCTATAGGAACATGACTTGCAGAAGCTGCTCTGCTGCTGAGTAATGCACAATTAAGCAAGGATCCCAAGTCTCTCCCCCCCCAACCCATCCAAGCATGGGCCCAGATCACCTTGACTGGTTTTCCTTCCCGCGTCCACATTTTCCAAAAAAGCTCAATGCCTTACAGATCTTTTAAAAACGCACTTGACTGTTCCCAAGCCGGTAAGTGAAATAAACACAGTCAGAACCTTCTCCTGCAGATTATTCCTCCAGCCTGTCTTTGGACATCATCCAACCTCACATATGTGGAGGGGGAAGGGGCAAAGCCCAAACACCCATTTTACAAGTTCGCAACCTAATACAAAAATAAAACTGCTCCAGCCTATGGAAAGAACACCTGGAAAAACATCCCTAGCTTGGTATTCATCTTCTCCTAAGAGCAGGAAGACTTGTTTCTTCTGCTGCCAGGTTCTGGCTGCTCGGCTCCGACTTCAAAGTTTAAATGCTGCCGTGGTCCAGGGTCTTAGTGCCCCCTGATGGCATCATTTTAAGCACACACCTGCAACCCCCAATCCCACTTTTTATATGCTTCCAGCAGGGAAGCAGGTTTTTTTTTTCTTCCTTTTATCACCCCTCTGCTCCTCTTCTTTGTTCTTTCCTCTGCTCTCTTCCCATCCTTCATGAAGCAACAATACATCTGGATTGTATTTACCGATGAGAGTCTTTTGCAAACCAGAGTCCACTGCTAGGGATAGTCATAGCAAAACACACCCCCCCATGAACATGAAGATTACTTCTCTAGGATATTATATGATCTGCATTGAAGGCAGGGATGGGGAAAAGAGTAGGAAGGACTGATGGGGCTAGGAAAAGGTGGCAGGAAGGTGGGGGGCAGATCGGGCCCGGGAGGGGGGGTGAGATCGGTGGAGGTCTCCTCTACCGTATCCTATCCTCCCTCTCAGGCCAGGTGGCCTTACAAGCGGCTGCTTGGACTTCCGGCAGTTATATAGCTGGCAGAGATCCAAGTAGCCATGTAGGGCAGGCTGTGACATTACCCATGGCAAGGGACAAAATATTCACTTACCCATGGAGGCCTCCAGTTGCTTCCTCACCTGTGCTGGAGGCCATGCAGTGATTGTGCAATTATTTCAGTCACATGCACTGTATGCATAATCTTATGAATGTTTACTCAGAAGTAGGTCCTATTTTCTTCCAACGGGGCTTACTCCTAGGACAATAGCATAGGAATGTAGCCTTAGTCTTAGCAGGGTATGGAAACTAGAGGGTTGTACCAAAGACTTCAAAGACAAGACGCATTTTCAAGAGGGATTTGAAAGAGGTGGAGATGAGAGATGGTTCCAGGGATAAGGGGGAACAAGGACAATGTTGTCTGAGGGAGCAGTAGACGGACAGATGGCTGAGGGTGATGGATCTGGAGAGGCAAAGGTCACAGACTAGAGTGTAATGCTGCGGTTTTCAAACTCTCCTGGAGTTTGAAACCCGCAGTAAGTCCTTGCGGGGGCGGAGGGGGAGGCAGCGACGTGATCCCCAGGATCGCGCCGCTCAGAGGGGCTGCAGGGACTGGGGTGCACTCCCTGCAGCAGCGTCCTGGGGGTGCAGGGAGCCCTGCGTGAGTCTCTGCAGGGCTCCCCAGGTCAGCAGCAGTGAAAGTGAGCGATTGCAATGTGCCTCCGCAAAACCGGAAGTGGAGCGCGATCGCTCCACTTTCACTGCTGCTGACCTGGGAAGCCCTGCAGAGGCTCGCGCAGGGCTCCCCACACCCAGGGATGGCAGCTGCAAGGACTGGTGAGTGCATCCCAGTCCCTGCAGCCCCGTCAGAAGGGAAAGTGGAGCGATCGCGCTCCGCTTCTGGTTTAGCAGAGGCGGGGCGCGATCGCCCCACTTTCACTTTGGTAGCCTTAGGGAGCCCTGCGGACAGCCGTGCAGGGCCCACCGCACCCCCGGGAGGCTGTGGTAAGTGCAGCCAAGCTCCTGCAGCCCCTTGAGCAGCGAGATCCTGGGGATTGTGCCTCTGCCTCCTGGCTGCCCCCACCCCTTAAGGGCAAAGAGGCCAGGCTGGGGCATCACCATGCCCCAGTCTGAAAATCTCTGGTGTAATGACATGTTTCTACCATGTTTAAAGTTATTTAAACATACCAGACAACTTCTATTTAGGTTTTTAACATTTTTTGTTGGATCTGTACTGGCCCATTACTACCACATATTTGACCATAGGCCTGTAGCCCCTTTCATCCAAATACCTCATGTTCCCAGTTCCCGCCCTCTGAATTTTATGCCACTGTACCATATGGATCTCTCTCATTCACATACACACACATATATACACAGGGGTGAATGCCCCAGACACTTTAAGGATGAAGTAGAGATTTTTTCCTAGATCCTAGGAAGGAATGGCCACAATGGAAGGAGGAGACCTCTTGCAGGTGACATTATTACCTGACACATTTCTGTCAGACCAAACCAAATTATTTTGCAAGTGTGCTGGTGGAGGTTTTTGTTCATTTATGCACAGCTCAACTAAGCTACTTGGTGTTCATTCTTGCTTGCTGACGATGGCCCACTGTGGCCTGCCCGATGGCCATTCTTCTCTGGGAGGATCGATGGCCTTTTGGTTCCCATCCAGTACTTTGAACAGAATGCTTCCTGCCATGTCTAGCACTACAATCTCCTCTGAAGACCCCTCTCCCAGAAGCTTCAATGAAAATTCTTCCAATGTGCCTGCAAGATGGTTTTCAAAACAATTTTCTTTAAATTTATATGCAAGTCAGAGAGACGTTTATGATAATGCAAAGAATGTAATGGTGTGAAAAGGTCTGCACCTTGACTGCTTTTACAGCAGATTGATGAGAGGCTATCTGCTCGGCTAAGTGCCAGCACTTTCAAAATTATCTGCAAGCATTTGGGGCAGGATCAGAGAGACCTGCCAATAAGAGGTCCGTCATGGATCATGCCACACTCTGCTGCAAAAGAGGAGATTAAGATTTTCTCCCAACAGAAAGGGATAAGAGGCTGTTTTAGATTGGATACCGATTAAAAAACAGTAAGCAGATGATGGGACGAAATGTTCTGTTTTCTCCATAAAAAATGGTCAACCCCTAGAATCTATATTAGGACTAGTGTTATTTAATTCATCCATATAAGGAGTCAGGAGTGAACAGTAATATGGCCATGTTTGTAGATGGCACCATGTTATTCAGCACAGTGGAAGTCCAAGCAACGTGCAAAGAGCTTCCAGTGGACCTCTTGAAGCTGGGTGAGTGGGCAAGAAAATGGCAAATAAGACTCCACGTAAGCATAAAGTAATGCACACTAGATTAAAACACAGCTCTAACTTCACACATATACTACACCACACTGCAACAACTCAGGAAAGATCTAGAGGTCATAGTGGATAGATAAGTGAAAATGTCAATAGAATGCAATGATAGAGGACAAGGGACTATTAGGAAAAGAATTGCAACTAAAACTGCTAGTATAGCCAAACTCTTTATAAAAATCAATGGTTTCATTGCAGTTGGATGTACAGTTCTCAATATCCCACCTCAAAATTGCACAGCTGGAAAAACCACACAAAGGGCAAGTAAAGTGATCAAGGTAGAGTGGGGGAAGCATTTTCCCCTGTCGGGAAGGGCTAATTTTGGGAGCTTTTATCTTTTAGGAAAATATAGCTGAAAAGGGATATGCTAGAGGACTACAAAAGGCGTCAAGAAAGTAATTTCCTCTTTTTCTCTAACTGGCTGATTGAAGATTCAGGACCAAAAAAGTACATCTTCATACAATACATAATTACAGAATTTGTTGCCACATGATACAGGAATGACAATCAACCTGGACACTTTCCAGGTTAGACCTGTCCTCCAAGAAGGTGTTTATCCATAGTGGGTCTGTCTACTGTAGCTACTGATCGCAGTCAAAACGGACTGTTCAAATTCAGTCATCATATCTCTGAATACTAGATGCTAGGAGGGCCAACATCTTCATGCGCTGCTCATGGATTCTCAGGAAAGCGCAGACTGGTCCCTGTTGGGAAAAGGATGCTAGACTAGTTCGAGTCTTGGTCTCATCTCACAGGGTGGTTCTTATGAAATGGGTGTGTCATAAGCAGAGGTGCCCTTGAGAAGCCAAAATGATGTTAAACAAAAAGATGACAGCGGAATCTACTAGGATTTGGTCTACTGGCGTACTCATGAAGGTGATCACTTGGTATGAAACTGGTCTATTAAGAATGATGTTTTGCTGATGTTTTGGCCTGTAGTCAAGTTTGTACTGTACATCTGGATTTGTTGTTTGGAATCTCACTTAGACTTCATTTTCTGTATTCAATTTTCCATTTTTGCTATGATCTTTGGTTTTAGCAAACAAAATTTAAACTGACTACCCCACCAGCTGAGGACCAGGGCCATGCCTACCCCTCCTTCCATTCCCATGATCGTTGCCAAAGGCTTCCATGCTGTTTCAAAGCCAGAGTCTTGGAAGCAGAATAAAGTTCTGCTAAATAAGCAAAGCACCTGCAAATGTAAACAATGTATGCTTACTGCAGAGCTTGGTTTGATGCAAAACAAACACAGACCCAAGACTAACAGACTCAAGAGTACTGTATAAGCCTTTTCTCCTACAGCATGGGTTGTCAAGCTTACTACCTTCGGAGAGACTCTCTGTAGTAACTTGTCAGCTGTCATGTTGGCATCCTTCAGTCTCGGAAGACTATGGTATCGCGCTCTGAATGCTGGCTCTGGAACAGAGTGTCCTCTCCAGTGCGCAAAGCCTGGGTAAAGTAGGTATGGAGGATAGGCTGTTACCCATGCAGCAAATCCCCCTCTCCATGTCGCAGGAGTTGCCAGAACGTGAGTGTGTTCAGCCATGAACTGCCTCAGGGACTCCGGTTCTGGATTTTGCCTCGAGGTTGACTCCTGAAGCCTTTTCCATAACTGGATGTAGCCACAAGGCAGTGGAGGTTTGGGATCAGAGTTTTCCTTCTCTCAGATGAGCTGCCTTCCCAGGCTATCGAGTCCCATCTACCCGGTGTAGCTGTAGGACTTGTCAGCTGTAGGACTTCTGTTATAGAACCTCTACAAGATGCAGAGAATTGTTGGGGGGGGGGGGTGTTTCCAAGGATGCACAGTCAGGCCTACCAATTTTGAACAGGCTTACTAAGTCTTGCAGTCACCTTGTCTGACCTGTGAATACACCCTACAACACACCAAACAGTCCCTTGCAGTCGCAGGTTATAAGGGAAGATGCCCAAGGAAGCTCACTGAAAAATTCTATAGGAATTTTCAAAGGAACTAGGCATTCTTCAAAATGCAATCTGAAAGCCAACATTTTGCAAGAATGCCCCATTAAGCACACACTGATTACCTTCCAGGATGCACTTTCAAGAGCAGCTTCCATTTTCTTCTTTACATTTTTAACACACACATTCCTGGAGTTTTTCCATTCTCAGAAATACCCACAGTTTAAGAAAAAAACAAAATCTTTGAACTCAAAGTTGCCTAACTGTGGGGAGAATTCATCTACAATTATTGTTTATAGTGCATTTGCCACACCCTTTCTTTGGCTCTGGACACAAAGCTTTCATCTCTTATTATCAATATTTATAGCTTGCATTCAGCACAACATTTTAAACAAGAAGACTATATTAGGAAGGACTATGACGGAAAACACAACAAGAAAAGACGATTACATTTGTTTAAGCGGTTTTCATTTTAGAGAAACAAGAGAGCACAGAAGCTGCCGCTTTTTGCCTCGGCTTGGTTCGAAACTACGCAAACAAGAAAGCGTTTTAACTTTAATCCCAACTCTTTCATCTGAAGCCCAACCCAAGCTCACTAGGAAAGTGGCCCAGATTTGCTGAAAGAATCCTGAGCTTGGAATGAAAGCAGCCAAGTTCAGCAAAAGCCTGTTCTTGGGTTGTATGTACATATACATATTGTACGTTTATTCTCCCCCTCCTCCCACATATATTACACAAATGTACTGCATGACCAAATGCTGTACGAATGGAATACTATTGGTTTGAGCCTTTGACAGAGCCATCCTGTGGCTAGGAAGTAAAACTTTTCCAGCCCCTTCCATGTTGCATTTTCCTTCACATCCACTATTGACAGCCAAGGGCCTCACCCTCTCCACTTGGCAGGCACCCTGACCAGCTCCTCGGCAATAATCAAGAGTGAGCCCTAGTTCTCAGAGTGCGAGGCAAGAGGTGCAATGGTCTCTCCCCCTTCTTACCTGCTAGCTTGAGGAGCCTGTCGCACAGGAGGCAGAAACCATAAAGTGCACAAGGAAGCAGGGAGCCAATCAAGGCTTCCTGGCAGATAAATATGACTACTGATGCACAAGTAAGACTACTTGTCTTACATTTTTATTTTTTGTGTGTGGGTGGGCTGGATGTGACACACAGGTTTTAGCTTGGGCAGCCCTGCTTCAGATGCCAATTACGTGCGTAACATTTTTATTTGAATAGTCCTCTATCTTAAAAAAATAAAACAAAATTGAAGGTCATTTTTATTAGCAGGGCTGGCATAGAACTCTGCTTTCTAAATATGCCAAGCTTATTAAAAATTTATATTATATTATAGATTTGAAAGTGTGCAGGTAGTGCAGGCAGTGCCAGGTGAAATAAATCCTGCACCCTGGGCATATGAGCTGAGGCAAGCAGCACCCCTACAGCCAGGGGCAGGACTGCCGTGCTCCACAGAACCCAGTGCCCCTTCCTGCAACGAGCAGAATGCCCATTTGCCTGCAAGTGTGCGCTACAGCAGAGAAAGAGAACCAGATCCACTCCTCAAAGTTACAGTCATGACAATCCTATGCACAAAGAGTGCCAAGAACAAACCAAATTTATGCAGTGTTGCAAAATGCGAACTTTGTTTTCCTGTCTGTTTCCTAGTTGAGAGCTGGCAACTAGAGCACTGCAGTTTCATGCTACTCGCCCAGCATTCTTCAAAGCTGCATGCATAAGAACCTACCCAATATAGAAAGAGGAGAAACATACATCTTCTATGTATTATTTATTTAAAATATCTGTTTACCGCCTTTCTATTCCATTAGAGAGATAATCAAGGCAGTTTACAGAATAAAAACTGGTATTTTATAACAAATAACCTGAAAACATACAATTCTAATTAATTAGACACAGAGAAGCAACAAAAGACACTGGAGCATTAAAGAGAATAACAGATCTAGTGTCAAGCACTCACTGGGGTCTAGAAAACACAATGGCAGTTTTGACTTGGATTTGACTGTGAGTATTTGGAGTTTCTGAATATTAGAGCGGTTTATGACTGGGAATCATAAAAAGGTACATTAGCTACAAACTCGCACCAAGACTGCTAGGAAAAAAAATAATCAAGTCAAGGAAATAACCTTTTGCAGAAAATAAATAATTCTTACTAGATTAGGAATACCACCAGAGTATTTGGTGATGGTATAGACAGAATAATCCTCATTTTTGTCCATTGTTTATTAGATGCGATTTTATTGAGAGTCATAATATATAAGAACATTAAGAAGAGCCCCTCTGGATCAGGCCAAAGGCCCATCTAGTCCAGCTTCCTGTATCTCACAGCGGCCCACCAAATGTTTCAAAACAAGACAACAAGACACAGCGTGCATCCTGGTGCCTTCCCTTGCATCTGGCAATCTGAGGTAGCCTATCTCTATAACCAGGAGCTTGCACATACCTAACATGACCTGTAACCCGTGATGAACTTTTCCTCCAGAAATTTGTCCAACCCCCTCTTACAAGGCATCTAGGCAAGATGCCATCACACCTTCCTGTGGCAAGGAGTTCCACAGACTAATTACATGCTAGGTAAAGAAATATTTTCTTTTGTCTGTTCTAACTCTCCAACACTCAACTTCAGTGGATGTCCCCTGGTTCTGGTGTTTTGTAAGAGGGAAAACAGCGTTTCTCTATCCCCTCTATCCATCCTCTGCATAATGTTGTATGTCTCAATCATATCCCTCCCCCTCAGGCATTTCTTTTCTAGACTCAAGAGCCCCAAACGCTATAGCTTTTCCTCATAAGGGAGGTGCCCCAGCCCAATAATCATTTTGGTTGCTCTCTTCTGCACATTTTCCATTTCCACTATATCCTTTTTCAGATGTGGCGACCAGAACTGGACGTAGTACTCCAGGTGTGGCCTTACCATCGGTTTGAACAATGGCATTATATTAGCCATCTTATTCTCAATACCTTTTCTAATGATCCCAAGCACAGAATTGGCCTTCTTCGCTGCCGCCGCACAATGGGTCGACACTTTCATTGACCTGTCCACCCCCCCCCCAAAATCTCTCTTCTGATCTGACACAAACAGCTCAGAATCCAATAGCCCAGTGTTTCTCAAACTGTGGGTCGGGGCCCACTAGGAGGGTCGCGAGCCGATTTCCGGTGGGTCCCCATTCATTTCAATATTTTGTTTTTAATATATTAGACTTGATGCTACCCTGGTCTGTGACTGCATTTGGGGAAATGTTACAGACCTGTACTTTTAACAAGCTACTATGTATATTCTTTTTAACAATGATAGTAAATGGAACTTACTCCTGGGTAACTGTGGGTAGGATTGCAGCCTAGGATTGTTAAAAAAAAAATAAATTTCTGTTTGATGATGTCACTTCTGGTCATGACATCACTTCCAGTGGGTCCTGACAAGATTCTCATTCTAAAAAGTGGGTCCCGGTGCTAAATATGTGAGAACCACTGCAATAGCATATATGTGAAGTTTTTATTTTTTGCCCCAATGTGCATGTCTTTACACTTACTCACACTGAAACGCATCTGCCATCTTGCTGCCCATTCTGCCAGCTTGGAGAGATCCTTCTGGAGCGCTTCACAATCCCTTCTTGTCTTCACCACTTGGAAAAGTTTGGTGTCATCTGCAAACTTAGTCAACTCGGTGCTCAACCCTGTCTCCAGGTCATTTATGAACAGGCTGAAAAGCACCGGTCCCAGGACAGTTCCTTGGGGCACACTGCTTTTCAACTCCCTCCATTGTAAAAATTGCCCATTGACATCTACTTTGTTTCCTGGTCCTCAACCAGCCCCTAATCCTGCGCTCTAGTTCCCTGACTGTGGAATATACTATAATATATATTTTGTATTTTGTGGCAATACTCAGATCTCAGCAACACTTAAGAACATAAGAACAGCCCTGCTGGATCAGGCCATAGGCCCACCTAGTCCAGTTTCCTGTATCTCACAGCGGCCCACCAAATGCCCCAGGGAGCACACCAGATAACAAGAGACCTGCATCCTGGTGCCCTCCCTTGCATTGGCATTCTGACATAGCCCATTTCTAAAATCAGGAGGTTGCACATACACATCATGTCTTGTAACACTCCAAGACACAGGAATAGGGTTCAAGCCAGAAGGAGAGGACAAAATGATGGACGGTTGTATTGGTCTAGGTATGGAGACTATCATTGCTACAGCACTCTTCAAATACCTAAAGGGCTGTCATATGGAAGGAGGACAAATTTGTTCTCAGTTGCATCTGAAAGTAGAACAGGAACCAACAGGTACAAACTGCAAAAGAGATTCTGATTGGACATCAGGAAAAAATTCCTGATGGTCAGGGCGGTACGCCAGTGGAACAGATTGCTAAGGGAGGTGATGGGCTCTCCCTCCCGGGAGATCTTCAAGCAGAGGCTTGTCAAACATCTGTTGGAGATGCTCTAGGAGGATTTCCTGCTATAGGCAGGAGATTGAACTAGACGACCTATTAAGCCCCTTCCAACTCTATGACTCTATGAAACATGGCCTGCTTGGGAGGGAGACATTTGGCTGGGAGAGGCACTTTTCTGAACAAGAATAGAGGCAAAGGTCACGGAAGTAGAGCCAAAGCCAGGTGCGATGTGACCTGGAATGCCATCTGATACCACCTTGGGTCTCCTGCCTCTACACTACTAAAAAGCAAAACAAAACAAAACAGCTTGAACTCACTGTCCATGTAAATGTAACTGGAAGCCCAATACTTCCTGGCTTCACAGTTGTATGCAAAGAACACAGTAAGGAAGACAATGATTTGCTTTTTACTCAGGAAGTGGATCACTGCAGCTTGCAGGAAATAGATCACTGCACTGGAAGCAGGTAGCAGGGAGGTGGCCGTGGCTACAGACTCTGGGTGAAAAGCACCACAAATCCACCGCCCCCTTGGCCACCTTGCAATCTGCTATTGACATAACCCGCATCAGGTGGCCAAAACCAAAAAGTACCATGAACTCTTTCTCTGAGACAAAGAAAACCCAGAGTTGAGAAGTTCACAGATGAGAGTCAGCGCCCTTCTCTCCTTTTGAGAAGGAGAACTACTAACTGGGGCAGTTAGGAAGAAGAGTTTTAAGGGTTCCAATAGCAGGTGTGTGCACAGCACGTAAGGGTCATCATCTCTTGCATATACCAAGATAACAATCACAAGGCAGGTGGAAGTGAACATGAACTATATGTAAGAATGACATGACCATGGGAAGTTAAGGATGCAGTCACTTAAAACTGGTTGGTAGATGTGCGTTAAAGGCATTGCTGGGGTGACAAACTAATTTGAGGTGGCTACTCCTATAATGATGGTGGATAATGAGAAATACTTTGACATCTTTGCTATAAAAAGCAAGAAAATAATAATTCAGTTTGCTCTGCATGTCTGCCAATGACACTCTCTTCATTAGGTTTAGGGTGGGGTTGATGGTCTGGGTGGTGGAGTCAGATACGACATGTTGTAGAAGGGAGGCAAAAGGGGGCTTCACTAGGGCAAACATTAGGCTCTAACAGGCATGATCCAGCCATGTTTATTCCATGAACTTCAGAGGACTAAGAAGACTTTAATCAAAGTAACTCAAAGAGAAGCAGAAATTCCCAGGGAGTCAAACTATGCGATTCCTCATGCAGAGAAAGGCTGTCAACTCAGGACGTGCAAACAATTCTTGAAGGTTTCACTTGCGCTCTGTTTACCGAATACATAACACTCCTGATTTCTACTTGCTATCCAATAATAAAAATCACAGTACGAATAAGCACATCCTCCTTTTACTGTTCCATACCAGCCGTAACCTTGAACAATGCCACAGGAAGCAATGTTAAGCATCAGAGCCACAGCTGAAGAGGTGTTGTTGGTTTAATTGTATATGCTGTGTGTGTGCTGCCTGCTGGAAAAGGTGATTCTCTCAGTTACAGGAAACGGTTGCAAATCCCCACCCCAAACCCTTCAAAGAAGAGGAGAAAATGGGAAGCTTTGAAGAAATGGGGGAGGAGGAGATTTGTGTGAGTGCTGAATCGAGGGGTTCTGCAGTACTGTACTCTGTTCATTGCACATACATAAGCCTGCTTGCCTGCACACACGCCCGCCCCCAGTGGGAATAAGAGCTGGTTCAAGTTCTACATTGCCATTATTTGCCTAATAGCTTCAAGCTGCCATGGCACAGCTGCATGGGGCCAGCCAGACAGGCTCTTACAGCAGTGCTTTGATAGCGTGGGGGCCCTTAAGTGTCAGGATATAGAAAAAGGCAGCAGTTGTTGGCTGTGAAAACAGTCTGATGCAAACCAGATGGGGACTCGCTTGATGGGGCAACACAAAAGGAAAACAATTGGTTCATTCAACAAAAAGTTGAGCCACTGCCCCAGAGAGTTAACAGAACACAACAACAGTCAATGGGAGTGGAAGGAAACAAGAACCAGTTGTGGAGTGGAAGGAATTTGTTTCCCTTCAGACTAAACAAGAAGTTTTGATTTCTAATTCTCAGATCCATTAATTTCAGTCCACATCACAGGCCTACCAAAAACTCCTAGGGCGTTTGTTCACTTTTACTTCTGCTTTCAGACACCTTAAAAAACATGGGAAGCTCTGAAGGACAAGGAAAGTTGTGTAGTATTTATTTAAAACATCTTGGAAAACTACCAAACAGGCTGGACTTTTTCTTCCAGAAATGTGACACTCTCACTGCTTGGACAATAAAGTGAGGACTAGTCTTCACATAGCACCAACGATGAACCAATTTGTAATCTTAAAAAGCCACAGTAGGTTGCTTTGTTGCACTAGATCTCTGCTTTCAAACTATCTCCCTTCACTGAACCCTTTTCATACTAACTTGTCTGCAGAGGAATTACTGCACACTGGCAAGCCCCCCCCCCCCCCCGCAAAGGGTTCTGGAGCAGCTGCTGGATATCCTCCACTTAGGCATTGGCTAGCTCTGCTGAGCCTCACGACCACTGCCTATGAACTGGAAGTGCAACCTAGAAGGCTTCAGCATCACTTTATGTACAGGCGGCCCCTGTCTTCATGGATCTAGTATCTGCAGATTCAGTAATCCGCAGATCCAGAGTGATTTTTGTAGGCACGTTGTAAGTGCGAGTGTGTCTTGCTTTGCTTCCTTGTTAAACTGAAGAAGAGTGTGCAGGCAACCAGTCTGCACACCAGAGGGTATACTGCTTCCCATTAACATTCAGTTTCATTCCTCCAGCATTCAGGCTCCTTGCCTGCAGGCTCTGTTCTTCAGCTTAAGAAAAAGGTAAAGCAAGATGCAAAAACCAAAGGTAAATCTAATAGACACTCAGGGTGGGCACTATTTTTTTTTTTTAACTTTCCCCTGCATCCATGGTTTCTGGTATTGCCATGGCGGGGGCCTTGAACAGAACCCCCATGGATACCGGGGCACTCTGGTGTATATCCTGCTTTCTACACTATAACCAAAGTGGCATACGTGTCAAATCCAATAATGAATGATACATTTAAAAAAATGTAAAAGACAGCAATATAGACCAGGGTGGCCAAACTGTGGCTTGAGAATCACATGTGGCTCTTTGACGTAGTGTGCACTCACAGAAATATGCTGGCTTAGCTCCTTTTTGCATCACAGTTAATATAAAAGATGAAGAAAAAAATTTCAGTTTTATAATTGTTTACCAGGTATAAACTGAGCATCCAATGGATTAGAAATTTAACATTCATGGTGAGTAAATAAATTTAAGAATATGAATGCTAATTTTAATGCTAGATTTGAGTCAGAGATTAAAGAAATTTACTAAGACAAATAAATATCTTTAAAAATAGCTATTTTTACCCCTTTAACTGTGATTTTTGAAACCAATACAAATTAACAGTTGAAAAACTACATAAAGGAATAACTGTTGCTTACATGTATTTCATAATATATTACAAAATAAATATTTCTATTCCAAATCTATATGAAATTTAGTATTTATATGAAATTTTTGTAACAAAATGTGCACGTAACAATAAAAGTGTTTGAGAGGTACAAGACATGAACAAATACTACAAACATCTAAAGTCTATTGTATCAGGTTCTTAAGTTAACCAAGTTTGAACACCCCTGATAAGAACATAAGAATAGCCCCGCTGTATCAGGCCATGGGCCCATCTGATCCAGCTTCCTGTATCTCACAGAGGCCCACCAAATGTGCAAGGAGCACACCAGATAACAAGAGACCTGCATCCTGGTGCCCTCCCTTGCATCTAATAGATGCATCTGACAGACTATCAGCTGGACTAAACACAGTGCAAAACAATTTAAAGTCGCCGAAATACACAGCCGGTGGAGGAAGAGGGACAGACAATTCTTTACTACAGACAATTGCTTTAGAAACAGAACTGCAGAACCCAGAAGAGTTACCTGGAAGCCAGAAGTGACATCACAAGAGGCGAAGACCATGGAGAAGACCATAGAGGTCAGTGTGCCATGAGAAGAAAAAATTAAAATCACTGACGCAGATGATGGCCAGAGAGGATACTTCGGTTTAGTAATCTAGTAGCCAGACTAGGTGATCTTGGGAACCAACAGGGTTACATAGACTCCCTCACATCCCATTCACCCTGCACACCAGGGCTGCCATCTGTGGGACCCAACCATTTTCCTGACCTTGACTAAGCATCTGCCTGTAATCCCTGACCTCCAGATCTCTGTCTATTGTACTGAACCTCAATTCATGTGTGATACAATTCCATTACTTAAATCTCAATTTCCTTGCTCTGGAACCTGAGCAAAACCCTGAAGGCTGCATCCTGATACGGTCATGGCCTAACATCCTCATATGTGGAGAATGGGTAGTAAACATGCAGTATAGAGCCATCCTAAAGATCCAACTAGGGCTATCAAGTAGAGCAGCCATTTTCAACCACTGTGCCATGGCACATTAGTGTGCCGTGAGTGGTCCACAGGGGTGCCACAGGAATTTGGGGAAAGGTCATTTATTAGTAGGGCCAATGGAGGATGTGAGCCCCCGACTGGTAGCATGGTATGCCTTGTCAATTGTCAAAAACCTGATGCCTTGACAATTTTAGTGCCTTGTCACTAAAAGGCATAACATGAGGTGTAAAAGATTGAAAATTGCTGAAGTAGAGGCTGGAGGAAAGAAAGGCTTGCCCTCTCTTCCCAGCTGGGGTCCAAAAAACTGGACTGATGAACAGGGAGGGCTCTGTCAAGGTCCCATACTCAAAAGCAAGGCAGCCACATGAATGCATGGGACCTGCCCCAATGATAGGAAGATGAACCACACATTTGCTAAGTTTTGTTGTCCTTATACAACAGAGAGAAGTAACATAAATATTCCCTCCTTTAAAAAAAATCCTTTGATTATGATTTTTTTTTGTTTTTTAAAAAGGCTTCATTAAGGCTCACCCAGTAAACACCACAATCACCTGAAAAACCACAATTAAGCTCTTAAGAGGTAGAAAGGGGGGGAACGCAGCATACTGGAATACTAGCAATTAGGTAGCTGGCAAAGCAGGCCAGGCTTTTACTTAAAATGTTAAATGCGTTTTCCAAGTTAAGTGCTATGTTTTGATGAACGAATGCAAATCTTCTTGATGTTGGATTAGATATGGAACAAATCACAGTGTGGCAACAGTGGTGTGTCACCAGCACTTAGCCAACAATGTTGGTGTTAAACGGGTAGTCGTAGTACATCCCTCTATTAAGAACTAAGCTAAGTTGCAATGCAGCTCATGGGTCAGACAGAGTTCAGCATGGCTGAGTCCTACTGAAATCAAGGGGATTTCCTAAACTATGAGCTCCACCGATTTCAGCAGCAATAAGCAATATACATCTCTGGGTTGTGCCCCCATATAGCACTACGCAAGACTTTCCATGGTTCTGTCTCCATTCTTATGACAGTAGAATTGGCTCAATGGTAGGACCAATATTCTGCATACAGAAATTCCTATGTTCTGCCCTCAGGATTCCTACAAGAATTTAAGAAGTTGCCTTATTCTGTGTCAGACCACCTCTCCATAATTCACGTAGCAGGGCTAGGAAAAACCTCTGCCCAGGAACTTGGGGCGATGCTATCTTGATGCAATTGGGGACTGGATGAAAGCCAATAAGTTTAAATTGGATCCCGAAAAAGACAGAGGCCCTCCTGGTCAAGAAATTATCAATGAAAGTACTGAATCATCTACCTGCTTTGAACGGGGCTGTACTCCCACTGCAAGAACAGGTGTGCAGCTTGGGAGCTATCCTGGACTCGCAGCTCTCTCTGGAGGACCAGGTGGCAACACTAACTAGACGTGCAGTCATTCAGCTTAGACTAGTGTGCCAACTGAGACGGTACTTGAGCTGTTTGGACCTGGCCATGGTGATCCAGGCTTTAGTAACTTCAAGACCGGACTGCTATAATGTACTCCTGAAGACCCCACCATGCATTCCTTGTACACTGCAATATAACTTCTACCTCAACATAGTAATGTGTCATGACTTGAATTCTTCCTTTCCTAACACATTCCCCACACCCAAATCCCTGCAAAAAAAAAAACAAACCCTGAAATTCTACACATACAAAAATGCACCTGGCATAAAGTATAACGATTTGCTAAACTGGTGGCCTGTGATTTAGCCTCGCCGTGTAGGCCAGGAGGGCAGTTAAGGACAGATTTACATTTTCTGCCTGGAGCTCTGATGAAGCTACAAAAACCATGCTGTGCCAGTCCTAATTTGCAAGAAGTGTAGGGAAGGGTAACTAAACAGCTCTCAGACTAATACAGTCATTAGCATCACAGCAAGGCTCTTCCTTTAATGTCCATTCATTTTGTGTTTCGGTCTGTTGTCTATGTAAAGGGATGTATGCATGGCGGTGGTGGTGGAGGGGGGGGTGAAAGCAGGTCAGCCTTGCCAGCTCACCACCAGCAGCAGCTTTTATTCATGACCATTCAGTGTTGGTGCCAGTGGGATCCCTGCCCATCTAGCGGTTTTGCTTTTCTCAATGAAGGCAGTGGCAATTACTAAATTTCGTGAAGTACATGCTGCTGCCCTCCTCGCAATGCAGAGAGCACAAAGCTGTTTCAGTCACATGCTAGTAAGTTTCGAGTCCTCTGAGGGTCTGTGAGAGATTATTTTTGGCGCACAGCCTTTTAGTCAAGGAAGGCGAAGAGAATCTAGGAAAAAACTCAGAGCTTGTTTGGCACGTAAGAGAGAGGGGTGGGCAAACATTTCTCTGACATTGTGTCAAAGGCTAGGGAAAAAATTAATTTACATTTCAAATTGGAATAAATTTACATTAATGGATACATTGGAGGTGGAACTTATATGAATGGATGAATTTTACTGAGTTTATTTATAATACACACGAGAACTATAATACAGGCATGCAGAACCACATGAGAACTATGAACTATTTGCCACACACTCCTCTTGCACAGTGAAAACATACAGACAAAGCCAGAAACACATGGAGATGTAAATTGTTCCGGGGCAACTGGGGGAGTTAAAATATCGCCCGGGGACATGCAGAAAACACATGAAGACTATTAAGGCCTTACTCTAACTCGGCTCACAGCTCGCATCAGGCTGTCATGACCGGCAGTCATGGGCCAGTGCAGGCTCCAATAGTCTCTGACAGGCCAGAGGCTCATTCGAGACCAGGGACTCCCTGTGGGTCAGATTGGAGATCCTCGAGGGCCATAAATGTCTCGCGGGCCGGGGTTTGCCCAGGCTGTGTTAGGGTGGAATTCTACTGATGCTGTAGGTAGAAGCTCAACATGGAACCTGTACAAGGAGAGGGCTAGTTCTGTTCGCACCTCCCAGGATCGTCATGGTAGCCTGAAATGAGTATTGCCCCAGATGCAGCAATAAAGTGGCAGGGATGTTTCTGCAGCACGACTAAGCTATAATTTAAGGAAGCATTCCTAGGTACTTTTCTCCAAAAAATGTAATGGAGATTACAAAGTGGCACCTGCATTGCCTCTATCCTGGACAAACAGTACCGGGAAATCAGATCTTTGCACCACTTTGCACCACAGAGAGCACCACTATGAACTTCAACTGTGTGATTGTATTGCTAGGATCTGCAGATCACAGCATTGACCATTCTTGGTGTTTTGGAATAAGTGCTTTTTGGAACAGATAGTTTGGATCTGCTAGGGATCCCCCTACTGGAGAACAACAAGAGCACAATCTGAAGCCATTTAATAGTTGAATGACATTTAATATTGTCATTGTGCTACAATTTATGCACCTTTGAGATACAAGCATAAATATATACTACAATTTCAACAATCACACTCTACACACTCACCCACGCATTCTATATGACATGCATCATAATATAAAAACAGTGTAACAGACCAAAATGCCCAGGAGCATGGTAACAACTATATTCAACGTAATTATGGCTGTGGGATAAAAACTGTTCAGAAATCGTGTGGTGGTGCTCTAATAGTTGTGTATCATCTACCCGAAGGCAACAGTTCAAAGAACTTATGAGCCGGATGGAAGGGGTCTCTCAGAATACTATGTGATTTCTGCAGACAGCAAAATGTATAGATGTCCTCCAAAGCTGGTAGATGAAGGTTGATGATGTGCTGCGCGATCTTAATTCTCTGCAGAGCTTTTTTGTCTCCTGCAGAGCAATTTCCATACCACACCAAGATATCATAGGTTAGGACACTCTCAATGGTGCAATGATAGTAAGACACAAGCAGCTGCTGTGACAAATTTAACCTCCCAAGCTTCCTCAGAAAAATATAACCGCTTTTGGGTCTTTTTAATCAACATGCTAGTGTTAATAGTCCATGAGAAGTCCTCTGTGATGTAAATACCTTGTGGTAATTACCTTGTGGTAATGTTCTTGTGGAGAATGGCACCAAGCCTTTCCATTCCCTGGCTACCTTGCTTGGGGAGGAGGGGGCAAGGTTCTGGCAAATCACCAGGCCGTGTTTGGGGGATAAACTCTTTTAATGACTGTCCCAAGTCCCAATTCCGATCAGTATCTAAAACCAGCTTGGTGTTGTCTGAAATCTTGTAGTGTTCTACCTGATTTCAGTACAGTATAGATGTTCACTACATGTAACTGGCTGCTACTGTTCAAGGTCAGTCCCTCTGACCCTTTGGGCTCCCAGTCTGTGCAGCTCTACCACACAGCTTCCTGTCCTTAGAAAGTCTCCCCTCCAAAACATATACAACCTGAAAGAAAAGAGAGAGAGCGCGCGCGCACCCACTGTTTATAATACGGCTGACCCAATCTGAGCTCTGTTCTGAGCCCCAGATTGTTCATTCCAGCTGAAGCATATGGTAGAGATCTGCTATACCACAAATAGTATTATAACTCATTAAAACAACTTCTAGCTAATGAAGTGATGACAGCCAAGTATCTGGGAAGGCCAAGTAATGAGTTTATTAACTGAGGAAATGAATTCTGTGACACAATGATTTTCAATTGAGAAGGCAAGGAAGATACTATTTTTCAGTGCAAAACACATGTTGTATTGGAAGCCTTCACAGATTGGTGACTAGACCACCCAAATTCCCACAAGAGCTACACTGTTGGATTATTAAGGTTGGAAGATAAAAGTATGGGTGTTTCCTACCACACAGACATACACACATGTACGAGGAGGGGGCAAGGCTCGTACCAAGCAGATCCAGATTACCAGTCTTCAATGCCACACTGCAATTACACAAGTGACAAGATCCATACGGAACCAGGTTTAATAATCAACTTCATAGCTACCATGTTTTCAAACAAGTCCAATTTCTGGCAAGACTGGATATTAAATGTGATGGATGCAGAACTATTTATGTGCTGAATGCCATCCTGTGAACCTGTAATTTGTAACTTCCACCCTGTTCATCGAGATACAGAAAATCATGATCAAACAAGGACACTGCTATTTTCCCACCTGTTTGCCTGCTTGTGTAATCAGGCTGCATTAGTCTCAAGCATAAAAGCAAAAGGTCAATAAACACCATTTGTACTATGAGGTTTGTATGTAAGATGTATGTAACACCAAACACCATGAAAATAGGAGCCACAGTTTGCCACTCTCTATTAGAAAATAACTGCTGTTGATAAATATTTAGTCAATTTTTCTGAATGTTATGGTTTAGCTTGAATGATACAAGACAGCAAAGCATGATGATTTTCTTCTAGGATTTTAAATTTATCCGTTTTTTGGACTATTACTGTGAACCAAACACTTAAGTCACAGCATTTCTACTGTTATAGTCAGCTTAAGTAGATCTAAGATGACAATACCCAAAGTAGTGGATCATAGTATATGAAGTGGTTGCAGAAGCTTCATCAGCAAAATATGAAGCAGCTAACAGTGTACACAGAGAAAAGTGAAACGCAAGTAACAAAAACCTAGTATTGCAACTTCCAGGTCAAAAGTCATAACCAACAAGCGAGATCCAACACAGAAAATTAATAGGTTGTTATTTTAGTTAGATCTACAAATCACTGGAATTATCTAAATTTGAGTATAAAGGGTAGGTCACATGTTCCCTTTTCCAGAAATTGCTTGTGAAAATAAATTAAAACTGTAGCCAAGAGAAGAAAAATAAACAGGACATTTTAAAGCTGGTAACTACTTAAATTATAGGGATATTGTAAGGACATAGGCAGCGCAATCCTATGCTGCTCAGTGATGGGTGTCGCAAAAGTGCTGTAAGGCACTTTCCCACTGGTAGGAGAGACTCAGCACCCGGTGCTGGAAAGATGCCCAGGACGACCACTGGGCACTGAGTATCCCAGACGAATAGCGGGGAGGCTTTCTGGGGTAAAGCAAGGCAGGAAGGGGGTGGAATTGGGTTGAGAGAGGGAGGGCTGGTGGGCAGAGCAGGGACGGTGGCAGAGGCTGGTGCTGGATCCTATCCTCCCTCCAGAATCACAGAGACTGACATGGGTCCCCTCAGTCGTGCTCCAGTCCTGAGTAGACCAGTCGGGGCCAGCCATGTCTGACATGGGGTAAGGGAATCAATGTTCCCTTATCCTGAGGAGACCTTCAGCTGCTTCCCTGGTCCAACAGGATACAGTGGCATCCGTTTCTGCACTGCTGTACCACTGCGCACAGAGGAAGCTTAGGAGCCTGGGACCCAGGGTGGTGTAGTGGTTTGGGAGGTGGGCTTAGGCCTGGGACATCCAGGTTCAAATCACCGCTCAGCCACAAAGCTTCCTGGGTGACCTTGGGCCAGTCACTTTCTCTCAGCCTCACCTACCTCACAGGGTTGTTGTGAGGACAAAAAGAGGAGAGCAGCTGCGTACACCGCCCTGAGCTCTTTGGAGAAAGGGTGGTATAAAAATGTGAAAAATAAATAAATAAGCTTAGGATTGGGCTGCAAAAGAAGTGAGGTCCTTTGCACACTCAGAAAGTGCTACATAAATGGTAAAGATAATTACTCAAGGGGCTCCATGAATAGCAGGTACTGTATGCCAAACAATTATTGTAGGCTGTAACTCTTTAGTGAGCCATTCGCTATACACTTTCCCTGTCTGCAATCCCTTCCTGAAATTTAGCATCACAGTAGAGGCACTTCTATGTAAGAACTGACAAATTCCAGGCACTTACAAGTTGGACGTTCTCCCTGCCCTACTTACAAGCATTGCTTGTGTTGGGAGTCTATTTAAAACCAACACCAACTGCAATCTGGCTATAATTCTCTTGCCTTGCAACAAGAGGAATCTTGACACAGACACTCTCTGATTATCACATTACATCTCAGGCAAAACAACACGTTAGGTGGGAATTCTGTGAGTGGAATTTGCTATCCCGCTCCCCTCCCTGTTTTAAAGAGCAGCTGCAGGAGAGCCTGATTTGGATCAGGGATGTGGTACAGACAGAGGTCTAAGCCTTTGCCCTCAATCCAAATCACTGTTGAAGCTGCTATTAGCCATGAAGAGAAAATCTTTGTGTGCAAATTTTCCCTGTTGCAGCAAATAGCAGTTTTGCAAGGGGGCAGATTTATACCAAGAACTGGCATAGGACAAAGGGTTTGACACACACCCCCCTCCCGTAATACTTCAACATAGCTGCATTTTCCAGAGCAAAACTCAGATTTTTTTTTCAGTTTGGGCCTCATGGTGGTTTTGGCCTGACTCAACAGTCACATACAACGCAACAGTTACTCCAGCCCTGAATGATAGTTCTAAAACTGATTTTAAGTTGTGTCTATTCCTAACCCACAATCCATATAAGAAAAATATGCCTTCTCATTCCTAAGAGAAACAGTTCACTGCCACCTTGTGGTCAAGTGCTCACATGTAAGCAACTAACTTGGCTCACACATTATTCAGTAGAAAATGCATAACACAGCACAGCTGCAGTTGGAGTTAAATTCTGAAGTCAACCGGGAATGTGAAAAGAGCAAATAGTCAAAATTACTCTTGAAGATCCCTTAAATAACTTGCATTTAGGGGCCATATTGTACAAAATTACATACTGCCTCTTTAAAAACTAAAATCACAGTGTGAGAGATGCAGGAACCAAGACTAACTGAAGGAACACAGGCAGTGGCGTAGCTAGAGGGGTGCAAAGCACTGAGTTTTGCAGGGAGCCTCGCCATAGCATGCAAGCGGCCCTTTCCCCTCTCCTTCAGAGCCACTGCAGGCAGTGGGAGCAAAACAAAGGCATTTGATAGCTGGTTTCCCATCTCACACTCCCTCCAGGGCATACAGTAATTGAATAAAATGGCAGGTGGAATCAACCCAGGCTATTTAAGATGCTTGCCAAGCAAGTGTAGCTGAATATGAGTACTCCTTTCTGGAGTGGAAAGTCGGGGTATAAATTCTACTAATAAATAAATAAATATGCATAAACTGAGTGCATGTATGATGCAACTCTGCAACACTGGACAGAGAAGCCACAGCCCCCTGCAAGGGGCAACTGCATGGACACACATCCAAATACTGTACATGTTTGCCACATTCATGCTTCACACATTCACCATAAGTCTAAAAATGTAATACACAAATAGGCTCAGATTAAAAAATAGGACGAGTTTTTTAAATGGAAGAATTTTAAATGGAAGCCTGTTCAAATAGTAGAAAAATACATTTCAAAGAAATTGAGGTTGTTTCTCATATCTGTGCTAACATTTCCTTAGCAGTCTTCAAAACTCAGTATAAAACTATACCTAAAAACCCATAATCTGGCTTTAGCAAAACACAGCTCTAAACTTAAGCCCTCAGAAGTTTCTCTCTATACCATTCTGTGCCAATAATTCTCTGCCAAACGGAATTAAACTTTAATATACAAATGGGTATAAGAGACTCAAACAGATACTATAGTACTATAAGGTCAGTGACTATTTATTTGTTCCAGATCTCACATTATTTAATTAGTTTGCATTATTTCACTACTTTCTTACTGGCTGAACAAACTACAACCCCACTGACAGATGAACGGGCTGGGCGCCAATCTGCTCTGATTTGCCTTCCATCCTACACAGATATCCTTAGGTTTGCTTCTTGCCCTGGGATCCTGCATTGGACCATTCACACAATACACTGCGCAACAGCACTCTGGTATAGGAAGGATTCTCAGATAACGCGTTTTAACTGATCATCTGCATACCATAAAACTGTTGGCTAAAGGTAGAGCAGGAAATCGGGTCTGAGTTATATTGTAAAGGAATAATTTACCTTGCTGCTGTGCAATTTCAGATCTGGTTTTCACACGGATGATTCTGGATTGCCCCTGTTCTGTCTGCACAGCGTCCTGGTTCATTTCCTGTATGGCAGTTAATAAACATCATATTAAAATTTGCATACATAATTTAATAACCTAACTTTGAACAAGATGTTAAGAAAAAAAGAGTTGGTTAAAACTAAATTAGAAAACAAAAAAACACTTTATGTTATTTTGCACAAGTTGTCTAAATTGGGAGTTTACAAAACATTATCGTTAATTATGATTTCTCCGAACAGGCCACAGCCAATGAACAAAAGAGAGGTGACAGCATGAGCTCCTGTCCACAGCTGGCACCTGTACAAGGTGGAGAGAGAAACACATTCAAGCTCTAAACTTGAATCACAAGGGAGTTCATGCACCATCAGGTTCTCTCCCCTCCCCACTTTGAGGTGCTTGTTGAGGGTCATCCATCTTTTGCAAATGCAAGATCAGCAACACCTACAGTAGGACTATCTCAGGTATTGTCCCATACTGTGCAATGTCCTTCCCTGGGGCGGTGTGCTCAGACCCATCACTGGTTTTCTTTCTGAAGCAAACAAAAACCATGTCCTGCCAAGGCTTTACTCTGATTGGAAACAAATTACTGTCTCAGATCAAAGATACTACTTTTTATTCATTTCATAATAGCTCCTGCTTTTTTAAACTGGTAGTCTTTATACCAGTTCATGTTTCTATCATGTAAACCATTTGTGGAATTAACACTGAAAAGCAGTGCACAACTGATGAAATCAGCTAACAACATAAAATTAGATGTTTGTGCACTCCAAGAGAGCAAGGGTTGCCAACTAACATTTACTTGTATCCTGTCTGAATTAACCAACTTGACAAATTTGCTGACAAACATTTGTTTAGAGCCAAGACAACAACCTCTGCAACAGATCTAAATGAAAAAATAGAGCAAGCTCTCTTTCAACCAATTTACGCTACTCCATTCCAATTTCCAGATGGCATCTCCCAGCAATTTCAGATGTGAAATGGTGAGAATACTGTGCAGAACCCCACAGGCTAAATTCCAGAGATCTGAGAAATATAACAACCCACAACAACCACCATCTCAGGTTAGGCTGAGAGATAATGAGTGGCCTACGGTCACCACGAAGCATCATGGCTGAATGGCGATTTTGAACCTAGATCTTGCAAGTCTATTACATATATACAACCCCTTCTGTCACTGACTGGACAGGAAGGAGTGAAGTGAGCAAAGGGCTGTACCCACCATCAAAAATTGCAGACAATATGGACATATGTGGGGTTCCCAGATATTCACCCATCCAGGCAGTACAGTCACTGACCATACCAACACCTGTGTCAGACAGGGAGCTGTATCATAAGCCATCATGCAGACTTCAAGATAAAGGATTCAACCCAATTTTTTTTGGTTTAGTTTACATGTTAAAATATAGCCCTATAAAAGATGCTCACGTGTGTTACCTGGGATGCATCACCCAAGTAAGGTGCCACCTGGCTATCTTCATGTTTTGTTGGTGAAGCAGGTGGAACCAGGTCAGCCATGCTCATAGGTCCACGGGTGACATCAGTATCTCCAAGAACTTTTTCTGAGAGATGAAAACCACATTTAAAGCACATAAGCAAAGCTACATTTTTAGTACACAGATTCCACTGTAGAACATTGATCAATGCACGTTGATCTACAATGATCAATTGTAGATCAATGATTCACATTGGAATTTAGTATTTCCTTTAGTACACAGATTCCACTGTAGAATCAACAGTGGTCAGCCTCTGGAATCAGCAGGCTGCCTAACAAATGACTGAAACCAGGATTGAGAGTTTTCTAAAGACCCAGAATCACAGAACTGCAAAGGTGCTAACGAGACTCATTCGTAGACCACTCTCAAATGAGAAAAGCAGTTCTTTCATCTGATCATCATAATCTGAGGACAATTTTCACATCAACAAAGTAGTGGTTCTTTGTATTTCTTTGTGTGCACACTGTGTACGCACTGGTGATTTTTCTAGAACTGCAATGGGGAACCTACCCAAGAGAAAGCTTTGAAACTGAGAATCCAGAGCTAGTTTCTCATTTAGTCCTAAATCTCTTAAGACTACCCCTTTAAAAAAATTTGTTTATTGAAAGGAAGAAAACCACAGTAAAAGATGAAGGGAGTAGACAAAACGGGGTCATACTCATAACTGTGGATAAGAGCGCTAAATCTGTCTTAACAGCACTCAATACTGGAGACAGGTTCTTCCTGTAACTAGGATTTGATGCTGGTTAAGAATTCTTGTTAAGGAGAAAATCCAGCTAGTCCCAGTGTTTGTTAATAGAGTCAATGAACTGCCCTTAGTCACAGTCTAGGTAGGGGAATTTATGCCAGGGATGACGCATAATCCCCTGGTTAAGAGTGGCCCCATGGCATCAGCACTAGCCCAGACTAATTGCATGGATTGGTCTGTTTTTAACACAAGAGATATTAATGCTTAACCTTAGGAAAGTTTCTAAAATTTAAACAGCAATTTTAATTTTATGATGTGAACAAATATAGAATACCAGCACACAGGAATTGTGTAACTTGCTACCAAATCCATGGCACGTTTGCAGTAGCTGTGAAAATAATTCAATGCAAGGTGCCAGATGCAAAAGCGGGCATCAGGATGCAGGTCTCGTGTTATCAGGTGTGCTCCCTGGGGCATTTGGTGGGCCGCTGTGAGATACAGGAAGCTGGACTAGATGGGCCTATGGCTTGATCCAGTGGGGCTGTTCTTATGTTCTTAATTGCAGCACGGGGTCAACCACACTTCAGCTCATAGCTGAATTTTTACAACTCATGATTCCTGGCACACCGCATCATATCAATTAATATGCAAATCATTTTTTTTTTCATACCTGAGCTGAATGCTGCATTTAAGTAACAAAATTAATATGCATTTCTGTAATACACAGACAGGGTCAGGCTCTCAGATACAAATACACGATATTTTATAATCAGATGATGCAAATGGCCTGTTTCGTGGTTAAACTTATAGATTCAAATGCAAGCAGCATAAAATATAACACTTAACCTTAAGTGCTGATGGACTGATGCAAAACCTCATATAGTACATGATACATGTAGTTGGATAATTCGTCATAATTAGTTTATGAAGATAATGTCCTGTGTCGAAGGTGCTGTTCTAACTGCGTTGTCCTTGGGTGTTTTAACACTAAGGCCTTGGCTTCTCTTTCAAAAGAGAAGTGCTTCTCACAAAAGATGCTCAAGTTTTCAGAAAGTACTCCGTAAAAATATATAAATGTTTGAAAAAAAACAACAACCTTGCACCAAATCAGTAGACACTCCTGCATACAGTGGCTTTTCAAGGTTTCATGAACTCAGTCCAACTGCATTCAACTGGAGATGTCAGGGACTGGACCTGGGAGCCTCTGCTTATAAAGTCAGTGCTCCATCACTGAGATGGGGTGCTCCCTCTAAAGATCCCAATGGAAGACCAGGGTGTAAAAAGTCGAGAAGTTATGCATTGCATTTATGCCATTCAAAGATCAAGGCAAATGAAGAAACACCACAGCTGGGATGTAGGCGATTCAGAGCCCACAACAACTTGATAGAACCATAGAGCTATGGGCTCTGATGCAAGTGGAGAAGATTTAAACCTTCTTTTCCTGGTTTAGAACAATCCACAGTTTGTTGTTGCACGTGAGCATGGCAGGACAGCAAGTCAGAAACGTAAACCAGCATTTGATCTTGCTGAGCTCAGAGGCCACAGCAAACTGTGGTGTCTTCTAATTCAGGAATGGAAAATGTAAATTTCCTCCCCTCATGTACAAGCAGACAGGAGAACAAGAATTGTTGTTTGATTATGACCAATGACCTACATAATGAACTGAACATGACAATTTGCTTACTAAAGAAGAACAAAGGAAAACAACATACATCCCCAGTCCACAGACAAGCATATGCAAGCCTGAACACAAGTTTTGCCACGTACCCTATAAGACAATAAATCTGGACTCTGGCAGACACAACAACTGATTTAGTTAACCAATTCTGCCCAGTCCACAGGTGTACACATTTGGTCCCTGTTGTGTATAAGCAAAGTTGCGCTGAAATGGCTTAATCAGCCTACTCTTCTAGCCTTTGTATGTGCTCTGCTATGTTATCAGCTACCACATTCTGGTCTCTTTTGTACACAGTGCTAAAAAGCAAAGCATTTTGTTGCTGTTCAAAACTTTTGGCATGTAAATGTTCTTGGTTGATCCCCAACCTCATATTGTACAAAAACTTGAGCAAATATCAAGAAACACTTCAGAACAAGGATTGTTTAAGCTTGCACCTGCAACTCTCTCGCATTGTCCTGGTGACGGCGTATGGCGAGGCTGCTGCTCAGAAACCTGGCCCACAGGGCGGTCACCACGGACAGAACGTCCCATTAGGATACTTTCTGCAGCTTTTGTCAGCTTTGGTCTCTGACCATCACTAACTTCCCCAACGCTAGCGTCGCTGTCCTGAAGCAAAACAGAGAGAAACCAGTCTCAGAGAGGGGCCAACACTTCTCTCCTATCAATCGTCCACAGCATGGGCTTCAGTCCTGGGCGGAACCCAACCTGAGCCACATTTACGACTCACCCACAGATCTGTCAGTCTAAAGTCATCAGCAATGCCGAACACTGTGCACAAGCATGGAGAGTGAATGCAGAGAGGGCCACATCACTAATGCAAGTAAACATGCTTCTATCTCCCAGAAACATTAACTGTGTCCTGCTGCTTCCTTCTCCTCTAGACCCACACTTCAGGGGGAGGGGAGGGAGAAGCGCATAACAGGGGTACAAAGCTGTGCTTCCCTAAGAAATACAGGCCAGGTGTTGAGTAGGGATAAGAGAGAGAAGAAGCAGTAGTGAAAGAAGCTACCATAGATTGTTGGACAGAAATTGTTTCATAGTCAATATTTTATTTTCTGTTTTTTCAGTGCCTCTATTTTGCACAGGAAGCAACATTTACACACACACACGGTGCTGAGGGCCTGCTTAAGCATGGGTGCAGCCTACACGCCATCATCTCACCTTCTCTGAATGAGATGCAATTAAGCTTTTGTGCCCTCCTGGAAAGACACACCTTAATTCATTCAAGCCCAGAAAACCACTGGCTGCACGTCCAGGAGATTGTCCAGATGCCCCACTATTGACTCTGGAATGTCTTTATATTCTTTCTCCAAACCATGTAACCACCTTTGCTCTGGGAGCAGAATTTTGGCTCCCCTCCCCCTCACTGAAGACAACCATACTGTCCATTTTGGAAGACATTTTCTCTCTCTCCATAGAGACTTCTAGTCTGTTCATTTCTCATGAGGTTTTCCCTGCTTGGAGAGCCTCTTGCCTCAGTAGCTGCCCTAGTCTCCGGAGCAGCTACTTTCTCTTCCCACCCCAAGGGACACCTTTTGATTGCATTTTTTCTTTGGGATCAGAAGCTGTGAAGCCTGGTCTTACTTGCAGAAGGTCATCGCATCCCAATCTCCCAGAAGATTAAGGATTAGTAATTTCTCTTCTCCTCTCTCTAGCCCTCCCCTCTTCTAAAACCTCCATTCCCCAGTGCTCATTTTAAACTGCCACTAATTTTCTACGGGGGGGGTGGGGATCTGAAGATCTGTTCAATGAGTGATCCTCATGAGGGACTTGGAATCTATTCCACTTGCACGGTTCTGTCCGATTACAGTGAGTGCGGAGAGCAACTGGTCCAAAGAGGCCTGCTCCTATTGCAAGAAAAACTTCAGATTCTTCCCACCCCCGTCCAAACCACTGACTTTCTCATGCAGAAAGAGTTCACTAGTATCATCAATTTTATTTCCAGACACAAAAATAAAATGCAGTACCTCAAACTGATGGATGTCTTCTTGGGAAGCAAGTGGGACTTGGCTTAGTTTTGAAAAGAGAGCGAAGACTGGTTCCCTGTGGTATCCTTTGTGGGACCGTCGTACAACTTGTCCTTCACTGGGAGGATCATAATCCTGAACAATGCAGAAGAGCATGCCATTTATTAATTTTTTTACACCATTCATTCCATTTTTTAAAGACAAAGTGAGTCAGCAGCTTAGTAAACAAGAGTAGCAAAAGGAACATTGTTACTTACTAAGAAGTTTTATTTTTGTTACTGGAAGGATGGCATCCAGAGTGGGTTATAGTCTCCCACTCACAAAGGATAATTAGCAAAGGCTTTAAGAGCCATTCAAAGAGGATATTCCCTTCCAGTCTTCTAGACATACTTTAGCTTGAGGCAAAACGGTATATACTTCAAATTTTTAAAAAGGAGCAAGCAACATAAGTAATCTAACTAACAGTGAGTTGAGTTATCTGTCAACTAACAGTGAGAAACGAGAAGAAAGTCTCCAGGGACCCTGAGATCCTCAAAGGAAGAACAATAAGATAAATATGTAGATATTTATCTTTGTTATGGTGAATTTTATTCTTGGACCATTCCACTTCCAAGTATCTAACTGAAATGTTTTTCCTTACCATTTCATGGGCATCATGAAGAGTGCTGGTCAAACTGTCACTAAGCCTTCGAAGAGACAGTCCTTCTTCTGCTAAACCTAGAATTAAAAAAAAATACGGTGATGCACATATATACACCTACTGCAAAATTTTACAATTTCAGGTCACTTAAAAACATAAAACAGCTTTAAGTGTACATTCAGTCAAACCAGTTGCTGACCAATATTCACACATCAATAACTACAGGAGTTTTTTTTTTAATTAAGCAAATGTTGGCAGAATGATAGATGGTTGAAAATAGCTTTACCTCTTGCAGCTAGCATTTGCCCGTAACTGTACAGAACTTCTCCTTCTGATATTGGTCTGTCTGCAGTCTCTGTTTCTGTGGCATTTAGGCTACTTTCCTCTGTTGATGGACCAGAACTAGGTGTATGTTCTGAAGGAGGAGGAATGCTGGGCTCTTGCAGAAGCAAATCATGGGGCTGACCCTGTTCCGGTGAAGGTGGCAAAACCAAGCTGTCTGGTTCTTCATGTGCAGCCACTGACATTATGCTAAAAATGATACAATCTTTCAAAAACTAACAAAATCAGACATACCATATTTTCGTTTTGCTAGCTTGTTTAACAGTATTATTCTATAACATTTTCATCACATCATCAGTTTTGGCTGACATATGACTAAAAGCAACGAAGATGAACACAGCTTGATTTTAAGGGTGCAAGACGGAACAACTGTGCACTTTTACTGAGCTTTGTCATAGAATAATACTGGCTAGATTTGGGCCATTTAGTTCAGTTTTTCCCCTCCTTTTGCTGTTTTTGTGCTCCACCACCAATCCTATTTCTCTAAACCAGGGGTGTTTAAACCAGCCCTTGGGTCACTTGCGGCCCTTGAGGCCTCTCAATGCGGCCCTCAGGGAGCCCCCAGTCTCCAATGAGCCTCTGGCCCTCTGGAGATTTGTTGGAGACCGCACTGGCCCGATGCAACTGCTCTCCATGACTTTTTGACCTCTCGCTTGAGCTGTGGGATTAGGGCTCCCTCCACTGCTTGTTGTTTCACACCTGTGAAGCAGTAGCAGCAGCAAAAGAAAGGCCAGCCTTGCTTTATGCAAGGCCTTTTATAGGCCTTGAGCTATTGCAAGACCTTCAATCATTCATATAAGTTTATCTTTAATATATTCATTTATATAAACTTATGTAAATTTATTCAAATTTTAAATGTGAATTAATTCTTTTTTCGCCCTGCCCCTGACACAGTGTCAGAGATGATGTGGCCCTCCTGCCAAAAACTTTGGATACCCCTGCTCTAAACAACCATTCTTCACTCCCACCCAACGCAGATAGGTGCCAGGAAAAACAGCCTCTTGGTAAAAAGCTGGTTTTTGACCAAAATGAACTTAGTCATACATACAGCACTTTACAATTGCATTTGAGACGAAAGCAAGAAAGATCAAACTTTTTAAAGTCCCACCCATGGAGCTTATAAAAACCTGCTGAAGGTAGCTTGCAAAACAAAATTTATAACAATAACGTTTAACACAATACAATAATACCACCACCATTAAATGAGCCCAGAGGCTCCCTTTACAAATCAGCAGTGAGGTGAACACGAAAACCTCTTTGCAGAGGGCTTTCTACTTCATAGGCCCTGCAGGCCAGAAGGTTCTCTCTTTTCACTACCTGCCACAGCTCAGACAGTGGGGCTCTAGCAAAGAGCCTGAGTTGGTGAACAAATCACCCAAGCCACTTTGCACAGGAAGAGGTGGTCCTTAGGTATCTTGGTTTCAATACCATTAAGGGCCTTAGTATTTAAAGCCAGCACTCATTTTAAAAAGCGAATGTGCGCCCATTGCGCTGACTCACACAGCTCTCGGATGATAGCCCATTTCTTCGCTCTGTGGGCTGGGCTTCTCTTCCTCCAGAGGAAGCTCTGCATCCCCCCATGCATTCGGAGGCAGCACTTGGCTTTCCATCACTTCTCTGTCCATGGCATGCTCTGATACAGGAGGGCTGGGGGTAGCTACTTTAGGTGATGTGGCCACAGGAGTAGCAACAGGGGTGCTGATGGGGCTAATAGTCACTGTCTCCACTGCATTTCAAAAAGAAAGAGGAAAGGATTGAAATGTCAAGTTATGCTATCGCAGCCAAGACTCACAAGTATTTTTTTCCCCCACTGCAGGGAGAAACATTAAATTTCAGTAAAAAGCTGGAAACAGCCAAGGCCCAGCAACTGGTAGTGCTTACTCTGAAACTCTGAGGAGCAGGTCTTCCCTCTCCAGGCATTTCAGCAGGGACTTGAAACCATCATGAGGCTTTGGAGGATATAGTGCAGCAGGGCATTCTTGGGTGGGCTGCTTCACCCACTCTCTTGAGACATAGGATTATGCAAATGTAGAGTTATTGAGTCCCTCGGGAGGAGCTACTCCCCCACTTTGTTCCTGTCTTACTGAAAGAAACAGGACTGTGACGAACCTTGTCTGTCATCTTCACTTACTAGTTTTTCAGCTTCTAAATAATTAGTCTCAGTTTAGTGACTGCAAACTTTTCAATGAGGTCCAAAGTCATCCTTTTAAGGACTCTCTTCCAGAGGAGACAAATGTGATTGCAGAAGTCTCCTAATAGAACCAAAAGGAGGCTCTGCTTTGTTGCCCTCTTCCAAGGTGAAAGAAAAAAAGGCAAAAGTGGCCCAATTGAGGGCTAAGCCAGCACAAACGCAGAAGTGCCATGCCAAACTTGCCTGTCTAGCAAAATGGCTTCTTCTGGGTGCTCCGTGGAGCAGGATCTGCCTGCTTGCTCCCCACCCTAAGAGGTCCCCCATGAATCTTGAGATGAATGCTGAGGGGCAAGACTCTGCTAAGCTGTGAGCCCTGCATAGCCCTGCATAGGCCTCCATTTCAAGCAATGTGCAGCAAATCACACATTCGGTTTCTTTCTTCATTTCTGAGAGGATATGCTAGTCAGTTACAAAGTCCAATTAAGAAAGCATGAGGTTCCTTCTCAGTTTTGTTTGACCAAACTGGGGGAATCAGTAAGGCCTCCTCTTACTGGCCTTAAGAATTCCTCATTTGCATAATCCAGTCTGCCTGCGGCAAGTAGGTAGAGCAACCCATCCAAGGATGCCAAATCAAAAGTTGTTGTTGGTGATCTAGAGCAGGGGTGCCCAAACCCCAGCCCTGGGGCCAATCCAGCCCACAGGGAGCCCCCAGTCTTCAATGAGCCTCTGGCCCTCAGGAGACTTGCTGCAGCTCGCACTGGCCTGACGCAACTGCTCTCAGCATGAAGGCAACTGTTTGAACTCATGTGAGGTGTGGCCCAAGGGCTCTCTCCATTGCTTGTTGTTTCACATCTGTGATGCAGCAGCGGCAGTGCTTTGTGCAGGGCCTTAGACATTGAGCTATTGCAAGACCTCCATTCATATAAGTTCCATCTCTAATATATTCATTTATGTAAATTTATTCAAATTTTAAATATAAATTAATTTTTTCCCAGCCCCCGACACAGTGTCAGAGAGATGATGTGGCCCTCCTGCTAAGAAGTTTGGACACCCCTGACCTAGAGAATGGAACAGGCCTTCGGCAAGCTCCCTTTTCCTGGTACATGACTGCACTACACCATCCAACATGGACTGCCAGCTCCACCAAAGGTGGATGAGGCATAAGATGCCATTCCTGCAGAGAGACAGGCTGGCTAGTGTCTGATGTGGCAGAGAAGAATGGATTGCTTTGAATACAAGGCCAGGATGAGTTTTAGACCCAGAGTGAAGACACATATGATGCATTAATCAGAAGAATTTTTGGAGTTTGCAAGAATTAGGCCATCTCCTTGTTTACAGATGTAAACAGAACTCCCATGGAGCCTACCCATCAACAAAGCTCATTTTGAAAAAGAGAAATATTTCATGATTTAAAGCAAAGGAGTAAATTTCTTTTCTCAACTGGTAACCCATTTTTGATACCTCCTGCTGCCGCCGCCGCCGCCACCACCAGCTTCCAGTCGCCAATATTGCCATCTATTTCAGTAACAGAGGGAGAAGACTCTGGAGTTTTTACTTGAGAAGGTTCTTTTGTAGGTGGTGGAGAATGGGGTGGTGTGGTTTGAGGGGTGACCAGTGGAGTAGGTAACAAAATTTCCTGAACAAGAAGAAAGGTAATAACTGGGAAGTAATAAAACTGTTGGAACAAAACATACAAAGAACATTTCCACCCCGTCCCCTCAATTAAATGTTAAAACTTAATGGAGATGGTTTGATTGGGAGAGACCATTACATAACCAAGAAGCCCAAACCATCACACATATCCCAAGAACAGTCCTTCACAATTAAGGAAGACCAGCTCTTGTGATTCCCAAAGAAGAGGCTTGCCAGAATTTCATATACTGAGGCTTACTGGAAATTGTTGGACTATCTAAAGCCAAAGCCAGGGAAAATTTACACATCCTCTCTGACTGGGATGTTCAAGAGTTGGATCATGTCAACAGCAAGTCATTCCAGTGACTGTTTAAATGAATAGCTACTTCAGTGAAATAAAAACAAACAATAAGGAGTCTTGTGACACCTTAAAGACTAACAAATTGCTTGTTAAGAAAATGAAAAAGGGTTTCTTGCAGTATATAGTTTCATAGATGATTGTCTGTTTCATGCAAAGGAGAAAAGGTTATGCATCCACAAAAGTTTATCTGAGCATCTAGTTTAGGGGATGGAATTCACAGGCCAGCTTGAGCACTGACAGACTGCTTTAGGAATTACACACAGTTCATGCAAAATTATTTACAGGGACACAAAGATCAAGCATAAGAACATAAGAACATAAGAACATAAGAACAGCCCCACTGGATCAGGCCATAGGCCCATCTAGTCCAGCTTCCTGTATCTCACAGCGGCCCACCAAATGCCCCAGGGAGCACACCAGATAACAAGAGACCTCATCCTGGTGCTCTCCCCTACATCTGGCATTCTGAATTAACCCATTCCTAAAATCAGGAGGTTGCGCATACACATCATGGCTTGTACCCCATAATGGATTTTTCCTCCAGAAACTCGTCCAATCCCCTTTTAAAGGCGTCTAGGCTAGACGCCAGCACCACATCCTGTGGCAAGGAGTTCCACAGACCGACCACGCGCTGAGTAAAGAAATATTTTCTTTTGTCTGTCCTAACCCGCCCAACACTCAATTTTAGTGGATGTCCCCTGGTTCTGGTATTATGTGAGAGTGTAAAGAGCATCTCCCTATCCACTCTGTCCATCCCCTGCATAATTTTGTATGTCTCAATCATGTCCCCCCTCAAGCGTCTCTTTTCTAGGCTGAAGAGGCCCAAACGCCGTAGCCTTTCCTCATAAGGAAGGTGCCCCAGCCCCGTAATCATCTTAGTCGCTCTCTTTTGCACCTTTTCCATTTCCACTATGTCTTTTTTGAGATGCGGCGACCAGAACTGGACACAATACTCCAGGTGTGGCCTTACCATCGATTTGTACAACGGCATTATAATACTAACCGTTTTGTTCTCAATACCCTTCCTAATGATCCCAAGCATAGAATTGGCCTTCTTCACTGCTGCCGCACATTGGGTCGACACTTTCAGCGACCTGTCCACCACCACCCCAAGATCTCTCTCCTGATCTGTCACAGACAGCTCAGAACCCATCAGCCTATATGTGAAGTTTTGATTTTTTGCCCCAATGTGCATGACTTTACACTTACTGACATTGAAGCGCATCTGCCATTTTGCTGCCCATTCTGCCAGTCTGGAGAGATCCTTCTGGAGCTCCTCACAATCACTTCTGGTCTTTACCACTCGGAAAAGTTTGGTGTCATCTGCAAACTTAGCCACTTCACTGCTCAACCCTGTCTCCAGGTCATTTATGAAGAGGTTGAAAAGCACCGGTCCCAGGACAGATCCTTGGGGCACACCGCTTTTCACCTCTCTCCATTGTGAAAATTGCCCATTGACACCCACTCTCTGCTTCCTGGCCTCCAACCAGTTCTCAATCCAGGAGAGGACCTGTCCTCTAATTCCCTGACTGTGGAGTTTTTTCAGTAACCTTTGGTGAGGGACCGTGTCAAACGCCTTCTGAAAGTCCAGATATATAATGTCCACGGGTTCTCCCGCATCCACATGCCTGTTGACCTTTTCAAAGAATTCTATAAGGTTTGTGAGGCAAGACTTACCCTTACAGAAGCCATGCTGACTCTCCCTCAGCAAGGCCTGTTCGTCTATGTGTTTTGAGATCCTATCTTTGATGAGGCATTCCACCATCTTACCCGGTATAGATGTTAGGCTGACCGGCCTATAGTTTCCCGGGTCCCCCCTCTTTCCCTTTTTAAAAATAGGCGTGACATTTGCTATCCTCCAATCTTCTGGCACTGTGGCCGTTTTGAGGGACAAGTTGCATACCTTAGTCAAGAGATCTGCAACTTCATTCTTCAATTCCTTAATAACCCTTGGGTGTATGCCATCAGGGCCCGGTGACTTATTGATCTTTAATTTATCAATGAGGTCTGAAACATCTTCTCTTTTAACCTCTATCTGACTTAACTCCTCGGTCAGAAGGGGCCGTTCGGGCAGCGGTATCTGCCCGAGGTCTTCTGCCGTGAAGACAGATGCAAAGAACTCATTTAATTTCTCTGCCATCTCTAAGTCTCCTTTTATCTCCCCTTTCCCTCCCTCACCATCCAGAGGGCCAACCGCTTCTCTGGCGGGTTTCCTGCTTCTAACATATTTGAAGAAGCTTTTATTATTCCCCTTAATGTTGCTGGCCATGCGTTCCTCATAGTCTCGCTTGGCCTCCCCTATCACCTTCTTACATTTCTTTTGCCACAGTTTATGTTCCTTTTTATTCTCTTCATTAGGGCAAGACTTCCATTTACGGAAGGAAGCTTCCTTGCCCTTCAAAGCCTCTCTAACTTGGCTGGTTAGCCATGCGGGCACTCTCCTGGATTTAGTGGAACCCTTCTTTCTTTGCGGTATACACCTCTGCTGGGCCTCTATTACTGTTGTTTTAAGCAGCCTCCATGCACTCTGGAGAGACTGGACTCTTTCTACCCTCCCTTTCAGCCTCCTTCTAACCAGCCTCCTCATTTGAGGGAAGTCCGCCCGTCGGAAGTCAAGGGTTTTTGTTAGAGATTTGCCTGGTATTCCTCCCCCAACGTGCACGTCAAAACGGATCGCAGCATGATCACTGTTCCCCAATGGCTCAGTAACGTTTACATCTCTAACCAGGTCCTGCGTACCGCACAAAATTAAATCCAGAGTCACCTGTCCTCTGGTGGGCTCCGTGACTAGCTGATCTAAGCCACAGTCATTTAGCACGTCAAGAAATCCGGTTTCCTTATCGTGACCAGAACACAAATTGACCCAGTCAATATGAGGATAATTGAAGTCCCCCATGATTACAACCCTGTCCTTCCTTGTCACCTCCCTGATCTGTTTCCTCATTTCAAGGTCCCCATCAGATTTCTGGTCTGGAGGACGATAGCACGCCCCCAGTATTACATCGCTGCTCAAGCCTGGTAATTTAACCCACAGAGATTCTACGGTGGAGTCGGACCCACCTTCAATCTCTACTTTGCTGGATTCTATCCCTTCCTTAACATAAACCCTTAACATAAACATAACATAACATAACATAACATAACATAAACCTTAACATAACATAAACCTTAACATAACATAACATAACATAACATAAACCTTAACATAAACATAAACCCCTGCTAACTGGTTAAGAGGCACTTTTCCAAGTGGGTGCTCCTCTTTTATTTAGCAGGGGGAGAGTAACTGGCCCACCTCACCCCAGAAGTGTCTTTTCTAGTGGCTAATCTGTTGGTGTTGCATCTTTTTAGATTGTGAGCCCTTTTGGGACAAGGAGCCATTAGTTATTTTATTTTTTCTGTAAACCGCCTTGTGAACTTTTGTTGAAAAGTGGTATATAAATACTGTTATTATTATGTGTATTATTATTATTATATATTGCACATTTTATAATAATAATGCTTTTCTTTCAGGTTGGCTACATTTTGCAAGAGACAAAACACGCATACTGAAGAAAGAACACTCCATCCTGATCACAATGGCTGAATCAGGAAAATAAGTCACCTTTTCTGGCAAGCAAGTCTCGCTTGAAGGAATGCCCACCGCAGAGGCTGCATGCTGGTCTTCTCTGTCACCCAGCACGAGAGCCACCGTCTCAGCAAGTGCTTCATTCACAAAGCGTCTAATCAAGTCTGAATCCACTGGAACACCAGCACTGAC
Organism: Tiliqua scincoides; assembly: GCF_035046505.1. Classification (NCBI taxonomy): domain Eukaryota; kingdom Metazoa; phylum Chordata; class Lepidosauria; order Squamata; family Scincidae; genus Tiliqua; species Tiliqua scincoides. The sequence goes on from NC_089821.1 coordinate 308,080,860, forward strand.
AAACAACTGGAACCCTCCAGGACCTGCAGCTTCAACTAAAAAAACCTGTAAAATCAACACTCGTGTGCGCACACACACACAGGAACGAGATGCACAAGAGGCAAACTATGATTAGAGTTGCTTGACTTGCTTCCCCTCTGCTCAGGGCTCAGCTTTGTAAGTCCACCCCTGACTCCAGTGTAGCAGCTTCTTGAGGCAGATATTTTCATTTTAGATAAGTCAAGGTTTCATGCGCTGTCTGAACCCACCCTATATGGCAGTCAGCAACATCCTGGAGAATAAAATTTTAATTCACTCTTGAATTCAGGTTTCTACTGTGGGAAGTTGTGACAAATTAGATAACAAACAAGAGTTTGATGCATTAGGTCTGTTTGCATTTTTGCTTGTTCCTACTAAAGCAGAGATTGGTTTCCATACAACTGATTTGGAACAGAGTGAGATTTTCCAATGGTTTAAGCCATTATTTCTGGGTCAGGCTCAGTCAATCCCTTCGACTTCAATGTGATGGCAGCTGAGAGTGGCTGAAATATACATTTCTTAAATAATCAATAAATGCAGGGCTTCCTTAACAAATCACATTATTTGGAATGGTCATTTTCTAATGTCAACATTAGAATGTCTGAACCACAATTCAGAGTGCGATACCATAGTCTTTCGAGACTGAAGGTTGCCAACAATGTCAACATACTTCCAGTCATAATCTTGGTTAAAATTAGGAAAAACTGCAGCTGTTGCTCACCAATATCTGAGGATCCAGACTGACTGTCCTCACTCTCCGAGGAACTTAGGAGGGGCACTGCCTGGTTCTGGGGTGGAAACATTCCACTGATGACTCGTGCCATTATCTCTTGCTCCACCCTGAAGAAAGAAAATGGGAATATTACTTACCAGGGGAATTCCTGTTCCTGGTAGAGGAAATGCATTCCTAATGTATAGGTAATGCCCCTCAGGTAGGGTCATTAAACAGCAATTAATGGTTTTTCCTCCTCACAGGGTTGACCTGTTACTCCAGTTAGTATTCAGAGCTGTAATCGTCAACCCCAATGATTCTTCAACTTTACCTCTGATCTCAAATATTGTTATCAAACTACTACTGTAACCATCACAAGTAAAGATATGGTACATGATCTCTAGACCCCCGCCCCCCTTTTTTTTTAATTCCACCAGAATCCATGAGCTAATAGAGGTGGGTGGACTGTGCTTCCTCTACCAGGAACAGGAATTCACCTTATAAGTAAAACTTCCATTTTCCCTGACAGAGGAAGGGCATTCCTAATGTATGAGGATGTGTAAAAGCAGTATCCTGAATAGGTGGGCAGCACAGCACTTATCAGATCTATTATTGACTCAACACCCTTTATAATATTTTGCTCTCGCGGCCCAGAATGGCTCCAAACGGGAGGGGCCGCTCGCATGCCACAGTGAGGCTTAGTGCTGCAAAACACAGTGCTTTGCACCCCTTCTAGCTACACCACTGGTTGATGCAGATTGGTTAGAGAGCTTCCATGGCCCACATCCAGCACATGGATCTTATGTTTGACACCCTGTTCTAGACCATGTTTAATGCCACGTAGTTTATGAAATTTCCTCCCCAATTTATGACAACATCTAGCAAGCCAAGTCCAAGTACATGCAGTTGCACATGCATCCCCTCCTTTCCTCCACCCAGCGCTATTGTTGCATCTTCCACTGCTGAAACTAGATTTTTTTTTAACTTATGCACATGCCTCCAAAATAACAGAATATTACAAAATATACAGGAGACACACTTTCACCACCGACAGAGCTCACTGTCAATTGTAATCAATGCTCCAAGAACTCACCAGCCAACCAGTTTATTTTCCAGGGTCTCCCGTTTTTCTATTATGTCATCCAGGACATCTGATGAGGGTTGAGAAACAGGAAGAACTGGAGGAAATGGAAGACCAGTATATTTTGGAGATTCCGTTTCTCCTCGTCTGTTGAACTCTAGGACTGGTTCTACAAATTCTGGAATTCTGTCATCATCTCCTTCATCCTAAGGGTAACAAAGGCAAGTTCAGTTCCACATAATATTTATGTTCCAAGCACATCTCTGGTAGAAATAAACTAAAATATATTCAGAACTAAAGCTATATTTTCAAGATGTAACAAAAGAAAACTGAATCATGTGTGTCATAAGAAAGGGTATGGCCAAATTTCAATGGCTTGGCATGCAGAAGGCTACAGAAAGGGCTGGGAAAGACTGCCTGAAAACCTAAGAAATTCCCTGAGTGTTTCAGTAGACAGCAACACAAACCAGTTGTCTGACTCATCAGAATACAGCTTCCTCTAGTCTTCAAGAAATTGTGCAAATGAAGGTAAATACTTATTACCTATCCACACTGCAAAGAGCAAACCACAGCTTAACAGCAAAATGGTTTTTCAAAACAAGATTCCCCTTCCCCCCCAATCCAGATTCCTCCCCAATCCAGATTCTTAATCCAGGCAGTTACAGAGGTCTTTTCTAACATCAACAGCTAAATTCTTTGCCAGCCTCATCAGCTTGGTTTCACAGAGTAACTGAACTAAACAGAGTAGTTCTCTTATATTCAGCACTAGAAGACCATATTTCCTATTTCTGCCCAACACTGTTAATATGCAACAGGAACCAAATGCGTACACCTGTGGGCCAGGCAAAAATGGGTTAATCTCAGGTAACAGACCAATCCTTTGCTTCCTGGCACCAAGGGTTACAATGGCACTGAAATGGCCGCCACTGTATCCTGCAGGGCCTGGGAAGCCACCAGAGGTCTCCTTACAGCATGCTTGCAACACCAGTGACAAAGGTGTGAGCATACTACCAGTGCTGAGGCAGTGTCCTTCTAGTGGCTGCTTCTTTGTAATTTTTAGACTGGGAGTTCCTTTGGGACAGTAAACCATTCTCTCTCTCTCTCTCTCTCTCTCTCACACACACACACACACACACACACACAATTTGCTATGTAAACCACTTTGAGAGCTGTCTCTGTTGAAAATCTGTATATACCTATCCTAAATAAAATTCACTACACAGAAGGAGAAAGACTGTACCCTTAAGAATATAAGAACATAACATAAGAACAGCCCCACTGGATCAGGCCATAGGCCCATCAAGTACAGCTTCCTGTATCTCACATCAGCGGCCCACCAAATGCCCCAGGGAGCACACCAGATAACAAGAGACCTCATCCTGGTGCCCTCCCTTGCATCTGGCATTCTGACATAACCCATTTCTAAAATCAGGAGGTTGCGCATACACATCATGGCTTGTACCCCGTAATGGATTTTTCCTCCAGAAACTTGTCCAATCCCCTTTTAAAGGCGTCCAGGCCAGTCACCGTCACCACATCCTGTGGCAAAGAGTTCCACAGACCAACCACACGCTAAGAAATAGTTTCTTTTGTCTGTCCTAACTCTCCCAACACTCAATTTGAGTGGATGTCCCCTTGTTCTGGTGTAATGTGAGAGTGTAAAGAGCATCTCCCTATCCACTCTGTCCATCCCCTGCATAATTTTGTATGTCTCACTCATGTTCCCCCTCAGGTGTCTCCTTTCTAGGCTGAAGAGGCCCAAACGCCATAGCCTTTCCTCATAAGGAAGGTGCCCCAGCCCCGTAATCATCTTAGTTGCTCTCTTTTGCACCTTTTCCATTTCCACTAGAAGACTTTGGAATGGAAGTGTGTATGTGTGAAAGAGAAAAAAAGATATTTATTTTTATACATTTTATATTCAACATGCAAACACAGATCCAAAGAGCTGCTTTAGGCATGGCAAGAGGCCTGTGTGTGCTTAGTGGAATTTTTGACTTTTTCCTTTGAACTACAGAGTAAAGTCCTCATGCTGTGTTAAACATTAAGCCCCAAACCCTGGTGGTCACGGAGAGTTGGTTCTGTGGTTCCTCAGATTCTAACCACAGATGATATCTCTGTTCAGATGCTCTGCTCTAACGAAATCAAGTTTCACCATCTCGAAAGCTGGGCACTACTGAAAGCATCTATTCATATGCTCCTCATAGGCATACACCACTTCAACCACATTTCTGCAATGATCTAGAATTCCACATGCTAACATTTCCATATAACATACTTCGAGAATGTCTTATGTACCTTACAAAAAAACAAAAAGACCTGAAAATTGCCAAGCACTTTTTTTCTCCACTGGAATGCAGATAGTCGCAATTCACTCAACAGCAAAACGAAGCCTGTTACCCAATGTCTAATTAGACAACATAATTCCTATTGGTTTTTATTGACATTTCTATTTAAAAGGAACCTCTTTCAAGAAGCATTTAAATATAAAAACACAGCTGAATTGAAACTACTGTACTTATTTAACTTTGCATTTTTTGTGAATGTTGAAAAATGCCTAGTATTCTCAACACTTCTCACAAACATGCAACAGTGTTGTTTAGAGTACCTGAATTTCCCTCATTATTGTCTCTTTTGAATGCAGTTTTCCTTCTTTTCCCCACTGCTGTCTAATTTGACTCACTGTGGTAATCTATGTGATGTACTTTATGATTTTATAACACTGCATTTAATGCAACAGTACCGTGGACACCTAAACAAAATGAAACAGGTCACTGCAGCCACTTAATTATATCATTGCTATTTAATCTAACATGAAAAGAATTCAACAGCCAGAGTAACAAAAGGACCTGCACAGGACAGGAGGTTGGACTAGATGACCTCCAGGATCCGTTCCAATTCTAACTTCTGGAGTTCTGTGAAACAATGTGTTTAGCTTTCCCAATGCAGATACCTTCATGAAGAAAAAAATGAGTGTTCTACCAAACATTTTATGGGCATTTCTTTGTATGCGTTCTTTTAGAAAAGCGGATTCCTTTTGATGTCAAACATTTCTCCCTTTCGGAATATCAATATATAAGCTTCCAGATTAAAGTTGACTCTTGAATGCTTTCCAGCTTATACTCAATGCAAACCATGCTAGAGTTGGAATATTTTCCAAGGCTTTATAGTTGCACACACTGCCAAAAGTACATGATAAAAGCAATCCTTGAGAAAATAAGAGCGGGGGGAGAAAGGGTGACGAAAACCCTTCTTGTGCACATCTTAAAAACTGAAGTTCCTGGTATCTTTTATTGCCTTTTCATAAGCAATGTTCTTTGAACAAACTGGAAATAAAAGGCTCTGTAATTTCACTTTACAGTTCAACAGAAAGGAAATATTTTCTCTAAGCTGAAACTTTATTGCTTGACATATTTTATATCCTAAGACAGACTGCGGGAAATATTGTAGCTCCCCACCTCTCAAAAATGTAACATCACAGACTCTTAGTGATCACAAAGACAGCCTGCTGCTCCACATGACTACTGAAACTATTCCCATATCAGGAATGAAATATGATTCAATAGCAGGTCACATTTTTATTTATCAATTCATATTTTAAAATACCAGGATGACAAACTGTGTTTTTAACAGGTGATGCATAGCTACATCAACTAATCATCTTAATAATGTACTATTTACTGTTAACTCAAAAGAAAAACATGCTTGGGAAAGATGCACAAGAAAAAATGTTATATAGTGCAATTTAGACATCCATAGGAGTGTGATTTGTCAAGCTGAAGGGTGTCCAAGGGACAGGTAACAGGGAAGGAAACCTGGATGTGACTCAACATTAAGTCCTTTCCAAACATTCCCCCCCCAGGGGCTGCTTGTCACCCCTGAACTTCACAAAGTATGTAGGAGAGCCTCCCATGTTTCTTGTTCCAGCCCCACAGAGCTATCTAAGAATGAATGAATTACTGAGTTTTCACCCCAAGAGAACCAGTCAGGCCTGATCCAGAGATACAGAAGAATAAGGTGGAAATGAGGCAATAGAGAGGGCAGCTGAGGGGAAATAAATGGCTGCAAGCTGAAGACACGCACAGCGCACAGTGGGGCTGGGAGATAACCTTCTCCCCTCTGTTCTTGAAGGTTGTTTTAGTTTGTTTTGCTTTTAATGTGCCACATTCAAAAGTGGGACACTGGGACAAAAACAAGTTCCAATTTCACATATCCACCAATAGGATCTGAGTGGCCTGTGACAAGTTCGGAAAGAGAACTTGGGCTTGTGGTGGACAGCTCAGTGAAAACGCTGACCCAGTATGCAGCAGCAGTGAAGAAGAAGACTTCCATTTGATTCCATGAAGGATCAAATTCCATTGATTAAGGAAGGGCATAAAGAGTAAGACTGCTATGGTGTGGTCACATTTGGAATGCTGCGTGCAGTTCTGGGTCACCACACCTCAGGAAGCAGACTGTAGAGCTGGAAAAGGTGCAAAAGAGGGCAACCCAAATGATCTTGGGAAAATGATCTATAAGGAAAGGCTAAAATGTTTGGAACTATTTAGCATGGGGGAAAACAGAGGAACATGAACTAAAACTTATAGAATTCTGCATGGTTGGGGGGGAAGAAATTTTTCACTCCTTATGACAACACTAGAACCAAGTGTCTTCCAATGTAATTTGACTGGCAGGAGATTTAGGATGGACAAAAGGAGGTGGTACTTCACACAGCACATAATTCATTGTGCAACTTAGTGCTCCGAGATATGGTGATAGCACTAGTTTGATTAGCTTTCAAAGGGGACTGGACAAATTCTATCAGTGGTTAGTTGTCATGGTGCTTAAGTGCAATCTCCAGAGTCAGCGGCAGCATGCCTCTGAATACCAGGTGCAAAGGAGCAATAGCGAGAAAGAAGGATGCTCTCCTCTTTGGTTTACCAAAGGCAGCTGGAGCCCACTGTGGAAAACAGGATGCTGGCCTAGATGGGATATTGGGCTGATCCAACAGGGCTTTACTTATGTTCCAAGGTGAGGTATGGGATATCTGGCACTAAAACGGCTCCTGAAACCCTACAGGTGCCACAACCTGGGTTTGGTTGTGCTGCACTTTTTGGTTGGTTTGCACTGCTGCAGACAAGCTTTCAACAGCATACCTTTTTTTCCTCTCAGGCACACAGATACACTTTGAGGGACAATTCAGAGTACTTGCAAATCAACTGGAAACTGGAAATCAATTGAAAACTGCAAACCCCCCTCCTGCAAACCCAAATCACTGATTCAGGGGAGGCGTTTTCAGTGAGAAAATAGCTCACTGGGGAAAAAGCAAACTTCTACAACAGTGTTGTCAGTTTTGGAAGCATGCCTCTACAGCAGGGGTTCCATCTCTAGTTTGGCTCTAAAGAGACTGGCAGCAATTGTCTTAAGATACATTTCTTTTCCCTTGTGAAAAATTGGTTGTCACAAAACCCACCTGGCTGACATCAATAACATCAACAAAGTCAATGCCAGGAAGTTCCATTTCTTCTTCCTCCTCATGTTGACCATCTTCAGGAGCAAACTATAAATGAAAAATTAAGAAACCCTTGAGAATTGGTCTTGTAAAATACAGTAAGAACTACAGAATTTGCTAAAATTCAGAGCCCAGTGAAGCACACCACAGTGAAATTGCTGAGAACTATGAGCCCCAAACTTTGAAAGACTGCAGTTTTTGCCTACAATGCCAAGGGCCAAACTTTGCACAAATTGTCCCATGTCTTTGGTGGAACAGCCCGTCTGGATTTCAAGCCAAATGGGACACGCATTTTTTAAGTGCCAACCTCCAAAAATGGAGAAACTACCATTACACACGTTTGTGCAGAATGTGTATAGTTTGCAATGAGAGTACAAGTTTGTCAGCTCTGCAAATTGAATGACCTCATTCAAAGAAAAGCAGGTTAGCTCTGGTCTAAATAAACTCACACTTTCCATCACACAGACCCATCTTTGATTGGCATAAACCATCTGGTAAATCTGTTTAGGGTCCAACAGGTGAGGTTTAAATAGTTTCATATATAAAATACAATGAAGTGTTTAAAACAGTTTATTAATAGTATACATGGAGTCGTCCCTAAGCCATGATCCTATCCCTACAGGTTGTTAGAACAGAAATGCTAAAATCTTGAATTAAGATGCGGCAGGGTGAGAACAGATAGGAGATTGTGTGACAGCCGAGTTAGAATCAAGGTAAACCTTACAGCAAAAACAATATTAGGCAGAGATGCACTTGTATATGAATACTGAACTTGTACTTTTTTCTATTTGCACATTCTACTTGAACATGAATATTGTACAAGAAGAACAAGGAAAAGAGCAAAATTCAACTCTTCCTTTTTATGAGTGTCAAATTCTTAGATGGATAGGAGATGTCCATGTGCATCCTTAATCCAGTGAGAAGAGGAGGAAGGGTAAGACTTTTTCCACTGCTAAAGAAGATACCATCATGGCAAGTTCAACATTTGTTCTCTAACAGTGGAAGAAAGTATTTTTGCATGGGACATCTAACAGGACTTCAAGGTGGGCTTTTCTCAGGTCCTTGTGATTGAGCCACTTGCTGCAGGACCCCGAGTCTGCAGACCACATATGGCGAGGTGGGGTTTGTCTTGCTCCTAGTGCTGGATGAACTACGATATGGATAAACCCGTGGCAGCCCTGGTCAGCCTTTTGGGATTTTGTGAGCAGCACTCTGGAAAGTTCTTCAGATGGAGCAGCTCTGCCTGCTGAAGAGGCTGCAGCCACTGACAGGAAGCTGGAGGGGCAGCTATCCTGAGGCGTTCTTGATTCTGTTCCTTTCTTTGATCCAGAGAAAGACGGGGAGAGAAGGGTGAAGAAAGAAAAAGGAGACTGAGATGGACAGGACAGAGTGCCATGGTGGCCCTGCTTGCTGGAGTGGGACAGGACAGGTTGGCTGAGGTGTAAGGGAGAAGATTCAAGGTCACATGGTCCCATCTGTCATAGACTGAGCAGGAGGGACAGCCCAACCAGGGGACCCTCCTCCACAGCTAAAGAATCAGGATGTCCTCAGCTGGAATCTTGCCTCTGCCATGAAGGCACTAGGTGGCCCTAAGTAAGCCATTCCTCTCAGATCCCCCAGTGGCAATATGTGGACAATCCTTACTTTGCAGCTTTGTGCGAGGCAGCATTAAGATAATACATGTGAAACACTTTACATAATCAGAAAGTAAAAATAGCCTCAACTGTCAGTTTCTGGCATAAAGCAAAGATTAATGAGTTGTGCATAAACCATGTACGTAGCTGTCACACTCATCAGTTCGCTGCATGTACATGGGCTGGGACACTGTAGCCAGTTGAGGATACGAGATGGGTGTACAGACAAAAAAATAGCCATGTGTGCAACTGTCACACAGTTTTCTTATAGGCAGAAATATTGTCCTTGTTTTTAAAAAAAAACCAATTGTCACATTTGACAAGCAGTGTTTTGATGTGAAACTCACTTGCACAGCACCTCTGCCATCAGCCCTCCCAGACCCTCTTTCCATGACAAAGGAAGCCCCAAGTGGTAGGATTTTGTACTTAACATCTAAATCTCAGAAACAGCAGCGTTCAGATACCTGCATTGCAGTTTTTGCAAGAAGGGGTGTTGAAAATACCTGGCTGACACTAGTACTGTCATTTGAAACAGTATCAATATCAACATTCGGCAGCACCTGAAAAGAAAAATATTAGAAATTCAAACTGCATGAAACTATCTTCCCATCTTCTGAACATGAGCCCCGACTGTGCTTTGAGACACGATTCCATTTTATGCTAACCCCGTGGAAAGGTCACCACATCTTGAAAAGGACATAGTGGAAATGGAACAGGTGCAAAAGAGAGTGACTAAGATGATGACTGGGCTGGGACACCTTCCTTATGAGGAAAGGCTACGACGTTTGGGCCTCTTCAGCCTAGAAAAGAGACACCTGAGGGGGAACATGATTGAGACATACAAAATTATGCAGGGGATGGACAGAGTGGATAGGGAGATGCTCCTTACACTCTCACATAACACCAGAACCAGGGGACATCCACTCAAATTGAGTGTTGGGAGAGTCAGGACAGACAAAAGAAAATATTTCTTTACTCAGTGTGTGGTTGGTCTGTGGAACTCCTTGCCACAAGATGTGGTGATGGCAACTGGCTTGGAAGCCTTTAAAAGGGGATTGGACAAGCTTCTGGAGGAAAAATCCATTACAGGTTACAAGCCATGATGTGTATGTGCAACCTCCTGATTTTAGAAATTGGCTATGTCAGATGCAAGGGAGGGCACCAGGATGCAGGTCTCTTGTTGTCTGGTGTGCTCCCTGGGGCATTTGGTGGGCTGCTGTGAGATACAGGAAGGGTGATTTGGATAAAAGGAGATTATCTCTCAGTATAATGGCACACAGTCAACACAATTTTCATCATTACAGACTAAATATCATTTTAACAAACACGGTGAGCCCACACTGCATATGTGTGCAAATGACAGTGCGCCAGTTGTACTAACTGTAGCATTTTTATTTGCACTGCTGATCTTTGGGATTTGGGAGAGAGGCTGCAGCTCAGAGGATCTTCTGCATCCACTTTTGCATGCAGAAGATCCCAGGTTAAATCCTCAGTCTCTCCAGATAAGGCTGGAAAAGATTCCTGCCTGAAACTCTGGAGACCAGCTGTCAGCCACAGTCAACAGTACCGAGCTAGACAGACCAAGTATCTGATTCAACAGAAATCAGCTTCCTATGTTCCTGTCCTCTAGCAATTTCCATTATCACATTTTCGTTCTGTAGTCATGAGAGCTAGAAACTTTTTTTTTTGGATGTGATAAACTGAATTCTCAGGAACTGAACAAGCACCCACAGATTTGACAAAATGTGCATTTAAAGCTCTGCATTGTTCTAAGTGTAGAATTCTACAAAATACATTCTAATTTGCGTTGAGAATATATTAAAAACCAGAAAGAGTAAAGCCACTACATGCATTTCCACAATGGAAGAGAACCCCAATTTCAACAGCCAAGACAGACTGAACAATGGCGCAGAAAAGGTGCTGGAGCATCAGAGTTACATTTATGAACCCAGCACTTCTCATTCTTGTTCCTTACCTGTACAGTGAGTTTGGGAGGGTCCTTTTTCTCCGATCTCATCTCAACAAGTGCAACATTGGGTTTCTTTCCCTTTGGCAAGGGCTTCGGGGGAGCAGGAGGAACAGGGCTTGTCACAGTAACAGGATGGAATTCACCTATAATTATTCCTGCAGGCTGTGGTGAGGTGCTATCGATTTGTTTTTGACCTAGAGAAAGTTCATAGCAGAAAGAGGAACGAAATCCACCTTTAGTAAATCTTGGAGCAAAATGCACACTTCAAGAACAATAAAATGGAGGAAAAAGTAATAACTGGGGCAAAGGATTTACAAAATCTTAGTTGCAACAAAATGTTAAGCCATTTCTGCCCAACGTTGCATAAACGCAACAGGGACCAAATGTGTTCACCTGCAGGCCAGGCAAAACTGGGTTAAAAATACCTACAAAAGACTCTCCGCTCAATGAAAATGCCACATGTGATGCTTCTGCATAATCATTATACACCTTATTTTTGTCACACAGGTTACGTATATACATGTGAGCCTCAAAACAGGCATGATGCTCTACAGACACAAGGGGTGGGAGTGACGCACATAACATGCAGGGCTCAGTCCCTTACTCACCATCACATAGAGTCTACATGTTAGCACAAAGGCTGAACCAGAGCTAGTTTTACAGAATTCAGGTATTACCAGCCTTGAAAATGTTTCTTTCTACAAACGTAAGAAATGTTAAAAATAAAATAAACCGGAAAGTAAACTGGGCTGCCTTTGAAGAAGTTCTGCTCCAATTAAGATTTTAACATCAAATATTTATCACAGTGACATCAAGGGATAGAAAAATGGAACTAAGGTGTCTAGTGGCAATTATCAAAGCTACAAGAAAATGACACCACACACAAAACAAATTTTCTATAGCTCACCCAACAGATTCAATAAAGATGTGGTTCAGAGGTTTCCAATTTTGGTCTATTAACAAGATGCCACTCTGTTTTTCTTTCAAATTGTCCTGGAAAAGTATTGGGAAGCTCTGGCTAATGCAAAATCCTTCGGCCAGGCTATCTCCAGGGGGGCTTTATCACTCCAATTTTGGAAGAGCTGCATTGGCTCCTGATTTGCTCCTGGAAGCAATGAGCTAATTATCATCTTTAAACTCCTAAAATTTGGGGTGTAGGCATCTCAGACACCAGCTCCAAGGTGATGCTGCCCACCAAACAAGATTCACTGGAGAGGCTCTGCTTGCATGCTCGGTGGTTGCCTCCAGGCCAGTGAACGCTCCCATGGGAGAAATTCAAGATAATCCCTCCCTTTAGCATTTCAGGGGCTATTAAACCCGACCTTTCTGGAGAGGTTAAGGTATTACTGGCTGGCATTTCTCCTGGTTTTGTTTCTCTTGCTGATTTTTGTCAAACTTCTCTGTTTTATGCTATGTTGCGTCTGTGATCTCCTGGATTTTTTACTTTGATTTTATTGTGTTTCATTGAAGTGCTAACTGCCTCAGAGTCTCTGGATGAAAGGTAGTTTCAAAATTTTGAAATGCAGTCTTTTTAATTAATGTAAAGGGGGAAAAATACAATGGGAGAAGTATTCTTTGGGGAGGCTCAGAACAAATCCATAATCTGCACTTGGCTAAATTAAGAGCTGTGGTTTTTTATCTTCATTCAGGGGCTGTAAGTGTATCCCTCCTATATCACTACCAAAGAGAAAAAAATCACATGTGAATTTCCACTGACAAAGGAAATTTGGCAAGAAGAACTGCCAAATTTAAGGCAAGAAGAATTCTGTGGAGCAGAGCATATCAATAAAATTGGAGCGCACGTCCTCCTTGCCTGTACCTAATGGAACAGCCATTGGAATAAGATGGCCTTCGAGAGGTCCCAACATGTTGGGCGTCTCTTTAATGGGACTGAAGAGATATTGCAGTTCTTGATGAGGAGCAGAAAATGGACGTGGTTTCTTAGAACTAGCAACTTGGCTGCGCACACAGGGGCTGGTTTGCGTCCTTGCCGATTTTACTTTTGTACCTGGAAAAATATCAAACACAAAATAAGTCTCCAGTGCACAGTACATTGACTAGACCAAGACAAGAAGTATTAGAGCAGACTTTGGGGAACCAAAATTAAAAGCTTTCCAACTGTTGTACCGTACCTTTAAGTGTATGGTACTCAGAGGGCAGACTGCTAGTTTCTTATTTATCTGTACTGTGAATGCTTCCTATGAAGCAAAGAGAACCTTGACCTCAGATGAACACTAGCTATGAATTTCTAGCTTCAGGGAGAAGCTGGCAACAGCTCTTCAAGGTCCTTCCCAATTGCTGGCAAGACCAGCAATTGAACCTTAGGCTTTTGTACTCACAAGGCAAATGCCCTGCCACCAAATCAGGATCCTCACCCCCAAAACCTAAGCAACTTGCACCATCAGACAAACATGGGCAAGAAACAGTCCTTCCTTCTGCTTCTCCTCAACCTTGTCAAGTAATTTCATTAGTGGACAAAACCATTCTGTGTTTGGAGAGGCTTTCCTAGTTCTTCTCCAGTTCTACAAGCCCCTTCTTTAAAAACAAAGAAGGAGCAACTAGACAAGCAAGCAGATTCTTCATATTCTTAATTCCATTATGAAACTTGCTATTCTATTTTGTCCCTTTCCCCAAGAATTTCCCAGTGCTGAATTTGCTCCCTTCCGCTATCAGTCAAAAGGTGGCTTGCTGCTATAACCCAAACAGAAATTAAAAGGCTGGTGGTGAACACTGTTCTCTCCTGTGAGCCCACCTCACTTCTAGAAGTTGCAGCCCACGTGTACAGAGTCATGACTACAACAAAATCAGTTTCACAAAAGAATGGAATTAAGAACTACAAGGTGAAGCAGAAATGAAGCCAGACACAATGTTTGAAATAGTCATGGGAAGGCAATATGTTGCTCTACCTCTCACACATTCTACCAGTTTAGGTCTTGGAGGCTTTGATTTGGGAGACGGAGAGTTAAGCCTCAGATATGGCGATTTCTTAAGTGTGCTCCTGTGGCCCTGGTAAATCGGCTTGCCGTACACCCGAGAGAGAGAGTCTTCATTTTGTATCCCTCTGCTTCTCTTGGGAGGGCCCTGCATAAGACAGAACATTATCATTAAAGAGGTGGATGGAGTTAGATATTTAGGAAATCTTAAGAAAACTCAAATTCAGAGCTCTATAAACTTAATTATAAAACATTTTTTAAAAGTTATGGATAATCTAAATAATTGTGGTCAGATCCTTCTCTCTGGGGAAACAGAAAGAAGGGAAGTATGAATGGGTTGTTTCCTCCACTTACTCCAACAGACAGGGCCACACAAATTAAATATCTCATTAGACAGCAAAGAGCAGCAATACCCTTGTCAGTTCTGGACACTGCCTAGCTACAGGGACAACACATAACCAGGCCTTCCCATACACCTAGCTGCTGCATAACTCCCTGAATGATTAAAACACAGCAGAATCCAAAAAAACAGCAGGCATAAGAAAGCCCATAAGAAAACCATCACATACACGTGCACCTTCCAGGATCAAAACTCGAAAACAGATACCTCCCCCAAAGGTCCCACCCAAATCACCCAATAAGACACAAACTAGCTGGGCAGGTGGATACCCTCCATTCCACCAGAGAGAAATAACTAATTGGGTAAGGTTAATGTTCTACTCTCCCATGGTGGACAAAGAAATCCACGAACAGGATCTACAAGTGTGGTATAAACCCAAGGAGGCCACCCCTCCTTATTGCTGTGAGCCTCACTCCCTCCAGCGTTGTGGGCATTCCATGGCAGTTAGAGCCTTATGCCGGTGTCACCACCTGACCTGGAGGCCAAGCAACATGGGGGGGGGGGTGAGCCACAATCCAGGCTGCCTAACACAAGGCACAGTCTTGCCTTGTTCTGCCCATTTTGATCTTGTTGCAGGCTTCTTTGATTCTGTTCAATCTAACAGAGGCCAGTACTGTACAGCTGACTCCCATCAACTGCTGCCCTGGGGAGATGACAAGAGCTCAGCATCCTCCAATAAGAAGCCCTCCAGTTCTGGCTCCTCTCTGCTTGAATCCATAGAATGAGCCCAGGTGGGCACCTCAACCCTGATGCTTAAGAGTTCAAATTAGGTTCTTGCCTTATCTGTTAGCTTTGGAGAGGGCCTTGCTAGAGGCAAGTGGCTTTTCATGGACAGTCCTTGGGGGTACTGAGATTTTGCTTTCACTTCTCTACCAGTCTTCATATCCCTGATGGTCTGCTGAGTCTTCTGATAGTCCCTTCTTGCCATTTCATCCTGAAGACAAAGTGCACCAATACAGTCAACAAGAATACAGTTTTGAGTGTAACAAGAGTGTGAGCAGCTTTGATCATCCAGGCTTTCAGCAAAGTGCCTCTGGTCTAAGTAAGTAGATCAGAAGCTTTATAGTGTAGCAGAAAGCTACGTACACTGAACACTAGAGCTTGTTTCAAGCAGTCAGGTTCAAGTTGTCATTTGGTTGACTGCAGTATAACACAATTGTCTATTTAAACATGTTTATCTTGAAAGGCATAGATATTTCAGTCAACAGCTCTTGAATTTAGCCTCTTGAATTTTTTACAGGGCAGGATTGTCAACAAATCCCTAAACCCTAGATTCCAAGCCTGCACAGCCTTTTCTGTTCTAATGTCTGTACAGATTGAAAAAGGAGTGCACTCTCAGACATTATTCTTTTACTTTAACAGCTACCAGGATATTGAGATGCCTGCACAGAATTACCACTTTTGAGCTCCATGGCATGCATCCCACTAAACAAATACAGATTTGTCTGACATTTACTTCTGCTCTGTGTTTATCACTAATCTTGCACAAACTGAATGTGTTTTCCATCCCTGATCTCCAAATTAACATGAAGGTGGCCAGAATGTGCAAAATCTTCTCTACAGTTCTCTCAGTAGGCCTGGAGGAGAATTCCTAACATATTCCATGACTTCTCATGTGTAGTGCTCCATTAAAGAGAGAGATCTGTCTGCTCAGCTACCGAATGAGTAAATGGTCAGTAAAATATCACAGTAAACAGATTTAGTCATTAGAGAAAAGTGACATATGAAAGTTTAACCTGATTATCCAGGAGCACAATTAACAATCAATTTGACCTTTCTTTTTTCCTTACCTATAGTTGCAGCCGTTGGGTCATGGGATGTCCTACCCCAGTGGACCCCACGATGTTTGTTTTGGGGTACTTTGCTAAGGACTTTTTGTTCCAATAGGCATATCTGTTTTGAGTTGTGCCAACTTATTACCTGCCACACTCCATTTTAAAATGTTAAATTTATTATTGCTTAATCTTAATTAGTATTTTTATAATTTTGTTTTATTTTTTGTGGACTGCCTTGGGGTACCTTTGGGGCTCAAAGGTCACAAATCATCAAATAGATAAGTCAGTTCAAGAAAGATATTGCAATGTTTCCAGACTAAAGTTATGGCAAATGTATCATAGGAACAGCCAATTTCTATATGGGACCCTCCATCCTGTGCTCCAAACAATCACCAGCTCCATGATAAAATGTGGCACCTCTAGGCTTCACGCTTACGGAGACCATGCAAGCAGGCATTGCTCACCACACACAAATCTGTATGTTTATGTAATTATGCAGGACAGCTAAAAGAGATGCAATACAGAAGTGTGAAATCTGTTTCTTACATGGGAAAAAATAAGCTTGAGAAAGCCCATCAGAGGCCAGGTGAAAGGGTTTGAAAACTACATCTTGCCTGTGGATTACAATTAGCCATCACAGAAAAGCTTCTTGGAAACAAGAGATTCTCTTGTTCATTTGCTAAAATCCCAGAAATCAGACCTGGATTTCCAAGGTGATTGTTTTAATCCATTCATCCACAGTTTTTCTGATCCGGATCTCCTCCAGGACCTCTCTAGAAGAGAAAGAGAATTAAAGCTTCAGCACACCAACTGTAGAATTTCATACACACATGCATGGAGACAAACTCAACTGGAAACAAAGATCTGGAGTTATTTACTGGCATAGAGCAGGCTAAAATCCAGTGGGCTCAGAACACATATTTTTAACTTCAGACAAATACTCTAGCTTAAAAACATCAAATAGTTTTTCCAACATCACATACTGTTTTCACAACAGCAGCACAACTTAAAAGCCAGCACGAAAGAAAGCCAGAGGCTTCCAAAGATGCTCCGACTTCGGAGAATTTCCCAGGAGAAATAGCTCTTGATAGATTTTGAAGTAGTTACTGAAAACACCTCTTTACATGCTATAGTTATCAAGAACTGGCCCCAAAATGGTATCACCAAGAGGGCATCAGTCTTAGAAGTTACATACGTAGCTTAACTGAAGAGATGATTCCTTTTATGCAGAGCAAACCACTTGAAGCGCAAGAGGAGTAGGTGAGAAGTCTTCAGAACAGAGTACCTATTCAAGCACTGGAGATCTGTTGTGCAAACACAGAAGACCAACCACAAGCTCACAAGCACCCCAAATATCACATGGCTGCTCATTCTTTGCACCCATGAGTCTGATACAAAATTTTATACTTTACACACATGCACTTTGGGGACCCACATCCATTCAAACAATGCACCATTCTTTCCTCACCCCACAGTTGATCTCAGCTATTTGCAATCTTGCAGGACCTCAGAAACACAGGTCACATCACCACCACTTCTCTTTCGCCCAAACTTTCCTCATCCAGGCCTCTGCCCAGGCTATTTAACAGACAGTGCTGGCCGGGTTAGGACTTTGCTGTGTTCGAAATGTGGGTTTATTTTTTACGTCTAGACTCAAAAATAAGCCTCACAGGTCAGGATGTGCAGGAAATGTTAAGAACATTTCAGACATATGTTAGAGAAGAAAAATATACAAGTTTAATCATAACCGCTCTCATATGTTTAAACATTCATACTGCAGGACAGTGAAGACAAATGCATAGAATGTCTATCAACATGGGGCTGGGAAGAAACATGGGTCTTTACTTGTCTGCGGTCAAAGCGTCAATGAAGGCGTGCAAAGTATTGCCATCCTTGGCATGAATAATGGCTTCCAAGTTCTCTTCAAGGACCTTCTTGTTCTTTCGCACCCCTCTTAGGATCTTTTCAGCATCCCTCAGTATCGATTTTGATGCCTGGGTGGTCTGACGAATTGAAGACTTGGAAATCAGCTGAAGTTCATGAAGGCCTGGCGCAACAGGCTCCTTCTGCTAAAATCCAAACAAAGTCAGCATGTCAGAACTTCATTTTCAAGAACTTATGAGCTGTCTTCTGAGCTCATACCAAAAGGTCCAGGGTTGTCTGCAACACTAGTCAGAGTACGGTGGAGATAACTGGTGACAAACGGGATGGCTAAGAGAACGTTGAACATGGAGGTTCCATTGCTAGCAATCACGGATGATAGGCCTATTACATTATTCTAAAAAGCCATCTTAAGATAGTACGTTTATCTTGATTAGTTTGCCAGCTAGAATCCCCTGGAATGTAGAGTAGCCACAAAAGTGGGAACTTTTTTGGGTTGTATGAAAAATATTTCAAGAGGCAATCGCAGAAGAACCACCCAACAGCACTGCACACACAACAGGGCTTAAAAGTTGCTGGGTGACTTAGGTACCTCTGCAGCAAATTGCAATATTCACTACAGGAATGAGATTCCAGGCATCTCGGCAGTCTGCTTACTACAGACACAGCTCCTACAATGAGTGCATTCCATTTCCGAAGAATGCAGCATTTAATACCTCTCAAGGGTGTCAACCCCACAAGGTTGAATGAGCATGCTCAAGCTCCCTCACCCTCTTGCACATGCAGCCAAGCAAGAGTAGAGTGAAAATATCTACCTTCACTTAAAAACAACGCACAGTTCCAGATTACATAAAAAATTTCAGGAGGTGCAATTTGTTAGCTAACTAGAGTTAAAGCAAGTGTGCTACCAAACCACACCCCACTGCAGTTCATTTCAAGTTCCTGGATGTTTTAAAAGTTACTCCATTTTGTAACAAAACAAGGCATAAAGATAAAGACATATTGCTGGTGCTTTGGTTTACTTCATGATTCACCTGCAACACTGTTCTCGGATTTGAGATTTCCCATTTCAGACAGATTCAAGTACCTGCTAGATTTTACATATTTTAAAAATTGGAGGGAGGTGGGAAGAACAGTCATCACTGGGTGCCCTTCAGGGAGAAAGGTGGAGTACAAATCGAATGAATGAATGAATGTTTCTTTGCCCCAGCAGCCTCTAGCAATATCTGAAATCCATTTTGTACCTAACAGGGCTTAGTCTAATTAAGTCAAACTTCTCCTGCATCCTGCTATAAGATAGAAACCTCATGCCCACTTTTTCCTCCTTCTTGCCTTCACTTAATTAACATTCAGTGTCAAAGAAAGGTCTGGAAGACTGTGGGCCAAATCCTATCCAATTTTCCCATGCCAATTCAGCTGCAATGCAGCCCCAAGGTAAGGGAACAAACATTCCCCTAACTTGAGGAGGCCTCTGTGACTAGTCCACTGGAGGATTCAGTGCATGCCCCATTGGCGCAGTTGCATCAGTGCTGGAAAGCTGGACAGGATTGGGCCCTCAGTGACTTGCATTCTTCCTTATGACTTTTTAGATACACAGATATCAGATATTTTGAGATCTATAATGTGACACGCCAGAAAATATATTACCCTCTTGTGGCATTTGAATGTTTTCCATCAGGCCAGTGCACATGTGCACACTGAACTCAATGGTCTTACTTCTGTGTAGACATGCCTAGGATTGCATTGCAAGAAGTGCCCAGAACAGAGAGAGCTCATAACATCGGCTCCTATGGTGGCCAGCTCTGGCCTGAGAGTTCCATTATTTCATTGTATTGTAATTTTTAGATTGTTGTAAGCTGCCCTGGAGGCCACTTCAGAGGTCAAAAGACAGGATGTAAACACTACAAATCTAGTTTTTATTTTAATGTGGTTGCCACAAGTGGTTTTGAGCAGAGGCAACTGATAAATAATATAAAAATAAAGTGCTTCAGAACCTTCATGAGATTATCCATGTCTGATTTCCACTCCTTAGCGCCCTGTAAGACAGGAAAATAGAGAATGTTAGGATTTGTAAAATCCGCTTCATGTAACTACAGGATGGATGTAACTACAGGCACACTTGTGTATTCTACTCAAAGTAATAGGTTAACACAAACATCACCTCTTTGACCCTTATATATCGTGATCCACAGGAAAGCAAATTCCTATCTCAGCCTCAGCGGCTTTGATCAAAATATTAACTAAAACTAAAATGTCGCTCACCATGCTAATGAAGTCGCATCAGTATGAAATTAATTTTAGTTTTGAAGAAATCTGTAAATTTTGGTCAAAGCTGCTTCATCTTAAACATGAATATGCTCTCCTTTAGCAAAAATACTTACAAAAAATTAGCCCATTTCAATCAAATTTTAAAACAAATATCTAACCATTGCAATCTCACATGCAGAAGCAACTCAAAACAGAGTACAAGGAGTCACCCCATTCCATCACAACACACCCATGTGGTAAACAGAGATACTAATTTGTCCAAGGTTGCCCTGTGAACTACATACCTGAGGAGGGATGTGAGAACCCAAGGCTCACAAGCCCAAGACAAAAATGCCACAACATGCAACTCCTTCCTCTCTCAATTCAGAGCATAATTCACTCTCCCCACTATTCATGTA
This sequence comes from Tiliqua scincoides, assembly GCF_035046505.1. NCBI lineage: Eukaryota > Metazoa > Chordata > Lepidosauria > Squamata > Scincidae > Tiliqua > Tiliqua scincoides. Next base: position 308,101,417 of record NC_089821.1, read on the forward strand.
AACGCTTTTAAAATTCTGGATGTTTATGTGCATAGCAGCTGCAAGCAGATCACGCAATTTGAAAATTAAACTTCCAAGGTATGAAGTTCTGCAGTAAAGTCTGCATCCCTGCATGCCATTCTGCAAAGGATTCTGCTTGACAGGCCTTCCGGTTTCTATTAATTATTTCAGCAATGCAGTAGTTTTTCCTTAACCTGTAGTATGTCATTCATTTCCCTCTTCAGCTGCCCAAGATCCTGGAGCACATCGTTGGCTTTCTTCACTGTTCTCTCAACAGGATTCAGGTCTTGAAGGGTGTTTTTAAATGCAGGAAAAGGCTCAATCTGTGGAGCATTTGATCTGTGAGGAAGATAATTAAGAAGTTCTGATGTATTCTTACTGAGTTAATAATTAAAAGTCTAGCCACCAGGTAGCCACCCAGGTAGCCACCAGGTAGATGGGACTCGTCAGCCTGGGAAGGCAGCTCATATGAGAGAAGGAAAACTCTGATCCCAAACCTCCACTGCCTTGTGGCTACATCCAGTTATGGAAAAGGCTTCAGGAGTCAACCTGGAGGCAAAATCAGGAGCCGGAGTCCCTGAAGCAGTTCATGGCTGAACACAGTCATGTTCTGGCAACTCCTGCGACGCCGCTGGAACCAACCGTATTGGTCTCTGCCTTTCCATTGGACCATTTCAGCGACGTGGAGAGGGGGGATTTGCTGCATGGGTAACAGTCTATCCTCCTTACCTACTTTACCCAGGCTTCGCGCACTGGAGAGCGTGACACCATAGTCTTCTGAGACTGAAGGATGCCAACAGAATAATTAAAATTATTCCTACAAGACTTGCCTAGATTATGCATTATTGTTACGTGGAGGTGGACTGCAGCACTTGTTAAGAATCTTTGGGCATCAAAGTAAACAGCGCCTGAAAGTGTGTGTTTGAGTTCAAGTTGCACAACTCTGAAGGGCAGATGTTCTCTCAAAAACAAAAATGTACATCAATGCAGGGAGATATTCAACTAAACCCTGTAAGCAGGCATCACAACTGCCACATGTTGCTCTAGTTAGTGCTTGTCATTGCCTCCTTCCTACCTAGCACAAGAGAGGCAACTGTAGAAAAGCACGACTTGTGAAGTAGCCTTGTTTGCTGTAGGTGTAGTGAGGATTTGTTTCCAAATCCTGAGCAATGAGCTGTTAAAGATTGTATGAATATAGTTCTGGTTAATATAACTGACAGGAGATCTTGTATGCAAAACTGATATATTGCACAGTATGGGGGGGTCAAATGGTGGCCTACTATACATCATATAGCAATATTCTTGCTACACAATAAAATAGATTTGAGTACAAAGCAATCTCACATTCTACCTTGTCTGCTGTTTTGCATTTTTTTTACAGTTGCATTATCAGGTATTCATACATACCAATCATATTTTTTAAAGATGGAAGAAAAAATGACAGCTATTATCTGAAGGATGTAAGTAAAGCAAAACTCTGCCCACTAAAGGAGGAAACTACAGGTTGAGACTAATTATTCGCTGGGGATGGCAAAAAAACGCACTTTAGCAAATCAATTTAAAAAACAAAGTTTCTTTGCTCTGGTGATTTAAATACAGCCTTGCTGACCTTTGTGATGTAAAATAAGAGTCATTAAGAAGACAATCCATCAATCAGTCCTCCTCCAAGAGCTTACAAAGGTACTTCACTCAGCCCCTCCCTTCACCAATGCAAAATGATCACCTTTCTTTCCAGGTGGGGAGAGAGGGGTCACCTGGAGAGAGAAGTATTGTCAGGATTGATGGATTGTCAGCTAGTTGCCCCCCCCCCCAATTAAGGAGGCTATTGTTAAAGGACTGTTCAGTTTTTTAAACTGATTTTAAAGGGGTGCATTTTTCCCCTTCTCCAGGGATCAGCACATTCCTTCTCATTTATAGGGGCCATTCGTATTTAGTCAAATCCGTGTATAAATAGGCTGGACCTATAAATGCTCACCCTCAGACATGGAATAACCCACTGACATGCTGACACAGTACTGGATTCTAATTAGCAGTTACAATTAAATCGTTAGATAGAGGCAAAGCAAACCCTACAGTTCACCAAGCTGCAAGTGTCAGGTTGCACCATTCCGTAATGATAAACACAAGCAGAGTATTTAAGCACAGTTTTGAATTCTACATCAGTGCACAACTTAAAAACACGTGACACTGTCTTCTACGGAGCTGAACCTGCCTAGCCAGTATTGCCTTTCCTGATGAGAAGCAGATCTCCAGGGACTCCAGCTAAGGACTTTCCAGCCCTGAACTAGGAACCTTCTACATATACAAGGCACACGCTTAATCACCAAACTAAGGCCCCCTCCTAACTCTTTAACCTGGGAAGGTCAAGGCATCTTCCATGAACAGTGTCAAGCAAAGTAAAGCATCCTACTAGAAATCAAATACCAAGAATTAAGACAGCAGGGTTGCCTATACAAGTCACCAATGAAGGAAGTCTCCTAATTTTGCTTGAACTGAGATTAGGATACAACTGCCAGTCAAGCAGAAACGTAGCTCAGTTTTAGGGATTGCAGAAAATATTTTTCTGGTGCTCTCTGGGTCATCTTTAAAAAAAATTAACAGCTTGAAATAATAAGGGAGACATTGATTTACCGCTCTCTTTCCAAATGCCACAGCATTTTGTTGTTGTTTGCTGGCTCCTTCTGAAAAGATGTACTCTGACTTAATGGGGTTTCTTGAGAATTCAGGATCTGCTCCAGAAGCCTCCCTCCACCTAGAAGACGATAAACATGCTATAGTATAGCTAAATTTAAATGCGTGTAATGGAATTTCTTGCCTCCTGAAGGATTGTGATTTGCTTTTGTGAAGTTCAACTATGCCATTTTTGAGAAAATGTTCAATAAACACATGCTATATAAAAAAAGAAAGTTGGGAAGAGGCCCTGGCTCTCTGGTCCGAGTCTGGACAGACACTGCCCATTGGGAGGAGACAATACTGGGCTACACAGGCCTGATTCAGGAGAAGGGAGCTTCATTCTTCTTCATTCAGGAAGACATCATTTTTCAAAGCTTTTTTTTTTTTAATGGAGATTGTTCTTACATCATTTTCCCCCCAAACCTTACTTTCTTAGATGCCAAACTCAGGATGCACCAGTCTGAAAAGCAGTTGTCGCCCAGGCTCTAGGTCCTTGGGGCAAGGTGCCTCCAGTATCTTTACTAAGTAATTAAGCACAAAAAAGGTTGGAGTACACAAGAAAGACAACAGCTGCAGCAGCTACCGGGCACATCTGTGTCAAAGTAGAGAGGAAAGGGAAAGCAGACGCCCTGAGACCTCCCTTGGGCCTTACCAAGAGTTCCTTCACAAGATGGAATCTGCAGATTTTCTTTTTCTCCAATAGGCTGTGCTTTCTTTGACATTTTTGGTGAGAATTTAACTTCTTTAGATACAGGCACAGGAGCGTATCTTCGTGGTGCTGGTGTTTTCAGGGGGGACCTCTGCCTGTGAATACCGTAGTTCCGATATGGCTGGAAACCAGCTGGAATACAGGAGGAGGAAAAATGGATGTCTGCATTAGAGGACAATGGCAAAACAAGATCCAGGCATGAAATTATGTTTCAAAGAAAAGTGATATTAAAAGAGTTCTACTCTGCAATGTATGACCATTTAAAACGAAGTCATCAAGATGGAAATATTTCAACTTCATGAAAAAGGATAATAGATTCAACTGCAGGGTGAAATTGTATGCCTGGAAGTGAGCAAGTGATAAAACTCTACCAAATATGAACACACACTAACCAATACTCAAAAAAAATCTGGAACAGATGCCAGAAAATATGACAGAGTGGTGGACTTATGGTGACCTGCCAAAAACTGAATGCGTTCTTCTAGTCTTTCAGCAGAAACTAATGGGGGAGAGCAGAGTGAAGTGGTGAAGAACCGGCCTAGCTTATGCCTTTTCAATCCCTGCCCTCCTCAGCAGCTTCATTCCAGGCTGGGAGTTATTTGCAGACAGAATCTTGAGAGTCTGTAGAGGTTATTCAGAGCTACACCAAAATACATTTCAGCATAGAAGTCCAACCTTAACCATGATGTGGTGAGATGTCTGAATTGACAAAAGGTAGCCTAAATTGGCTGGAAATCCAGAAACCATTTGCAAATTATGGTTTGTACCAAGTTTGATTTTGTGAGGGGACATCCACTAAAATTGAGTGTTGGGAGAGTTAGAACAGACAAAAGAAAATATTTCTTTACTCAGCGTGTGGTTGGTCTGTGGAACTCCTTGCCACAGGATGTGGTGATGGCATCTGGCCTGGATGCCTTTAAAAGGAGATTGGACAAGTTTCTGGAGGAAAAATCCATTACGGGTTACAAGCCATGATGTGTATGTACAGCCTCCTGAATTTAGAAATGGGCTATGTCAGAATGCCAGATGCAAGGGAGGGTACCAGGATGAGGTCTCTTCTTATCTGGTGTGCTCCCTGGGGCATTTGGTGGGCCGCTGTGAGATACAGGAAGCTGGAATAGATGGGCCTATGGCCTGATCCAGTGGGGCCGTTCTTATGTTCTTATGAGGTGTGTGAATGGACAAATCAGAATTATGGCCCTTATGGAAATTATGGAAACAAAACAAGTAATACAAATAGAGCTGACTTCAATTCTCTTAGAAGCAATTCTAGTGAGATTCAGAGGTAAAGAAATTAAGTGGGACATTTCAAATCAGCACTGAAAATAAATGGAGTGCAGAAAAGACAGAAACAAAAGCAGACAAGTAACACCAAGACTAGTTTGTCTGCTGCATGACCAGAAGCTTCAACCATAGTTTTAGTTATAAACAACAGTTAGTGCAAGCTGTGGGTTAGTGCGATCTGAAGTGTGTCACTGTCAAAGTTACTGAGCAAAGTCAATGAAGGCAAGTGTAGCTGCATTTTGCACTTCCTTACATTTGTGCAATTAAATGAGGCAAACCCTGGGCCTCATCCCTTCAATTTGTGAAAGTCTTTTAAATTGATAATGGCTACAACACACAAATGTTAACAAGTGAAATGAATGGTGCAGTATTATGCTTTGCTCCTGTTTACTCACACTTAGTTTAAGATGGAATTTTTTTAAAAGGATCTCTCTTACCTGGTGCAGGCACTTCACTAGCAGAAAGTAAATCCTGTGGATGAGAGGAATGGTCTGCAAGTGGCCGCCTAGTATTCGTGGTGTGTTTTGCCATGACTTTGGAAGATGGGACAGTAACGGCTTGGTAGCCACCAGGGTTCAATGCAGAGCTAATTAAATGGGACTAAAGAGGAAGATATTAGTTTTACAGAAATGTTCCAAGTCAGTGGTTCTTACACATTTAACACCCATGTTTTAGAATGAGAATGTGTCAGGGCCCACCAGAAGTGATGTAATCACCAGAAGTGACATCATCAAGCAGGAAAATTTTTAACAATCCTAGGCTGCAATCCTACCCACACTTACCCAGGAGTAAGTCCCACTTACTATCATTGTTAAAAGCATACATAAAGTAGCCTATTCAAAGTACAGGACTGTAACATTTCCCCAAATGCAGTCACATACCTTGGTAGCATCAAGTCTAATAGATTAAAAAAAGAATATTGAAATGAATGGGGCCCACCTGAAATTGGCTTTCAGTGGGTCCCAACTCACAGTTTGAGAAACACTGATCCAGTGGCAAAAACCTTTCACTCACAGAGGAAATACCACCGATATTTGTCCATTAGCCTGTCCTAGGCTACCTTAAGAATAAGCCCTCCCATTAAACGTGTAATCATTGTAACAAGTCAGCTCTGACAGGATGATTTTAAGGCATTCAAATTTCCAGTGCTCAAATCAGGAGAGCAAAACTGAATCAGGTGCAAGCTAGGTTTCGGTCAAAGCTATTGTTCTCTGCGGATACCACACAGTCACGGGACTCCCAGGTTTATTTGAAAGGGAAGGCTATGTGCGATACATGACTAGAGCTCTGGTTAGAAAGGAGGAATTGGCAGACTGCTTCCAGCATCAGTTCCACAGAGAGCTGCCTTTTACAGGGTGGCACCTGGCCACAGGCCGCCAGGAGAGGGCAAAACCACCCTCAGCTCAGTGCAGCGTTTATGCCACAAGTTGGCATACGGCCTGTTGAGCTGCTACTTCACCTGTAGCAGACAGACGGGGATCTGGGAAACTTGGATTCAAATCCCCGCACTGTTTGGACTAGTGAAGATCTCTCAGCTCAACAGGGTTCACACATTACAGAACAACTCATAGGGTTGCTATAAGGACAAAATGGTGGTGGGAAGGACCCCACGTACCACCATGAGCTCTTTGGAAGAAGGGCAGGATAAAAATGTAATTCTTAAACAACACACCTCTCATTTCACTAGGTATTTAAATACAGGCTCTCCCTGCCCTTGCCTGATCAAATCTGCTGGATCACCACATTATTAGCATTTCCTCTGCTGAATGCTTCCTCAAACTAAATGACATTGCTTCCTCCAGCGTGCCAAAAATAATTTCAACTATTTGTTTAATTAAATCTGCAATTCTGCACTAACAGACTTGAGAGTCAGGGTGCAATCCTATCTTGTGCTGGAACAGGCAAGCCAAGAGGCTTGTTCTGTATCCAGTGCAGCATTGTGCCATAAGCAGCTCAGCCAGAGGCAATGGGAAATATTTCCCCTTACCTCTGGGTAAGGGCTGCTGGCGCTCTTGAGGCGCTCTTGAGGTGGCCCAAGTCCAAGGAGAGCAGAGCATTCTCCCTGGAATTCTCCCCGCTCCATTCTCCCTGGGAACAGGGGTTGGGATCCGGCATAACTGACAGATCCCAGCCCCGCTTCCCGCTCCCCACCTGTCCCCCGGGTCACCCACCACCCGCCCTGGAATGCCTCCCGCTTGCCTACCTTTGCTACTTGCATCAGCCCAGCTGGGCCAACGCAAGCCTGAGAGAGGAAGCCGGTGCGGAGGCTTGCATCAGCCTCTGCAGGCCGGTGCTTCTTGGAGCACTGGCCCGGCTTCCTCTCAAGGAGGCGCAAACATGACTTACAGCATGTTTGCGACCCTCCTGGGCTGGTGCAAGGGACTTATGTCAGCCCAAGAGCACTTTAGGATTGTGCCCTTAATCTCATTGACTCTAACAAGACCCATTTGTGCATTTGCACATGCAAGGTAAGGCTATAATGATAGCAACACAAAGCACTGGCTGAATCACCACCTCTACCTGGAGTAGGCAGGGGGCTGAAATAGATGACTTTCAAGGTCTCCTTTCCAATGCTAACATTCTAGGATTTTCACAGAAACAGCATAAATACCAAGTTAGTCTCTTTAACAGTTATAGTATTTTTTTAAAGTTTAAAATCACCAATGATAAATATCCGCATCAAATAAGACACAGCAATTATCTATGAGTTGAGGCCAGCACCTGAAGATTCATTTGCTGCTGTTGCAACTTTTCTAGATGTTGAATTCGCTGCTCCATGAAGGCAGTCATCTGCTTCTCCAGTTCGCTGACTCGGTGGTGGCAAGGGGGCCTCTCAAGCCGTTGAGCCTTCAAACTGGTCTGCTGCTCTACCACATACTGAAGCTGTTTATCTGTTTCCTGTAACTTGCTGAGTATTTCAGAAACAGAGTTCACTTTGGCTTCCAAGTCACTTTGGACCTAATAATAATAATAACAGTATTTATATACTGCTTTTCAACAAAAAGTTCCCAAAGCGGTTTACAGAAAAATCAAATAACTAAATGGCTCCCTGTCCCAAAAGGGCTCACAATCTAAAAAGATACAAAAGAACACCAGCAGGCAGCCACTAGAAAAGACACTGCTGGGGTGCGGTGGGCCAGTTACTCTCCCCCTGCTGAATAAAAGAGGAGCACCCACTTGAAAAAGTGCCTCATACCAGTTAGCAGGGGTAACCAGTTAGCAGGGGTAACTGAAGAAAACCTGAAGGGGTTTTCTGAATTCACTGAAGGGGTTAGCAGGGGTAACCTGAAGAAAACAAAAATAAATTCAAATGTTTTAGGAGCTGAGAAGACCAGGGCCTCTGCTCATACTCCTAGCTGTTAACAGGCTGGTCACATTGGAATGAAATCCAATGGTATCTGCAATACCACCCTTCGGCATAGCAGTGCTTCCAGCACAGCTTAGATGCAGTGGAGGGCACCAGGATGCAGCTTGTGTCTTGTTGTCTTGTGCTCACTAAAGCACTTGGTGGGCCACTGTGAGATGCAGGAAGCTGGACTAGATGGGCCTGTGGCCTGATCCAGCGGTGCTCTTCTTACGTTCTCACAAACTTAAGTTTTTTATTTAAAAAAAAAGTAAATACCAGCAAAAGCAATAATAAAAATGGAATAAGCTGATGAACGCTTCTGGGAGAACAAAAAAAGGTCTTCACCCAGTGAGAGGATGACATCCGAGCAGATGCCAGTGCACCTCCCTGGGGAGAATGTTCCATGAAGAAGGTGACACAGCCAAGAAGGCCCTGACCCAGATGATGATGATGATGATGATGATGATGATGATAATAATAATAATACAGGTATTTATATACCGTCTTTCTTGGTCTTTATTCAAGACTTTATTCAAGGCGGTTTACATAGGCAGGCTATTTAAATCCCTGTAGGTGTTTTTACAATTGAAAGAAGGTTCTATCTTACAACCACAACATTCAGGTGTTACTTTCTGATCTGGTTTCACATTCTGGCCTCCATTCTCCCACGCTCAGAGCAGATGGAACAACTCGGCTCAGCTTGTCAGCTGCTTCAAGGTCACACGGTGCCGGTGGCCTCGAACTGGCGACCTTGTGGATGTTATCTTCAGGCAAATGGAGACTCTACCCTCTAGACCAGACCTCCTGCCTGATACCTCCTGACAGATACCACCTGTCTCATTTCAGAGAGCACCTGGAGGAGAGCCTTTGGTGAAGACCTCAGTGTACAGGCATGGTGAGGTGGGAGTAGGCAATCCTTTAAGAGCCCAGCCCCAAGCAGGTAAGCACAAACACAAAGAATCATGACTGGAAGTGGACTGGGAGTCCATGGTGCTGTTTTAAGTGCAGGGATAACGTGCTTCCAACACTCATTCCCAGTTAGGAGCCTCACAGCCACACATATCTTACTGTATTTTGATCACAAAGGAATAAAAGCTCTGAAGTAAATAGCTGAGAGTGGCCAGAGGATCTGGGGGCCAGTCTGCTAATTTTTACCGATTCATTGTTTACAAGGCAGATGATGAGTGAATTGATTAAATATATTTGCATATTATCACAAGCAAAACTATGAAGGGAGATTTTTGGAGTCACTGAAGTGTAAGACATGATATAACCAAAGTTTCCAGTAAGAGCACATGCAGGCACCCCTTAATTTAACTAGGATTTAACTCGATAGGAAACTTATAAAGCAGTTACTTTGAGAAGTGGGGCTGTAGAAGCAATGGCTGCCGCTGTTGCAGCTGCAATGGTTGTAGCAGAATCCACCTCACTGCGTGTCGACTTGGAGCTGTCCTTTTTGGCTGGGGATGCATGATCAAGAAGCTGTACCTTCACCTCTTTAAATACAGGAGCACTTTGGATTCTAAACATGAAAGACAGGGAGGACATGATAAAGGTTCATAAAATTGTGGATACTGGATGGGCAGAGTCTACTGGATGTGCGTACTGGATGGGTCTTTGGTCTGATCCATCAGGGTTTTTCTTCTGTGCTTAGAGTCAAATGTAAGCAAGACTCTCTCCTATAAGAGACAATTATTGTTGATGGTTTTCTGATCTCCTCCAGGTTGCTGCAATATATGTAACTTTATGTAACTGCAGACGCGTGTGGCCTCTGGGAACCAAGTGCCTCTGGGAACTAAGTGCCAGGTAAGGCACAAGAGTTTAGCATCTGGGCGAGGAGAAGGCAAGGAGACCTCTGAGTTTTGGAGAAGGAGAGGAGGAGGAGCAGGAGGAGGAGGTAAGTGTACTCATTCTAACGCTTTGTCTTTCTAACTCCCTGTCTTCTAACCTTAATCTTACCTTTAAAGCAACCTTAAATCAAAATTGAAAGTTAGCACCTAAGGGAGGTACATAGGGCTACTCGTGAGCAGGAGCAGAGTCCTACTCGTGAGTAAGAGCAGAGTCCTACTCGTGAGTAAGAGCCCAAGGGTCAGGCATTTAAATCAAAGTTGAAAGTTAGCTGCACCTAAGGTAGCACTTAATCGAAGGAAGGGAGGAGGATAAAGTGGAAAGCAGGTTTTTCTACTTGTTTAAATTAAACCTATACTTAACCCAGGTTAAACCTAATCTAAGTTAGAACATAACCTAAACAGGTCAGTAAATTGGGACACAGGATCTAGAGAGCAATAAATAATTAAACAAACCCAAATAAAAACTAGCTTGAGGTTACAAAAACAGTTCAGCCTAAGAGAACAGAACTAGGAGGGAAAGGACCTAGGAAGAGCCAATTCCCAACCCATTAAAAGCCCCATTAGGCTAATCCAAGCAGTCCATTCAGGAGCCTGCAGAGTAGGTCACGCCCATCAGCAGCCATTTGCCTTCCTGAGCTTTTGTAAACTCACCTGGGAAGGCCAGCCCCCTTTCAATCAGGAAGGAAGGAGGGGGGAGGAGCCAGCCAGGAGTATAAAGCTAGGCGGGCCATCGCGTGAGGCTCTCTGCAGACGTGTGTGGCCTCTGGGAACCCAGTGCCTCTGGGAACTAAGTGCCAGGTAAGGCACAAGAGTTTAGCATCTGGGCGAGTTCAGCAGCAGGGCGAGGAGGCCAGGGCCCCATACACTGCCCTTCCTCTTCCCTTGAGAAGAGGGCTGCTATCCAGTGTACGGTTTTTAAAAGGACCCATAAATAAAACAACAACAACAACAACAAAGCTATGCAGTCAGACAGCCAGCAGCAGGGTGGGGGCTATCCAGTGTTCTGCATCGAGTGCCACATGTATGATTATATGCCTCTGGGGCATAAGTCATGGGTGTGTCCTCGGTGCAAGGAGCTCCAGGCTCTCAGGGAACGCGTCCGCTCCCTTGAAGCCTTGGTGGCCGACCTGGAGAAGCGCAGGCAGCCAGAGGAGGACCGTGGGGAGACTTCCGGGGACGATCAGGCTTCGTCCCAACCTCAGGCGTGCAGCTCCTCGGCTGCCCGGGTGGGAAGTCTCGGGACTGGAGGACGTCATCCTGGAGAGGAGGGAAACAATCCCCTAGGGGGGATCCCTTCTCCAGGGGATGGGCCCGTATCCGAGCGCACTCGGGATACTCCTCGGCGGGAGGGGGGTCGGGGGCTTCTTGTAGTGGGGGATTCGATTATTAGAAACATAGAGAGGGGGGTTTGCGACGGATGTGAGGACCGCATGGTGACTTGCCTGCCTGGTGCGAAGGTTGCGGACATCACTTCTCGTCTAGACAGGCTAGTAGACAGTGCTGGGGGAGAGGTAGCGGCTGTGGTGCATGTCGGCACCAACGACGTGGGCAAGTGTAGCTGGGAGGTCCTGGAGGCCAAATTTAGGCTTTTAGGCAGGAAGCTGAAAGCCAGGACCTCAAAGGTATATTGTATTGGCAACCTTCAGTCTCGAAAGACTATGGTATCGCGCTCTGAAAGGTGGTTCTGGCACAGCGTCTAGTGTGGCTGAAAAGGCCAATCCGGGAGTGACAATCCCTTCCACACCGGGAGCAAGTGCAGTCTGTCCCTGGTCTGTCTCCCTGGCTATGGGCCTTCCTTCTTTGCCTCTTAGCCTCAGACTGTTGGCAAAGTGTCTCTTCAAACTGGGAAAGGCCATGCTGCACAGCCTGCCTCCAAGCGAGCCGCTCAGAGGCCAGGGTTTCCCACTTGTTGAGGTCCATCCCTAAGGCCTTCAAATCCCTCTTGCAGATGTCCTTGTATCGCAGCTGTGGTCTACCTGTAGGGCGCTTTCCTTGCACGAGTTCTCCATAGAGGAGATCCTTTGGGATCCGGCCATCATCCATTCTCACGACATGACCAAGCCAACGCAGGCGTCTCTGTTTCAGCAGTGAATACATGCTAGGGATTCCAGCACGTTCCAGGACTGTGTTGTTTGGAACTTTGTCCTGCCAGGTGATGCCGAGGATGCGTCGGAGGCAGCGCATGTGGAAAGCGCTCAGTTTCCTCTCCTGTTGTGAGCGAAGAGTCCATGACTCGCTGCAGTACAGAAGTGTACTCAGGACGCAAGCTCTGTAGACCTGGATCTTGGTATGTTCCGTCAGCTTCTTGTTGGACCAGACTCTCTTTGTGAGTCTGGAAAACGTGGTAGCTGCTTTACCGATGCGCTTGTTTAGCTCGGTATCGAGAGAATGTGTGTCGGAGATCGTTGAGCCAAGGTACACAAAGTCATGGACAACCTCCAGTTCATGCTCAGAGATTGTAATGCAGGGAGGTGAGTCCACATCCTGAACCATGACCTGTGTTTTCTTCAGGCTGATTGTCAGTCCAAAATCTTGGCAGGCCTTGCTAAAACGATCCATGAGCTGCTGGAGATCTTTGGCAGAGTGGGTAGTGACAGCTGCATCGTCGGCAAAGAGGAAGTCACGCAGACATTTCAGCTGGACTTTGGATTTTGCTCTCAGTCTGGAGAGGTTGAAGAGCTTTCCGTCTGATCTGGTCCGGAGATAGATGCCTTCTGTTGCAGTTCCAAAGGCCTGCTTCAGCAGGACAGCGAAGAAAATCCCAAACAAGGTTGGTGCAAGAACACAGCCCTGCTTCACTCCGCTTCGGATGTCAAAAGGGTCTGATGTGGAGCCATCGAAGACAACAGTGCCCTTCATGTCCTTGTGGAAAGATCTGATGATGCTGAGGAGCCTGGGTGGACATCCAATCTTGGGGAGAATCTTGAAGAGGTCGTCTCTGCTGACCAGGTCGAAAGCCTTTGTGAGATCTATGAAGGCTATAAAGAGTGGCTGTCGTTGTTCCCTGCATTTCTCCTGCAGTTGTCTAAGGGAGAATACCATATCAGTGGTGGACCTGTTGGCTCGGAATCCACACTGCGATTCTGGATAGACGCTCTCTGCAAGTACCTGGAGCCTCTTTAGTACAACTCGGGCAAACAGCTTTCCTACAACGCTAAGGAGAGAGATGCCGCGGTAGTTGTTGCAGTCACCCCTGTCACCTTTGTTCTTGTACAGCGTGATGATGTTTGCATCCCTCATGTCTTGAGGTACTCCACCTTCTCTCCAGCAGAGACAGAGGATTTCATGCAGCTTAGTGACTATGATCTCTTTGCAGCATTTTAGGACTTCAGAGAACGCTACCTCAAAGGTAGCGTTCTCTGAAGTGCTACCTGTTCCACGCGCAGGGCCAGCTAGGCAGGCGGAGATCAGGGGTCTCAATGCGTGGATGAGACGGTGGTGTAGGGAGGAGGGGTTTAGATTCGTTAGGCACTGGGGAACGTTTTGGGACAAGCGGGGCCTGTACAAGAGGGACGGGCTCCATTTGAACCAGAATGGAACCAGACTGCTGGCGCATAACATTAAAAAGGTGGCAGAGCAGCTTTTAAACTGATCCCTGGGGGAAGGCCGACAGGAGCCGAGGGGCATCCGGTTCGGGACTCCTCATCCCTATGGGATGAGGATGGGGAGGTTAGAGAACAACAAGACAAAGGCAGGGTAGGAGAAGAAATTGGGAAAGGTAGGGTGATGGGATGTGATAGACGGTTTGGCACAATGAGAGGATGCGGGGACAAAGGAGCAAATAAGCAGCCCATCCTGGGGCATTCCGTGTATAAATGCTTTTATGCGAATGCCCGAAGTCTACGAGCAAAGGTGGGAGAACTGGAATGTCTGGTGACAAGGGAAAATATTGACATAGTGGGCATAACGGAAACCTGGTGGAATGCGGAGAATCACTGGGATACCGCAATCCCGGGCTATAAACTCTACAGGAGGGACAGGCAGGGGCGTGTTGGAGGTGGGGTGGCTGTTTATGTTAAGGAAGGGATGGAATCCAGCAAAGTAGAGATTGAAGGTGGGTCCGACTCCACCGTAGAATCTCTGTGGGTTAAATTACCAGGCTTGTGCAGCGATGTAATACTGGGGGCGTGCTATCGTCCTCCAGACCAGAAATCTGATGGGGACCTTGAAATGAGGAAACAGATCAGGGAGGTGACAAGGAAGGACAGGGTTGTAATCATGGGGGACTTCAATTATCCTCATATTGACTGGGTCAATTTGTGTTCTGGTCACGATAAGGAAACCGGATTTCTTGACGTGCTAAATGACTGTGGCTTAGATCAGCTAGTCAAGGAGCCCACCAGAGGACAGGTGACTCTGGATTTAATTTTGTGTGGTACGCAGGACCTGGTTAGAGATGTAAACGTTACTGAGCCATTGGGGAACAGTGATCATGCTGCGATCCGTTTTGATGTGCACGTTGGGGGAAGAATACCAGGCAAATCTCTAACAAAAACCCTTGACTTCCGACGGGCGGACTTCCCTCAAATGAGGAGGCTGGTTAGAAGGAGGTTGAAAGGGAGGGTAAAAAGAGTCCAGTCTCTCCAGAGTGCATGGAGGCTGCTTAAAACAACAGTAATAGAGGCCCAGCAGAGGTGTATACCGCAAAGAAAGAAGGGTTCCACTAAATCCAGGAGAGTGCCCGCATGGCTAACCAGCCAAGTTAGAGAGGCTTTGAAGGGCAAGGAAGCTTCCTTCCGTAAATGGAAGTCTTGCCCTAATGAAGAGAATAAAAAGGAACATAAACTGTGGCAAAAGAAATGTAAGAAGGTGATAGGGGAGGCCAAGCGAGACTATGAGGAACGCATGGCCAGCAACATTAAGGGGAATAATAAAAGCTTCTTCAAATACGTTAGAAGCAGGAAACCCGCCAGAGAAGCGGTTGGCCCTCTGGATGGTGAGGGAGGGAAAGGGGAGATAAAAGGAGACTTAGAGATGGCAGAGAAATTAAATGAGTTCTTTGCATCTGTCTTCACGGCAGAAGACCTCGGGCAGATACCGCTGCCCGAACGGCCCCTCCTGACCGAGGAGTTAAGTCAGATAGAGGTTAAAAGAGAAGATGTTTCAGACCTCATTGATAAATTAAAGATCAATAAGTCACCGGGCCCTGATGGCATACACCCAAGGGTTATTAAGGAATTGAAGAATGAAGTTGCAGATCTCTTGACTAAGGTATGCAACTTGTCCCTCAAAACAGCCACGGTACCAGAAGATTGGAGGATAGCAAATGTCACGCCTATTTTTAAAAAGGGAAAGAGGGGGGACCCGGGAAACTATAGGCCGGTCAGCCTAACATCCATACCGGGTAAGATGGTGGAATGCCTCATCAAAGATAGGATCTCAAAACACATAGACGAACAGGCCTTGCTGAGGGAGAGTCAGCATGGCTTCTGTAAGGGTAAGTCTTGCCTCACAAACCTTATAGAATTCTTTGAAAAGGTCAACAGGCATGTGGATGCGGGAGAACCCGTGGACATTATATATCTGGACTTTCAGAAGGCATTTGACACGGTCCCTCACCAAAGGCTACTGAAAAAACTCCACAGTCAGGGAATTAGAGGACAGGTCCTCTCGTGGATTGAGAACTGGTTGGAGGCCAGGAAGCAGAGAGTGGGTGTCAATGGGCAATTTTCACAATGGAGAGAGGTGAAAAGTGGTGTGCCCCAAGGATCTGTCCTGGGACCGGTGCTTTTCAACCTCTTCATAAATGACCTGGAGACAGGGTTGAGCAGTGAAGTGGCTAAGTTTGCAGACAACACCAAACTTTTCCGAGTGGTGAAGACCAGAAGTGATTGTGAGGAGCTCCAGAAGGATCTCTCCAGACTGGCAGAATGGGAAGCAAAATGGCAGATGCGCTTCAATGTCAGTAAGTGTAAAGTCATGCACATTGGGGCAAAAAATCAAAACTTTAGATATAGGCTGATGGGTTCTGAGCTGTCTGTGACAGATCAGGAGAGAGATCTTGGGGTGGTGGTGGACAGGTCGATGAAAGTGTCGACCCAATGTGCGGCGGCAGTGAAGAAGGCCAATTCTATGCTTGGGATCATTAGGAAGGGTATTGAGAACAAAACGGCTAATATTATAATGCCGTTGTACAAATCGATGGTAAGGCCACACCTGGAGTATTGTGTCCAGTTCTGGTCGCCGCATCTCAAAAAAGACATAGTGGAAATGGAAAAGGTGCAAAAGAGAGCGACTAAGATGATTACGGGGCTGGGGCACCTTCCTTATGAGGAAAGGCTACGGCGTTTGGGCCTCTTCAGCCTAGAAAAGAGACGCTTGAGGGGGGACATGATTGAGACATACAAAATTATGCAGGGGATGGACAGAGTGGATAGGGAGATGATCTTTACACTCTCACATAATACCAGAACCAGGGGACATCCACTAAAATTGAGTGTTGGGCGGGTTAGGACAGACAAAAGAAAATATTTCTTTACTCAGCGCGTGGTCAGTCTGTGGAACTCCTTGCCACAGGATGTGGTGCTGGCGTCTAGCCTAGACGCCTTTAAAAGTGGATTGGACGAGTTTCTGGAGGAAAAATCCATTATGGGGTACAAGCCATGATGTGTATGCGCAACCTCCTGATTTTAGGAATGGGTTAAGTCAGAATGCAAGATGTAGGGGAGAGCACCAGGACGAGGTCTCTTGTTATCTGGTGTGCTCCCTGGGGCATTTGGTGGGCCGCTGTGAGATACAGGAAGCTGGACTAGATGGGCCTATGGCCTGATCCAGTGGGGCTGTTCTTATGTTCTTATGTTCTTATGTAACTTCTACAGATATTTGTTTGCAAGTTAACAGAAGTGTGGGAGGCATGCACTCCATCCCCCTTCAAAACATGACGAGGCAGCAACAGTTCTTTTGAGCCATTAAAGGAGAGAAATCATTTGCCTTGTTCCAAGTAGTCACACTTACCTCTGCTTGAATACAGCTCTTACAGCCTCCTTCTGTCCGGTATCATACTGGGAAATAAAAATGTCAGCAGCTATAGGAGACAGAAAAGATTTTATTAAGCAAAATCCAAAATGCAGCCTTATGAAAAAGAAAGCAAGACCTGTTCAGACTTTGCCCATCACCATAGCGAGATCAGGTCTTGGGCTCACATACTCCCCCCCTTGTCCACATAATGCCAAAGTATTAAATCTTCAGTTCTGTTTGAATCTAAGATTTTTTTTGGAGCTTGTGGCCAAAACCTTGCTTTCAAAAGCGTTTTAGAGTGCAGTAGCAGGGATACAGCACATCTTCTCCAAACTTCCTATCTCCCAGTTCAGTCATATTCTTTAGACATAGTGAAGGGGTTGGGAAAAGAGACATGCAAACCCAAGACTAACTCCTGTTCTCACAGATGTTCTGAGTGGAAAGGCTTCATATCAGTATAACAAGCTCCGTGTAGTCTTTTCATAGAATACTAGAGATGGAAAAGACCTTGGAAAGACCCCCTTCTCAGAATAGTGACTCTAGCATCTCTGACAGATGGCTGTTCAGCCTCTACTTGAACACCTCCAATGAGGAAGCACCTACAACTGCATGGGGCAAACTTGGCTGGATACTGCATTTCCAGCTACTGCACAACATTGCAGCATATGTGGGACACTGAATTGTTAACATCTGGGAGGTGATCCAAACCAACCCACTACCCAACCCAGTACCAAGTTCCATTGCCCTGCCCTTACCAGTGCACACCCAACCATCTTTTTGCTCCTACTCCTGTTCCCACTCTAGCACTGCTTCTTGTCCAGTGGCCAGTGGAGAGAACGCTGGGAAAAGGGAGCATTCTCTCTGTCAACTGCTCTATGAGAAGTGGTGGCAGATCTGAGCAGGAGGTGGTAAGCCCTCTCCATCCTCAGAGAAGAGACAGAAGGCTGGCATGAAGTGCAGGACATCCCCTGCCAGTTCCCACTGCCACCAGTCCATTGCCCAATGCAAGGGCCCAACCAACCACATGACTGAGTTGGCCTTGTTTACATTTCACAATGAGCCACACTTAAATGTAACAGATTTTTTAAAAAAATCACACAAAAAATGATGATAGATTTTGCCACATGTTGAAGGCTACTAACAATTTTACCTTTTTTGCTACTTCCCGACTCCTGCGCTAGTGATGGAACACCTAATGCAGCTTCATCAGGACAGGTCTATGCAAAGGGAAAGAGAGAAACAGGTAAAAAAGTTTCCATTCTATACATCAGAAAGATTCATGCTAGTCTTTAACTCCTGCATAAACTAAGGCTGCCTTATCAGGCTGTGGCAGCAAGCAGTCTTGTGGCACACAATAGGTACACTTTAAGAAGTGGTGGACGCCATCCAACTCCCAAGGCTCTCTAAAAAGCTTAAGAAACACAGCCAAAAAAAGAATCAATCTTTTGCCATGAGAGTTGCAGAGAAGTTTTTTGTTTTTTTTAAAGGACAGTCGTTCTAAAAGGAAGGCAAAACAAAAGGGGAAAGTAGATAGAAAGCAAGATTAATTTCTGTGTGCTTTGCTCTTAAATAGCTACCTAGTTGCCCCTGCTGGGTGTAACATGATTGCATCCATTTATATCTATGTGGCCATCTAGGCAAGTTCAGACATTTTTCAACAGTGTGCGCGTTGTACTGCTCCACTCCTTTCACGTTTTGTTTACTGACATTTGGTTCAGGGGTTTTAATAAACTGGCTAGTTTTGACTCCTTTCCTGCTCCGTCTATGTTGACTGGTAATTCAGTGGGCTGTCACGTCTGATTACACACAGATGTTACTGTGGTTACATTTTAAACCAAAAACACTGGATATTTTGTTGCCCAGATACTCCTTCCTCTGCTTGATTCTTGGCTTAAGATGGTGGAAAACAGATTTATCTACCAATTTCCCCTTACATCCAATGGTTAAGCCATTTCTGCCCAACGTTGCATATACGCAACAGGGACCAAATGTGTCCACCTGTGGGCTGGGCAAAAATGAGTTAACCTAGTAAATCAGTGAAATGGGAAGAGATACGTTGAACACTAACCACTAGGCACCACCACCCCTTGGTCAGTGGCCAACTTCCCTAACTCCATCACAGAACCTTTCCAGATCCTAGCATAAGTCATCCACCAAGGCGACCAAGGTTACTTCTGTCCCAAATCTTAACGTGAAAAGGATCTAGACAATTAGTTTCCTTCAGAAATCCCTAGAGCAGAGTCATCACTATGTAATTATAAACACCTTGTCCAAAAATGGCAAACTGGAAACTGGCCAGTAATTGTCAAATGCAAGAAAGTCCAGGGAGGGTTTCTTTAAAACAAACAAGACTGCTGCCATTTTTAGGCATGGCAGAATAGTCCTCTGAAGAAAAATTTATCATCCTCCGGATCCACTTGGACAATCCCCCACCTGCATCCATAAACCACGATGGGAAAGAGCTGAGGATGATGGGCACATGGATGATAAATATTTCCAAAAATGCTGCCCACTTCTTCAGGCACATGAACCATCTTCTGTAGGACGAAGAGCAAAACACTTGCTGTGTTTACCTTTGGAGATAGCTGTGAGAGCTGGATGTTTTTTTCAGATGACCGGAGCCATTCTGTGCGCCTATCAGTACACATGCTCACAGCTCCTGTAAGAAAAGTTAATTTATTGCTATTAAAGCGAGTGACTAGAACAGCTCTCTTGCATACTTTGTTTATTTCTGTACAAATAAGCCCAAATAACTCCTGCAAAGAATATTCAGGTGCTGGGTGGAAGGGAGATCTAGAAACCACAAACATGTTGTTAAACCTACATTACTGTGTTTACGTAATGACACATAGCATATAAACAAGCTAAGCAGCAAGTGCCTGCTCTCTGTCATACACTGAAAGGTTCCAGAATCCGCAACCATAAGGACACACTGAAAGCCCATTGCAGATGTTGCTGATACAACTATTGCTTCATTTAACAAAACCTGTGCTACTGTTACTTCTTTTAACAAAAGTTGTGTATGGAGCCTGATCCTTGCAAGTCTCACAAGCACCTGAGGCACTCAGCCACCTCACACCAGCCAGCGCTCCAAGAATTAAAGCCAATGACAGGTGGGGGAGGACAGACAGTGGACCAGAAAGACCAGAGAGAAAAAGAAAGCAGAGGCTAAGGGGAAACTTTTGATTGTCATCAATAGGAGAGACACTGAGGTGTAGCAGGCCAAGTGTTGGACTTGGATAGGGAAAACCAAGGTTGAAATCCCCACTCAGTCACAAAAATTCACTGGTTGAGCTTGGGTCAGTCACAGTCTCTCAGCCTAGCCTACCTCACTTTGTGAGGCTATAGCAGGGTGGGAAAAAGACCCTTAGACTTGCCATGCACTCACTGAGGAAAGATACGCTAGAAATAAAATAATTACTGCTGAACACTAACCACTAGGCTCCATCCCCCTTGGTAAGCTGACAACTTCTCTAACTCCATCACAGAACCTGTCTTAGAAAAGCTAAGAGCTGTGGGTGTTCTAAACATACCCTTGGCTACACCTCCAGAAGTTGCCACGGTTGGCTCACGAGATACAAGTTTATTCACCAGCAATGCTGGTGGAATATCAGTAGCTTCATCACTCATCAATCTGGAACATTCTGGATTCGAAGGTGGAGTCACTTCCCGAAGTTTTTTCACTGAAATTCGAATTCTTTTCTTCTGGTCAGCAACTGCTGCCATTTTAATGGGCAGGGTTTTTTCTTTCATGGGGAAGTGGCCAGAGTTGATAAAGTGGTCACTGGCAGGGAGGCTAGCCAAAGAATTCTCACTCAAAGCAGACCTCTCTTCCACCTCCATGAACCGTTCACAGTAGAGCTTTCACTCCTATTAAATGAAGCACAAACCGAAGCAGACAGTTACACACAATTACAGTCACAATAAATAAAAGTAAAAAGGTAACACAGAAGAACGAGTGAGGTTTAAGTAGGATTAAGATGCTGATGTATTCTGCATCTGTATAATAGTATAATTGCACCTGGTGGGCCATCTTGAGATGCAGGAAGCTGAACTAGAGGGGCCTTTGGCCTGATCCAGCGGACTCTTCTTAGCTTCTTAATGCGGAGATGCCTGCCTGTTGAGAGGTGTGCACTCTGTATGTGCTCAGAAACACTCTTGCCACCACAGCAAGGTCTCTTGTGTGCTAGCTGAGGCACCTGGTGGGCCATCATGAGACACAGGAGGCTCAACTAGAGGGGCCTTTGGCCTGATCCAGCAAGGCTCTTGTTAGGTTCTTAATGATGAGATGCCTGCCTGTTGAGAGAGCGTGCGCTCTGTACGTGCTCAGGAACATTCTTGCCACCACAGCAAGGTCTCTTGTGGTCTTGTGTGCCCCCTGAGGCACCTGGTGGGGGCCACCTTGAGAAGCAGGAAAGCTGGATAGGCCTTTAGCCTGATCCAGGGGGGCTCTTCTTAGCTTCTTAACAACGAGGTGCCTGCCTGTCGAGAGTCTGCGCTCTGTACATGCTCAGGAACACTCTTGCCTCAATAGCAGGCTGTCTTGTGTGCCCCTAAGGCACCTGGTGGGCCACCTTGAGACACAGGAAGCTGAACGAGGGGGCTCTGGCCTGATGAGGTGCCCCAGCCCAGGGGGGTCTTCTCCAGCTCCACTGCACTGTGGCTGGGACCCCCCTGCAGGTCCCGCCAGCTGCCTGGCAGCCACTGCTGCAGGCCAGGCCACGGAAGCCAGAGGACAAGAAGGCTCCTCCTCTCTCCTGCCACCAGCCAGCAGCAGCCCCGGTCACTGCCTCCCACACGTGTCGACAGGTTCACACAGACGCCGGCAAGCCTGCCTGCTCTGCCCCCCTCTCACCTGGGCACCGGCATCCTCCGCCACTCGGGAACCGCCCACCGGAAGCGCCAGTTACCACAGCAACCACACAGCTCACCCCGGGGCTCCCGCCGCTTCCCAACTGACAAAGTCAGCCTTCCCCATAGGGTGCGTGCGCATGTGCGGCTCCCGGAACTTCCGCCATCCTGGGAGACTGCACCTCCGCTCCCAACGCGCATGCGCCTCAACCCCGCCTCTTTGCTCCATAAAGATAGAAAGATACAAGAGTGATGCCGCAGTAGGAATTCCGGGACGGCAGAGTGGCTATGACTCCCTACAGGCGCCATAAGTAACCACATCTTCCCCACAAGCTTCTAAAGAATGGACGGAGAGAGGCTCTTTACACGCTCACACAACAGCAGGATCAGGGAACGGCCGCTCAGGCTGGGTATGGGAGAGTCAGGACACACAAAATACTTCTCACCTAGTGTGTGATTGATCTGTGGAACTCCTTGCCACAGGGTGTGCTGCTGGCATCTGGACTGGATGCCTTTCAAAGGGGACTGGACAGATTTCTGGGGGGTACAAGCCATGATGTGCACATGCAGCCTCCTGACTTGAGAAGTAGGCTGTCTCAGAATGCCAGATGCAGGGAAGGGCACCAGGATGCAGGCCTCTGGTTGCCTTGGGTGGTCCCCAGTGGACCGCCGTGAGATGCAGGGGCTGGACCAGACTGGTCAGATCCAGCAGGGCTCTTCTCAGGATAATGAAGAGACGCCTGCCTGTCAAGAGGGAGTGCGCTCTGCACGTGCTCAGAAACACTCTTGCCGCAACAGCAAGGGCCTAGCTGCTGGTGTGCCCCTGAGGCAGGGGCTGGGCTGGAGGGCCTTGGCTTGATCCAGCGGCTCTTCTGATGGCTGCTGTTCTGAAGAGCCTGGAGCGCAGTCTCTGCTGCCGCCTCTCGTTCAGAGGGACCTGCGAGGTCCGGTTTGGGGCCATGCCTGGGAGCATCCTCTATCCCGGAAGTCTCCCCTGGGCGCTCCTGGATGCGCGACTCTAGGCGCTTCGTACCTCTTCTGCCTCTGCCCGCTTTCCCCGCCTTTTCCTCTCCGGGCAGAAACAGGGACGCTGCACAGTCGGTCCGCGCCCTCCTGTCCCGGGAAGGCTCCGGGCCGCTCATCTGGCCGTCTTGTGCCCTCGGGCAGCTGCCAGCGAACTGGGAGGGAGGGGCTGTTCAGAGGGGAGGAGGCGGGCACTGCAGGGCGGCGCACCGCACGCGCCGGATGGAGCGTAAAGCTGACAGCTGCGCCGCGTCGCCGACTCGTGTCCCCCACGTGGTCAGGTGCGAGGAGGGTCGGGGAGCTGCTGCTGGGGGAAGGGAGGGGCACTCGGGGCCGCGGCTGCAGGCGGAGGGCCCCTCATGGGTCGCCGGCCTCCAGCATCGGCCCTGCGTCTGCAGCCAGACTGGGACTTTCACGGCCTCCTTGCTTGAGAGCCCCCTGGACGTGTCTACTCAGAAGTAAGGCCCATTGACAGTAACGGGACTTACTCCCAGGTAAGGGTGGATAGGATTGCAGCCTAAGCCTACTCAGACCCCCATCCTGGGCATGTCTACTCAGAAGTAAGTCCCATTACAGTCCATGGTCCTTGCTCCCAGGTAAGCGTGGATAGGATTGCAGCCTAAGCCTACTCAGAGCCCCATCCTGGGCATGTCTACTCAGAAGTAAGTCCCATTATAGTCTATGAGGCTTACTTCCAGGCAGCATGAACAGGATTACCACACTTTCCTGAGAGTAAGCACCGTTGAACAAAATAAGACTTACTTCTGAGTAGACCCTAAGTCTACTTCGAGCCCAGCCCTAGGCATTTCTACTCACAAGTAAGTCCATTACAGCCCATGGGGCTTACTCCCAGGTAAGTGTGGATAGGATTACATCCTTTTTTATATTACAGCTAGGGGTGGCTGGGAGGGTGGGAATCTCCAGGAGTCACCTTGTGAGTAGAGGTGTTTGAAAATGGTATTATTTACCTTAGAAGTCAGCCCATTGTGTTGGGTAAGACTTGGGTTGCAGTCATCTTACTTACCAGAAACAAACACCTCTTTACTCATGAGAGTTGGCAGCTGCAGACTGTGCCTTGCCCAGCAGTTGGACCCAGTTTGAAAATCAGTGGAGAGGAAAAAGTCATGAAGAAAAAGCATATCCGGCTGCAGGTAAATCTGGTGCGGCAGGCACAGGAGCAGGGATAGTAAGAAAACATGGCATTTGTGGGGGGGGGGGGAGGCATTGAGGCAGAAGGGCTGGATTCCTTGATGACTCTTAGGGCTATTGCCTTGGGAATGGTGGGGGTGGAAAAGAATTTGTGGTGACCTTGACAGTTCCAAAATGGCAGCTGAGTGACCTTGACCAGTGTTTCTCAACCAGTGCTACAGGTACCACTAGTGGTGCTTGAAATGTCTTGTGGTACGCACAGGACCCCTGGACACCTGCCACTCTGCAGCAAGACAAGAAATGTGACACAACAAACAGCGACAGGAGGCTCAGCTCAGCAGGCAGATTCAAGGCATGCTTTTCTGCACTTGAAAAAACCCTTCCGTCCACCCTGAGCCTCTTTCTGGTGTTTCTTTTATCTGGTCTCCAAACCCAGAAGTAACTGGCAATGACGTCATCACTGGCTACTTATGGTGGTACTTTGAATGGGCAATGTGAAGTGGTACTGCAGAGGATCAAGACTGAGAAACACTGCCCTTGACTGAGGAAAAACTTGCACATGATTTTGGTATAGAACAGTGTTGCTCAACCAGTGGTTGCTCACTAGTGGTACCTGAAGTGGTGTACACATGGGACCCCTGGACAACTGCTGCCAGGCAGCGAGATCAGCAACACAATGCGATAATGCAGTGGTAGGAAGCTTGACTTGGCAGGCGGAGCTCCAGCAAGTGCTCAGAAAAGCCCTCCCCTTCACCCTGAGCAAGTGTGTTTGTCATGTACTGGTGTTGGTCATGTTGTATTTGGTCTCCCAATCTAGAAGTAACTGGCAATGATGTAATTGTCAGTTACTTCTGGTGGTACTTTGAACAGGTGGATGATGCAAAGTGGTACAGCAGGGGACAAATGTACAGTACACTGGTTCAGGATAGGGCACAGACAAGAAACCTCCGCTACTGATTCACTGCGTGACCCTGAACAAATTGTTTGTTAAATTACAAATTTAAGTTTGCTTACAAATGTATACTCCATTTTATCTCCCTCACGGCATTCAAAGTTGTATATCTCTTGGTTCCAGATCCTTGTTTAAGAAATGAATTGATGCTTCAAGTATTACACTCACTTGCACACATCCAGTGTGTATCTAATGCTTTAGAGCAGGGGTGTCCAAAGTTTTTGGCAGGAGGGCCACATCATCTCTCTGACACTGTGTCGGGTGCGGGGGGGGGGGGGAAGAATTAATTTACATTTAAAATTTGAATAAATTTACATAAGTTTACATAAATGGATATATTAAAGATGAACTTATATGAATGAATGAAGGTCTTTGTAGGCTCAAGGCCTATAAAAGGCCCTGCACAAAGCAAGGCTGGCCTTTCCTTTGCTTCACATCACAGATGTGAAACAGCAAGCAGTGGCGGGAGCCCTCATCCCACAGCTCACATGAGAGGTCAAACAGTCGCCCTCACACTAAGAGCAGTTGTGTCTGGCCATTGTGGGCTCCAACAAATCTCCAGAGGGCCAGAAGCTCATTGGAGACTGGGGGCTCCCTGAGGGCCGCATTGAGAGGCCTCATGGGCTGTGAGTGGCCCCAAGGCAAGGGTTTGGGCACCCCTGCTTTAGAGAGATGCTGACACTCTTGGCACCTATTTCATAGTTGTACCTAGAGGGGAAAAAAAAGTTACATTTACATTTGACCAATATAATGGTTGAAGGGACACATAATAATCAATGTACTTATCCTCCATATAGGACAGAAGTTGTGGGAGGATAAGCATGATACATCTACACTTTGTATATTAAAAGTGCCAGAGAAATATCTGATCAAGTAACTGATAGTCCCCACCTCACTATTGCAAAGAACATGATATTTTATGCAAAATGCATGTATTAAACAGGGATGGCCAGTTCTGTTTGTTAATTACCCAGGGATGTGTTCTCTGAGTCAGGCTCCAAACAGGGAGAGGATTTTATGGCTGGATAATTCCAGGCACCATGCTGTGTTTCCTCAACTCTGAGAACTAGCAAAACTGTCTCCACAGTGCTAAAAAGGAAAGGTGTCCTAATTGACTTACCTAATGAAAAAGAAGGGAATGAAGATAGCGTATATATCAGTGGCTAGCTCCAGGTCATGACATTAGTGTTGGCTTGGGTCCCAAGTTGAGCAAAGGGTCCACTAGACCAGTAATGTGTCTCTGTTCTCAGGGAACCTGAGAAAGCTGGGGGCTGAATGAAAGAATTCTAGCTTGGCTGTCCTAGTTGCATAATTTGGGAGTTGGCACTGCATACAGAGTTCTAGTTGGGGGGCTGAGTTAGGGGGTCCTCTCTTAAAAGTTTTTGCTCACCTGACAATTATGATGAGAAGACTTTGAATAAACAGTGGCTACTGGTGACATTTGGGTGCTTCCTGATATAACAAGACATAGAAGACATTTGTGTTAAGATGCTTAAAACTGTATCCTTAAAGTGCATGAATCATATGGCTCATAAATTTTGGAGGTAACTATAGTTGGGTCATAACAATGTTATCAGAATGTAAGATCCTTTTAAAGGTGTACATTAATGTCTTCTGGCCCCAAACCAACATAAAACTTGAGTACACAGAGGGATCTGCCAGCTGTTCTTGTTCTCCTTGAGGGAGGAACAGGCAAGAGGGACTAACACTTCTCAAGTGGTCAGCATCCGGACACTTTGGTCTGTAAAGTTACTTTTCGGCTCCCTGTTGCAGGATATATATATTAAAAAATCATACAATTTAGGCTGCAGGATATAAGAATTCAGACACAAATAATAGAATGAATATTGATCTAGGTATTTTGTGTTCATTTTATGTGGCAGATTGGCAGAGCACTAAAAAATGGCTGGGCAAATATCAGAATCTGACCAGATCAAGCAGGTAAGATCATCTCTAAATAATGCTTTTGGACTGTGCATATTATCTAACAATTGGGCATAAGAACATAAGAACAGCCCCACTGGATCAGGCCATAGGTCCATCTAGTCCAGCTTCCTGTATCTCATAGCAGCCCACCAAATGCCCCAGCATCTTGAATGGTATTGCCCAAAGAAGCTCTTAACAGCTTGACCATATACTGCATTTACCAGAGCAGGTACTTATTACATACTACTTAACTGTCCTTCACGTTGATAGTTGTCTCCTCTTCCTGCCCCACCTCCTTTTGCTTATTCTCCTGAGAGGGAAGGAGCACCCAGATCTCTTTGATTTGTTCACAGTTCAAGGAATTTCTTGGAACATACAACAAACTGACAGAAACCTGCTTCCTGGATTGTGTGAAAGACTTCACTAGCCGACAAGTCAAGCCAGAAGAGGTATGCAGCTATTTTGTGTGCTTTGGAGCTGTAGCCTGTGCAACTCCTGGGTAAACTTCACAGGTGCAGTAAAGATGGAGAGGCATTTTTAAAAGTTTGCATGTTTAAAAGCATTACAGTTTAGGAAAAAAATGACTACCAGCATATCTCTCTCTCTCTCTCTTTTTCCATACAGATGACATGTGCAGAACACTGCTTACAGAAGTATTTAAAAATGACCCAGAGGATATCTATGAGATTTCAAGAATACCATATTCAGCAGAATGAAGCGCTGGCTGCTAAAGCAGGACTTCTTGGCCCACCTCATTAGAAAGTAAAGAACGGTCCATATGAAGACGTGCCAGCGTTGATTACACTGTACATGAAGGTGCCCTGTCTCCACTGCTGCTCTGGCAACATCTGCCAGCTTGGAATGGAAGAGCCCTTTCAGACTGAGGAAACCATGAGGGGCAACAGCTGGGAACAGCAGTAGATGTGGAGCTAATGGAGCTTGTTTCAAGATTGTATCTTACTGTGCAGTGGAATAATGTTGATACCACCTTCACTGGCAGCTGACAGGCTGGTTTTTCTGGCCACAAGGTTAGAAATGAGGAGGGAGGGAGCAAACACACATCTTTGTTTCTTAAACAATGAGTGTTCATTCTCAAACAGAAACATGACACCTGAGAATTATATTCCAAAGTGTCTAAAGCAAAGTTTTATTTTTTATTTTAATCAAAGTAAAATAAATGGAAATAACTGTTGGACAGAGTATTTGAAGACGAGGGCTTATAAGCTGTTTTAAAGTCCCACCTTATGATTTGCCCTTCATATGACACCACAGCCTCACTCCTTGATTGCACCCTGTTCATTCAGTGTTGTCTGTAACTGCTGAGAGAGAGAGAGAGAAAAGTCTGGTCAACAGCAAACATACTAATGCATGAAGAGTCTTGAGTTCCTGAACATACTTCTGTCTTTCAATAGATAATCTCTCTTCCTGTGGATCCAGAGTTACTGTACAACTTCAAATTAGTGGGGGAAAACAGCTTCCTGGTAAATTAATGAGAGTAGCTGACTTGGACATAAGCAAAGCTGGACTTCTGTTCAGCACACATGACATCTTGATGAATTACATTGGAAGCTCAGTGAACAATTTGGGAGCATCCAAAGCTACAGTAGTGCTGAAAACTATTCCTTTACTTAAGTGGTCCTTAGCAATGGGACCCACTTTTTAGAATGAGAATCTGTCAGGACCCACCAGAAGTGATGTTATGACTGGAAGTGACATCATCAAGCAGGAAAATTTTTACAATCCCAGGCTGCAATGCTACCCACACTTACGCTGGAGTAAGTCCCATTTGCTGTCACTGTTAAAAGAATATACATGGTAGTTTGTTAAAAGTACAGGTCTGTAACATTTCCCCAATGCAGTCACATGCCATGGTAGCATCAAGTCTAATACATTAAAAATAAAATATTGAAATGAATGAGGACCACCTAGAGGGTCCCAACCCACAGTTTGAGAAACACTGCTTTACTTAAATCGTTTATATTCCATCCTTATCAAAACTCCTAGGGCAACCCACAACAACAGTAAACACAAAATAAAGCTTAGCATAACTCAACAGGAACTGACAAAGTAGAAACCAGACAATCAGCAAAAAGCATCACCTGAAACCCACTTGGGAGGTTTGGAGGTCTAGACTAATAAAAAGGGGTTTGCCTGGTGTTGGAAAGACATCAGGTTTGGTAGTTGCCAGCCTGCCTAGGGATGGCATGACACACAGAAGGTGCCACAACCAAAAAGGCCTTCACTGTGGTCACCATCAGCTTGATTTCAGAAAGCAGGGACACTTGGAGGAGGAACTCTGATGAAGATTGTTGTGTTCATGGGCTCATATAAAGCCTAAGTCCTTTAGACAGGAAACCCTTGAGACTCCATTGTAAGAATAGGCTACTGATTTCTATTTTGAATTAAATAACTGGTATTTTGAATTAAATAACTTCAAACCCCACAGCAAGACTCTGTGGAGGAATCTCCCTGTTCCCAGCTTATACCCAAATGCAGTTAGTCACTTAAATTCTGGCTAGCACACTACTAGTTGTTATGTATACAACTAGTATACAACTAGTATTGAGCCATTGGTTGTTTGATTTTTCTCTGTAAACCGCTTTGTGAACTTTTAGTTGAAAAGCGGTATATAAATACTGTTTATAATTAATAATAATAACACAGCAGCAATGTTCTTCAGAAATCTCTCCTTGTGCAACCTTTTGCCACTCTATAGGGAGAACAGTAGCCTATATAGATATTGCTTGGCAGTAAGAGCCAATGGCTTCCTTTCCCCAGGAGCACAGCCATGGCCTTGCTATTGAGGGAGAATCTTCTGTTGAATCCCTTCTCAGAAAAGCTGCCCTCCCTTGCGGTTTGCCTGCTGTAGCCACTGTAATGTTGATTAAACAAAAGTTCTAGCTCTGCAATGTACAGACATCTTAGTCTGACATTAACCTGACAGAAACTTGTACAAACCAAAAATGAAAGCCTCCACATCTGAACTCTCTGTTGAGTTCCCAGTATATTGTTATCCACCCATATTTCAATGGTACCTACTTCAGTTACATACTGAATCCTGCGTGCAAGCATTTCAAACACTTGAGGAGGCAGAGTTTGCTCAAAGACTTCCATCAGCTGGCTTGGCTGTGTACACACTGCAATGGCATTGGTGAGGTGTTCAATGCTCTTCTTGTAGTGTCCTGCAATTAATATATATGTCTGAAGTTCAGTCTCTATCATCTTTAGAATTTCAGATCACTGGCGTTTTCTTTCCATGCACTACCAACCTCCATCCCTATCTCTACCTACTATTACTGCATCCTCAGCTAGAGGCTGTGCCTACACCTTCACATCTTCTGCACAGCAGAAGTGGTAGCTGCCCTACCTCCTGCCCAACTTCTCTACTGTGAGACAAAATAATGATCCTGATTGATTGAGAGGAGAAAATTGAAGCACTGCAGAAGAAAGGTATCAAGTACCTCCTTACTTGCTACCTCAAGCTATGAAGGACCTGTCAGCTGTACCTAGATGCATCCAATACAAAGAGAAAACTGACACACACAAGAACAGCTGCTTTCTTAGCCACAGAATATGCTGAAAACAAAGCAGTTTCTAATTCAGTAAAACAGAAAACAATCTCATTCTGCCTTTTTTGTACCCAAAATCTTCTGTTCATATAAAAGTCAAATTGTGCTACAGCTGCCATCCCAAGCCATTTATATCAACAGCAGAGCCAGTCTGATATCAAGGTTGTCCTTTCAGTGTGGTCAGAGCTGTGTGTACTTGTTGAGAGTCACCTAACGAAACAGATGAGAAGGACAGACTGAAAAAAAGCACTTCTGCACACAATTTCTGATCCGTTTATAGAATTGGCTGCCACAAGTTATTATGTCTACCAACTTGGATGGCTTGATGGGAGGGCTAGATAAATTCAGGGAAGAGGGGGTTAACAGCAGGAGTCGGTCATAATAGTTAAATAGAGGTTATGTTTTTTAATATTTTAAAACCCATATATTCTTCATAACAAAGGGCCAAGGCGGCTAACAACAATCATTATGCAATAAGATTCCATAAAACAAACATAGTGGAATGCACTACCAGGTGTCGGGTGGGGGAGGAAGGGACATTGAGACAAGACTATTGCCTCCAAGCCTTGTTGGCCTCCCAGAGCAATCCAGGTGGGCACCGAGAGGAGCACAAGGCTGAGCTCAGTTACTTTTGATCTGACCCCTGAGGACTTCTTATGTCCTGATTGCATTTTTATATGGGATTCTGGGCCTCTTAAGCATTAGGGCAAATCTCTGGATTGCAACTTGGCAACCCGATAGTCAGCTTTTACACATTTTTTCCTGCTGTCAAGCCTTGAAATGACAGGCCTAATACACATTCATCAGTCAGTTCAGTTCATAGAAGGAGAAACTTCTAACTCAGCTGCATGTTAGGGATTCTCACAGGATGTTTCTTCGCTCCCTACAAGCCTGTCAGAGACTTAAAATTGGCTTTTGAGGCCCTGCTCTTGATGCTGTCATTAATATTTGTGTGGTGGCCACAGGACAGGGCCTTTTGGGTGGTGGTGCCACAACTCTCAAATTTCCTTCCCAGAGAGAACTGCTAGGTCACCTTCCAACTCTATGGGCAGTGAATATTTTCATTTTATATACCATAGTCTTTCGAGACTGAAGGTTGCCAACTACTATACAAAGCTCTTAGGGTGTAATCCTGAAGAGCACTTAGGCTGGCGCAAGTCCCTTGAGGTAGCCCAGGACTGTTATAAATGTGCCGAAAAGCATGTTCACATCTCCTTTAGAGTTGGCTGAACCAGTGCATAGATGTGCACTGGCTCAGAGAGGCCAAATCCAGCCCCCCACCCCCAGCCGCTGAGATCAGGTAAGTTTGTGCTGGCCATGGGCAGTGGGTGTGGGGCAGGGAAGAGTTGGAGAGGAGGGAAGAGGATGACAGGAGGGTGAAATGTTTTGGGGAAGGCAGGCTGGTGAGTGGATTGGGCCTGAGAGGTAGGTGGGACTGGCTTGGGCAATTTAGGGCAGATCCTAATCCCCCTCACAGCCAGCCTAATAAATAAATAAATATTCGATTTATTTTTATTTGGTTTTAGTGTATTTTTAGAATTGTTGTTAGTTCACCTTGGATTAATTGAAAAGGTGAGGTATAAATCCAAGAAAGAAAATCAGTTATGATAGGCTTGGGGTAGGTCACAATAATTATTTGACTCATCTGTATTAGTAAGCTATTGTGATGGAGGTAATAGTAAAAAATTATTTTCTATGAATTTTTAGCATGTTTGTGTATGGAGATATGCATGTTCTACAAAGTCATAAGAACAGCCCTGCTGGATCAGGCCATAGGCTCATCTAGTCCAGCTTCCTATATCTCACAGTGGCCCACCAAATGCTTCAGGGAGCACACCAGATAACAAGAGACCTGCCCTTGCAGGTGCCCTCCCTTGCATCTGGCATTCTGACATAGCTGATTTCTGAAATCAGGAGGTTGCACATACACATCATGGCTTGTAACCCATAATGGATTTTTCCTCCAGAAATTTGTCCAATCCCCTTTTAAAGGCATCTAGGCCACATGCCATCACCACATCTTGTGGCATGGAGTTCCACAGACCAACCACACACTGAGTAAAGAAATATTTTCTTTTGTCTGTCCTAACTCCCCCAACACTCGGTTTTCGTGGATGTCCCCTGGTTCTGGTGTTATGTGAGAGTGTAAAGAGCATCTCTCCATCCACTATGTCCATCCCCTGCATAATATTGTATGTCTCAATCATGTCCTCCCTCCGGCGCCTCTTTTCTAGGCTGAAGAGGCCCAAATGCCGTAGCCTCTCCACATAAGGAAGGTGGCCCAGCCCAATAATCATTTTAGTTGCTCTCTTCTGCACTTTTTCCATTTCCACTATGTCCTTTTTGAAATGTGGCGACTAGAACTGGACGCAATACTCCAGATGCGTCCTTACCATAGATTTGTACAACAGCATTATAATATTAGCTGTTTTGTTCTCAATACCTTTTCTAATGATCCCAAGCATAGAATTGCCCTTCTTTACTGCCACTGCGCATTGGGTCGACACTTTCATTGAGTTGTCCACCACCACCCCAAGATCTCTCTCCTGATCTGTCACAGACAGCTCAGAACCCATTAGCCTATATGTGAAGTTTTTATCTTTTGCCCCAATGTGCATGGCTTTACACTTACTTACATTGAAACGCATCTGCCATTTTGCTGCCCATTCTGCCAATTTAAAGAGATCCTTCTAGAGCTCCTCACAATCGCTTCTGGTCTTCACCACTCGGAAAAGTTTGGTGTCGTCTGCAAACTTAGCCACTTCACTGCTCAACCCTGTCTCCAGGTCATTTATAAAGAGGTTGAAGAGCACCAGTCCCAGGACAGATCCTTGGGGCACACCGCTTTTCACCTCTCTCCATTGTGAAAACTGCCCATTGACACACACTTTCTGTTTCCTGGTCTTCAACCAGTTCTCAGTTCATGAGAGGACCTGCCCTCTAATTCCCTGACTGTGGAGTTTTTTCAGTAGCCTTTAGTGAGGGACCATGTCTAACGCTTTCTGAAAGTCCAGATATATAATGTCCACGGGTTCTCCCGCATCCAGATGCCTGTTGACCTTTTCAAAGAATTCTAAAAGGTTCATGAGGCAAGACTTACCCTTACAGAAGCCATGCTGATTCTCCGTCAGCATGGCTTGTTCGTCTATGGGTGCAATCCTAACCCCTTTCCAGCACTGACATAAGGGCAATGCCAGCTCTGATGTAAGGGAACAAACATTCCCTTACTTTGAGGAGGCCTCTGTGTGTGACACCCAACTGTAGGATGCAACACACGTCCCATGGGCACTGGGCACTGCTATACCAGTGCTGGAAAGTACTGACATAAGGGGTTAGGACTGCACTCTTATGTGTTTTGAGATTCTATCTTTGATGAGGCATTCCACCATCTTACCTGGAACAGACGTTAGGCTGACTGGCCTATAGTTTCCCAGGTCCCTTCTCCTTCCCTTTATAAAGATTGGTGTGACTTTTGCTGTCCTCCAACCCTCTGGCACCGTGGCCGTTTTGAGGGACAAGTTGCATATTTTAGTCAAGAGATCAGCAACTTCATTCTTCAATTCCTTAATAACTCTTGGGTGGATGCCATCAGGGCTCAGTGACTTATTGATCTTTAATTTATCAATGAGGTCTGAAATATCTTCTCTTTTAAGTCCTATCTGACTTAGGGCCCAGTCCTATCCGATTTTCCATTGGTGGTGCAGCCATGCCAATAGGGCATCCACTGCATCCTGAGATGGGGAGGCGATCACAGAGGCCTCCTCAGGGTAGGGGAACATTTGTTCTCTTACCTTGGGGCTACACCGCAGTTGCACCGGTGCTGGGTAGTTGGATAGGATTGGGCCCACAATACCTTAGTCGGGAGGGGCCATTAAGGCAGCGGTATCTGCGTGAGGTCTTCTGCCATGAAGACAGAACTCATTTAATTTCTCTGCCATCTCTAAGTCTCCTTTTATTTCTTCTTTCCTTCCCTCACCATCGAGGGGGCCAACCGCTTCTCTGGCGGGTTTCCTGCTTCTAACATATTTGAAGAATACTTTCTCTTTTTCATGACCAGAACACAAATTGACCCAGTGAGGGTAATTGAAGTCTCCCATGATTACAACCCTGTCCCTCCTTTTCACCTCCCTGATCTGTTTCCTCATTTCAAGGCCCCCTTCAGGACAATAGTACACCCCCAGTATTATATAGCTCCTCAGACCTGGTAATTTAACCCACAGAGATTGTATGCTGAAGTCGGACCAGCCTTCAATCTCTACTTTGCTGGATTCTACCCCTTCTTTAACATAAATGCCCACCCCACCTCCCTGTCCCTCCTGTATAGTTTATAGCCCAGGACTGCAGTAGCCCACTGATTTTCCGCATTCAACCAGGTTTCCTTTATGCCCACTATATCAAAGTTTTCTCTAGTCACCAAACATTCCAGTCAGTTCATCACATCTTACCTTGCTCCAAGCAGCGCTCACCCAGCTGTATCTCATGCAGAAAGTACTCTTGAACCCCTGCAGAATCTCTCAGCTCAAGGAACTAAGGGTGTTACAAAAATATTTTCATCTTAGAAAAAAACAGAGCATCAGTTTGGGTGTTACTGAACATAAAAACACATCTTTTCCTAAGATTACACTCCCAGAGCTAGGGATCAATCCTGAAAAGATTGCTTCATCAGACAGTCTAGTAACTTCAATATGACTTAAGTCTGTGGAGAATGTCTGAAATGTAAAGATCAGAGGTGGCAGAATGTCCAGATTACAAGATGAGTATTTTTAGCACGTGGCAAAATCATTACTATCTGAAACTCCATCAGGTGAACCAGGAATGTCTACAAGACCAGCCACCATCACTTAGTAGTGCCATTAAAATCTCTTGAGATAAATTTCTCACTGGACCTTCAGTACTGAACACATTTCCCATCCCTGTCAGGAGGCTTTAAAAACTGCTACAGGCATGACATTTTTTTTATTACTAAGGATCCCATAAGATACTTACAGCCCAATCCTAATCAACCTTCCAGCACTGATGCAGCCATGTTAACAGGGTGCATTGCTGCATTCTGTGGTGGTGGGGGAGTCATGGAGGTCTCCTTAAGGTAGGGGACCCATTTAGGCTTAGCTACCACACCCAGCATGATCACAACATATTTATTACATATTTTGAATTGGGATGGAATGGAAAGGACTTGGGTTCTTGACCTTCAATTGTGCCTGTCATGAATGTCCCTGCAAAGATGCACTGAATTGTACTGTATCTGAAAAACATACATCATTTGTAAATGCAGTCTTTCACCTTTGTGTCATTCTCTTCTGTCTTTTTACGCTCTTTTCTTCTTTCTGTAAGAGTAATATGAAACATTTAGAATCCACACTTAATAGTCCAGAGTTGTGAAAAGTTTAAGTTGGCTGGCATCATGATTTCTTTACTTGCAACAAGTTTAATGTAAGGACTAAATGAAATGTGATGCAGGAGATTCATGATCACACCTTGCAAAGACAGATGGAGAACAAGATGGGAGCAGCACCTAGCTGTTAGCAACTAGCACCCACCTCTCTGCTTTACCCTTTTAACCAGGGATTATGGGAATGAAATGGGGAAAGATAGTTTCTGAAACTAGTTTTTGCTGCCATCATCCAACACTCAAATAATAAACAACACAGTTACTATCTTTGAATGACTCAGCAGCCCTTTGGGGTGCAAAGGCATCACAGAAGCCTCTGAGGTGACAGGTGAAAAAATGGGAAATAAAGGGGAAAATCAGATCTTGGGTCCTCAGTCAGAAAAGAACAACTCTCAGCAGCACCTCCCCACTCAGAGAGCAGTCATTTACTACAGTAGGAAAGTATTTACCCTCAGTTAGGTGCAGACTGAACCTAACAGAAGTAGGTGACTCCCCAACACTTGGGCAGCACAAACAGAAGTCCTTAACTGTTAAAGCTGCCTCTGAAATAAATGACCTCAAACACTCCAAGCACCGTTATTTTCTCATTCCTTTCCCTGTTAACATCTGTTCCTAATTTGCCTTTGAGTGAGGCTGAAGGGAAAGGGGCTTTCAACACTGTTACTGGTGTGAGAGTCTCATGTTGCCATGTTTCAGGCTTCAGTGGTATTTCGCCATCATCTCCAGAACTTATGTGGCCTTTCCCAGTTTGAAGAGACACTTGGCCAACAGTCTGAGGCTAAGAGGCAAAGAAGGAAGGCCCATAGCCAGGGAGACAGACCAGGGACAGACTGCACTTGCTCCCGGTGTGGAAGGGATTGTCACTCCCGGATTGGCCTTTTCAGCCACACTAGACGCTGTGCCAGAACCACCTTTCAGAGCGCGATACCATAGTCTTTCAAGACTGAAGGTTGCCAACTAACTATGTGTTTGAAGTAAGTATGTGCTAGTCAGGGAGCGGTGGAGTGGATGCTCATCCTGTCCCCCATATACATGCTTGGTCAGGAGTGCTGAGTGGACTTGCTGCTTGAATCTGCTGCCTGATATTATAGCACACACACACCCCACACACCCCTGGAAAAACCTTGCATGTGCACTAGCTTGCAAGTGGCCTCCACCATTGTTGTTGCAACCTCCTCCTTACCCACCTGCTTAAGAAAGCAGAAAGAAGAACAAGGAGAACGGGGATGAGGCAATTCCGAGCATGTTGCACTCATCCTGTTATCAAACAGGAGCCTGTGGAGACACAAAGTGGTGCCAGAGCAGAATGTAAAAGAACAGGAGGGTGAGGAGGAGGTGGCAGCAACAGCCTTTCCCCCCCTTCTCTAGCAGTGCTAGAGGAAGGGGGGGGAGCTACTGCTTGACCCATAAGAACATAAGAAGAGCACAACTGGATCAGGCCAAAGGCCCATAGTTCATCTTCCTATATTTCACAATGGCCCACGCAGATACCTCAGGGAGCACACAAGACAACAAGAGACCAGCATCCTGGTTCTCTCCCTTCTCTCCAGTCTGGGAACAGCTGATTAAAGGGATGGTGGTGGTGGGCCAGAGGTGCAGTGAGCATACACAGGGTGTGGTGCAACTCTTGTCAGTTTTGCTTCCCCCCCATTTGCTACTTGAAGCCAGTGCTTCAGAGTCCCAATCCTATGCATATCTACACAAAAGTAAGTTCCATTATACTAGTCCAGCGATTTTCAACCACTGTGCCATGGCACACTGGTGTGTCACGAATGATCTGCAGGTGTGCTGGGGGATTTTTTTTTTTGGGGGGGGTGTCATTTATTAGTAGGGCTGTTGGGGATGTGCTTCCCTCCACCTGCAATGCAGCATGCCTTGTCAATCATAAAAAAAATAAAAATCAGTGGTTTGCCTTGACAATTTTAGTGCCCTGTCAAGCATGGCATGAGATGAAAAAGGTTAAAATCGCTGTACTAATCACTCTCAGTATTAATATTCATACTTACCTAGCAGTAAGCCCATTGATTATAATAGGCTTACCTCTGAATACACATGCATAGGACCGGGCTTTCAGTAAGCATGGCCAGCCAGCCCATTGCATGGAAACACACATGTATGAATAGTAAAGCCCGCCTCACAGCTTGTGAGGGTAATTCTTAACATAATATAGGCTAGGTTTTCTAGCACAGTTTTAATCAACATAACAAGCCCTTTCTCTGCATGTTTAAGTTTATGGCAAGGGGGCGGCATCTCTTGCAGGGCAAAGGACCACATTCCTGTGGCACTTTTGGCAATGTTTGACAAGAGGCTGGTGCACACTGTCCTTTGTGAGGTGTGGGTAGGGTAACCAGATGCAAAGGGCCCCCCCCCATGCCTTTACCATTAACCATTGTATAGAAGAGAAAATGTTGGCAGGTGCAGCTTTTTAAACCCTTCCATGTGGAGCTGCACCTGCCCAAGTTCTCTCTTCTGCAGAGTGCCTCAAGATGGCCTTTTGTCATATCTTACAGCATAACAGAGCACAAAAAGGTTGCCTCTGAGAACATGCAGAGCACCTTCCAGTCTGTAGTACTTCCCACGTTTCTGAACTGACCACATGGGCATATTCTTGCTCATGTGCCTTGAACCTCATGCCTCACAGAGGATGGTGTGCAACACTCTTGTCTTGCATTGCAGTGTGACAGAGCACAGAAAGGTTGTCTCTGAGAACGTGCAGAGATAGTCTGCACCACTCCTCACATTTTGGAGGTGACCACATGGGTACATTCTTGCCATGTGCCTTGAACTTCATACTTATGGTGACCAGATGCAAAGGGGGACCAAGCACCTCTACCTTTAAGAGAGGATTTTGGCAGGTGTAGCTCAGCATGTTGTTGGCATCCTTCAGTCTCAGAAGACTATGGTGTCACGCTCTGAATGGTGGTTCTAGAACAGAGTGTCCTCTCCAGTGCGCGAAGCCTGGGTAAAGTAGAAATGGAGGATAGACTGTTTCCCATGCAGCAAATCCCCCCTCTGCACGTTGCTGAAATGGTCCAATGGAAAGGCAGAGGCCAATATGGTTGGTTCCAGCAGCGTCACAGGAGTTGCCAGAACGTGACTGTGTTCAGCCATGAACTGCCTCAGGGACTCCAGCTCCAGATTTTGCCTCGAGGTTGACTCCTGAAGCCTTTTCCATAACTGGATGTAGCCACAAGGCAGTGGAGGTTTGGGATCAGAGTTTTCCTTCTCTCATATGAGCTGCCTTCCCAGGCTGACGAGTCCCATCTACCCGGTGGCTGTTTAGTCGCCTCTTATGACAAGTACAGCCAAACTGAAGGTCTATTCTTATCCCCAGCCCCCAGGTATCCCCAGCTGGGATATCCCCAGATATCCCCAACTCAGCATGAAGGGTTTAAAAAAACTGCACCTGCCCAAATTCCCTCTTCTCTACAATTGTTAAAAGTAGAGGCACTCAGTCCCCCTTTACATCTGGTCACCTTAAGTATGAGGTTCAAGGCACATGGGCAAGAATGTGCCCATGTGGTCAGCTCAGAAATGCGGGGAGTGATGTGGACTGGAAGAAGGCGCTGTGCATGTTATCAGAGACAACCTTTCTGTGCTCAGTCACGCTGCAGTGTAAGACAAGAGGCACACCGTCCTCTGTGAGGTATAAGGTTCAAGGCAAGAAGGTGCCCATGTGGTCAGCTCAGAAATGTGGGGATCGGTGCGTACAACTTTTTTGTGCTCTGTCATGCTGTGAGGTATGCCAAGAGGCCGTTGCGCACTGTCCTCTGTGAGGCATGAAGTGCGTGGGCAAGAATGGGTCCATGTGGTCGCCTCAGGAGTGTGAGGATGGAGGCAGACTGGAAGGCACTCTGCACGTTCTCAGAGGCCACCTTGCGTGCTGCGATGCATGGCAAGAGGCCATTG
The DNA here is from genome assembly GCF_035046505.1 of Tiliqua scincoides. NCBI lineage: Eukaryota > Metazoa > Chordata > Lepidosauria > Squamata > Scincidae > Tiliqua > Tiliqua scincoides. Next base: position 308,141,007 of record NC_089821.1, read on the forward strand.
TGCTCTGTCCCCTGTGAGGCATGAAGTGCGTGGGCAAGAATGGGTCCATGTGGTCGCCTCAGAAGTGTGAGGATGGAGACAGACTGGAAGGCACTCTGCACGTTCTCAGAGGCCACCTTCCCTGCGACACATGCCAAGAGGCCGCCTCTCTCTCAGAGAGCATCCTCCGGGAGGCGTGAGGGGCCGGGCAAGGGGTGCCGGTGCACGTGGCTGCCTCAGAGATGAGGGGAGGGCGGGGGCCGGAAGAAAGCGCTCTGCACGTTCTCAGAGGCCGCCGCGCTGCCGGCCCGAGGAGGGAGCGTGCGGGGCGGCACTCACTCTCCCTCAGCCTGCGCTGGAAGTCGGGGGCGCGGCGGCGCTTCCAGTCGAGGCAGAGCGCCAGCAGGGCCAGGCCGCCCGCGGCCGCCAGCAGCCACAGCAGCGCGCGCCACGGCGGGGCCCCCATGAGCAGCGCGCCCGTCCGCCCGCCCTGGCTGGCTGGCTGGCGGGGCGGGGCGGGGCTGCCCTCGCCCCCTTCCTCCGAGGAGGCCCCGCAGCACGAGGGCTTCCTCCTCAGCAGCTGCGCACGGCCCCGCCCGGCCGCCCGTCGCAAGAGCCCAACAGGTGTGCCCAGGCAGCAGCACTCAAGACCGCCACAGAGCTTGCTGTGGTGGCAAGAGTGTTCCTGAGCACGCGCAGAGCGCACGCTCTCTCGCCACTGAGAACCTAACAAGAGCCCCGTTGGATCAGGCCAGAGGCCCCTCTGGTCCAGCCTCCTGCGTCTCATGATGGCCCACCAGGTGCCTCAGGGAGCACACAAGAGACCCTGCTGTGGTGGCAAGAGTGTTCCTGAGCACGCGCAGAGCGCACGTTCTCTCGCCAGGCCGGCATCTCGCCACTGAGAACCTAACAAGAGCCCCGCTGGATCAGGCCAGAGGCCCCTCTAGTCCAGCCTCCTGCGTCTCATGATGGCCCACCAGGTGCCTCAGGGAGCACACAAGAGACCCTGCTGTGGTGGCAAGAGTGTTCCTGAGCACGCGCAGAGCGCACGCTCTCTTGCCAGGCCGGCATCTTGCTACTGAGAACCTAACAAGAGCCCCGCTGGATCAGGCCAGAGGCCCCTCTAGTCCAGCCTCCTGCGTCTCATGATGGCCCACCAGGTGCCTCAGGGAGCACACAAGAGACCCTGCTGTGGTGGCAAGAGTGTTCCTGAGCACGTGCAGAGTGGACGCTCTCTCGACAGGCAGGCATCTCGCCATTGAGAACCTAACAAGAGCCCCGCAGGATCAGGCCAGAGGCCCCTCTAGTCCAGCCTCCTGCGTCTCTTGATGGCCCACCAGGTGCCTCAGGGGGCACACAAGACCACAAGAGACCTTGCTGTGGTGGCAAGAGTGTTCCTGAGCACGTGCAGAGCGCATGCTCTCTCAGGCAGGCATCTCATCATTAAGAAGCGCCCCACTTTATCAGGCCAAAGGCTTTCTAGTCCACCTTCCTGCCTCTTACGATGGCTCACCAGGTGCCTCAGGGAGCGCACAACACCACTCTTGCTGTGGTAGCAAGAGTGTTCCTGAGAACAAACAGAGCGCACACTCTCTCTCAACAGGCAGGCAGGCAGGAGGCTGCAGATACTCATCATGGCTTGTACCTGCAACAGACTTTTCCTCCAGGAATCTGTCCAAACCCCTTTTAATGGTATCTAGGCCAGATGCCATCACCTAATCCTGTAGCAAGGAGTTCCACAGACTAAAACACTTCGTATTCGCAGCTATTACAGTTCTCCCTCGGGAACCTCCATGTTCCCTAGACAGTGTTTCTCATCCAGTGGTACAGGTACCACCAGTGGTACTTGAAGTGGTGCCTGGTAGTACTCTTAGGACCCCTGCCACCTGGCAGCGAGATCAGGAACATGACACAACGGTGGCAGGAGGCTTGGCTACATGGGCAGAGCTCCAAAGCATGCTTTTCTGCACTCAAAAAGCCCTCCTGTCCACTCTCAGCCTCTTCCTGGTGTTTGTCATGTTGCATCTGGCCTCCCAACCTAGAAGTAAATGGTGATTATGTCATCTCCAGTTACTTCCAGTGGTACTTAGAATAGATGGACCATGTGAAGTGGAACAGCAGAGGACAAACAGTGAGAAACACTGCTCCAGACCACCGCCTTTTTCATCTCATGGCATACTGACAAGGTGCTAAAATGGTCAAGGCACCCCATCAGTTTTTTGGCAACTGACAAGGCACACCATAGGTCATATCACCCAATGGTCCTACTAATAAATGACCCTCCCCCAAACTCCTGTAGTCATGGCCTCCAAGAGGAATTTTATCAGGGGGTTCAAAGTTTCTTATTGGCTCCTTCCCAAAGGGGGAGGGGAGGGGATGAAACAGAGCCGGAGAGAGTGGCAACAAGGGTGGGCAGAATGGGTTGGGAGGGGGGCAAATGGTGAATACCAGAAATGTCTTTGGAACCCAAGTCTACTGGACTTCCCAATGCAGAGCCCAGGTCTACCTGCTCATGCAGCATCGACAACTAGATACAGTTGTATGAAAAACCAAACACACTCCTAAGTCTCCCTAAAATCTTTTAAATATAGAAAATCATTGCAGAAAATTAACACCATTGTATTTAGACTCACACTAGAATAGAAAGTGCCGTTTGCATCAAAACATACTTCTGCAGCTGCTGTAGCCCTGCAGCTGTGCCCAAGCTCCTATACACTCCTCCATGGCAAGCGGATCTACAAGCCAAATTGCTCCTGCGGCAGGCCAGTTTCCTCTGATTTGACACTATTCCTTGGCCCAACACATATGGCTTTTGGTAAGAGCTGCAAACCCAGCATTCCAAGCAGGTAGCAAGTCCATGTGAGATAGGAAAATATAAGATCCTGTGAAATTTCTGGGCCCCCTTCTTTGGCTCCTGAACCCAGGTACAAATTACCCCCTTTAACCCCTCTCATGGGCACTACCATGTTCCATGGCAGGGGTGCTCAAACCCCGGCCTGGGGGCCACTTGCAGCCCTTGGGGACTCCCAATCCGGCCTGTGGGCAGCCCCCAGTCTCCAATGAGATTCTGGCCCTTGGGCTTGCTGGAGCCCACACTGGCCCAACATGAGGGCTTTCAGCATCAGGGTGACTGTTTGACCTCTTGCTTCAGCTGTGGGATGAGGGCTCCCTCCACTGCTTGCTGTTTCACATCTGGGATGCAGTAGCGGCAGAAAAGGAAAAGGAAAGGCCGGCCTTGCTTTGTGCAGGGCCTTTTATAGGCCCTGAACTATTGCAAGACCTTCATTTATTCATATAAGTTCCATCTCTAATATATTGCAGAATTTGTGAACTATTGTAGTGCAGAATTTATGTAAATTTTTCAAATTTGAAGAGTAAATTAATTCTTTTGTCATCTCAGTCCCCGACACAGTATCACAGAGATGTGGCCCTCCTGCCAAAAAGTTTGGACACCCGTTTCATGGCATACTGGTTGAAAATTGTTGCACTAGACACTGGGGACAAACTGAAGAGGACAGTCTTGCTTCTTGCAGGTGAATGGCCAGCTGGTATTGGAAAGAGCAGCCAAACCTCCAAGCCGTTTTCATTTATCCATGCTGCATGGAACTGCTTTGATCATAAGTCAAGCTGGTGCTAGAGCTCCAAAGAGAGGGACAAGGGCACATAAGAACAGCCCCCCCCCCCAATCAGGCCCAAAAGCCAATCTAGTTCAGCTTCCTGTATCTCACAGTGGCCCACCAAAAGGCACAATTGTTGCCTTCTTGCCCTTTTCAGAGCTTGGAGGCAGTAGGACTCACGTTGTCCGTAAGCACCTCTATTGACCCAAAAATGTGGTACCTCGTATGTGGCTGACCTGTGAAGAGTTGCACTGATCATGTCTGTACCTATTTTGCACTTTTTGGACATGAAAAGTTGGGTAATAGCAACCTGCCTCTGGATGGAAGTGTCCCTAAAAGGAAACTGGTTGGAATACATACACATGTGCCATGTGCCCCTAAGATTGCAAAAGAGGGAGTGGGGTGGATGGGTGTGAACAAAGAAGCAGAGAGTGAGCCTCTGGGGTGTCACTTCTATGTAAGAGTACATAAGTGTGTACTGCACATGTAGTGCAGAATGCCAGTAAGAGGTGCCTGTTTAAAAGTAGTACAAGCAGAAATAGGTACAATAGACTTGGGAGGACCAACTGCAAAATCCTGAGAAAGGAACCCAAGGTGCAATCAGAACAGTACATTAAGATGTTCCAAGTGAAGAGGAGCACTTATCTCTTGACCAGAGTGATACTGCTCACATATACTTATGGACAAAACAATGGGTGGGAGGGACAGAGAGCTGTACCTAAACAAATTCTCTCTCACCCTGGAGAACCTCAAGCTGCAGTTCTGTACCCACTCACTAGTAACATGTGATTGCATAGAGTTGTTTAGGAGAAGCAATTGCTTTCTCAACAAGGACACAGTTATCTTCAGCTCTCTCACTGTTTGAGGGTGACCTTGGACTGGTCTGTATAAATGTACTGTGGTCATGAAAAGGCTTTGAAAGCCTGCATCGTAAGTTTAGAGAATTCTGCGTCTGCTGGCTTTTAATGAGAGCAGTTATGAAAGAAACTAAATTATCTGATAAATACACAATTTTGTGATTTTTCCCTCTCACCCACACTTGTGTGGAGCACAGGGTGAGTTCAAAACAACTTTTCATGTAATATAGAGAAACATAACACATTCATGTTCTGCCCAGCCTTGCTTCTGGAATGTTGTGGGCACTTAGGGATACAAGCTAATAGAGAGAGAAAGTTATGTATGCTGGACTGTAAGGTGTTTCCTTCGTCACACAAAAGTCTTTAAAATTTGGGTGGGAAAGCAAATTTTAGTAAGGACACCAACATGTTAAAATTGGGATAGCCTAGGATTACATCATGCACCAGTGATAAATCCTCAAAACATGATAGAGATTTTCAGTGTTCTTGTTGGACTGCAAAACCCATTTTTCTAATTGATTAACCCAATTGTTCATCTTCTTGCAGCTTTCAGAACAGTAAAGAGTAACTAACTCTTGATGAATGTTTGAATAAAGTATTAGACAAGATGACTAGCATTTTAAAGTAGGAATTCAAACCCTTTTAGCTGGTCCAAATCCTTAAGCACAGTCTAAAATATCTATAAACAGTACAAATTGAAGAAACTGTCTTGGGTGCAGATAAAATGATTTTTTATGGAAATTGTTAAGCATGATGTGACCCAACTTTCTACTATAATGATATTTTATATTTAATAATAAAGTATGAAGTTCATTTTATGGAGTTGGTTCTTTCTGTTTTTTTAGACATGACAGTAGAGTTAAATATCATTTAAAATAAAATAAAAGCCTATGTTTAAAAACATAACCTTTATTAATGCTCTCCATGGAGCTTCATTTGTATCATACATTGAAATAGCTCTGCTTAAGAAAGACAGAAAAAGTGCATTTGTACAAGAGTACTTTTTCCTTGTAGTTTTCTGTGAAAATGGAAGGAATTGGAATCACAAGTTGACACTGTGGTAAAATGAAACTGCAAGAGACAGAGTTTTAGTTATGCAACCCCTTCACTAGAGGCTCTCTCTCTCTCTCTCTCTCTCTCTCACACACTCACTCACTCACTCATTCACTCACTCAAGATCATTAGATTTTGTGAACCTTTAATATCCTGACCATCTAGAGAAACTATGTTATAACTCTACCGCATATTAACATGGAAAGAGAGGCGAAGACCCCTTTTCAATGTACAAAGGTGAATTTTAAAAAATTGATTAAAAAATTACTTTTTATACATAATGTATATGCAAACTGTCTTAAATACATGGTTTTGGGAAAGTTATTTACAAACTGTTTTCAGTCTGTGGGACAATCCACAGCTAAAGCAGTCATTTTAACTCCTTTTGATGATACACCACAACTTTGGCAGATATAAAACTTGTTTCAGCAGCACAGCAAATGAGAACTGTGACAAAAGCATTATAATGGCAACCCCAAAATATTTGTTCCTTAAAGCAAGAGAAATACTAAGACTGCCAAAGATTCTTCAAGACAGGTTATAGTTTAATCCAGATGCCAGATTTACACTGTGGAAGGCTGAAGAGACAAAATCACTTCCTGCACAGGTATGGCAAAGACATAAAGCCACCTGCAAAAGGGTTTTTATTAGCGACAGGTTTATTTTATTGAAAGAGTGAACCTAACCTAGACTTTTTCTCCCCGATTTTCATATTTTTTAAAAAATACATAAAAATACAACATCCAATGTCTGAATAAATATATTTAACAAGTTGCAAGATACCTTATTTTACACAAAAAAATTCAGCTTTAGAAATCTTGTTAAATAACTTCATTGTTATATATTTTATTTTTTGCCTTTTTGTAACAAAATAAAAACTCTGAAATTACATAGAAAAAAAGACAAAATACTTTTGTCAAGGAATAAGATAGTCCACTGAAAACCTATTCACAATTCCACTGTAAACATTAAACATTAAAATATTTGCATAATCGTGTGCTCAAAAATCCTATAAAAAGTGGAAGACTCATTACATTGGTAGTTTCCAGTCAACTACGCTTCCTTTCACAATTTATTTTGTCCAATTTATACCTTTAAAACTGGGCACTTTGCTGAATACACACTTTGGCAGGTCTGTATAGCAAGTGCTTCTCCAAAATAAAAAAAATTAAAGATGGGACTCTCACCCAGGATTAAGATACAGCTCAGTGAAAAAAAGTGCAGCAAGAACTCTGTCTTCTGATTTAAGCTGTTTTTATGTCTGTTTGGTGCACTTCCTTTTTTCTTTATGAAAGCAATTTCCTTGTAACACCCAAATGCTTCTTTGGAGATCCAATTTGTTTTTTTCCAGATTTGATTAAGTGCCGTTTTTTCTAGTTAAACAAAAAACAAAAGCAAGAAGCACAAAGACAGAGGCGTCCAAGTGCACCTATACACCTTCAATTGCCAATTAGCTTAATTCATCTCCACAATAAAAGGTTTAAAAATCTGCAGTGACAAAAAGGAGGGAGGGACGCAAGGAGAAGAGACACACAGTCCAGCAGTGGAAGAGTATACAGAATATACTTGGCAATGTCAAACCAGCTGAGTGCTTTCTATGGGATTTCAGGATTTCTGTCCATGACAGCAACTCGCTGTACAAGGCAGAGGAAACCAGTATCACCTGCATTCAACAGCAAGGACATTCTGTGGAGGAGACGACGACGACGGGCTCATTCCAGTGTCAGAAGATGCAGAGGACATGGAAGCTCCTGTATGCGACACTGTAAATACAAAGAATTTATTTGTCTTTGCCAAGATGGTGGACCATTGCAAAATTATTAAGAACATAAGAAGAGCCCCACTGGATCAGGCCAAAGGCCCATCTAGTACAGCTTCCTGTATCTCCCAGTGGCCCACCAAATGCCCCAGGGAGCATACAAGACAACAGACACAACCTGTGTTCCTGTGCCCTCCCCTGCATCTGGCAATCAGAGGCAGCCTGCCTCTAAAACCAAGAGCTTGCACATACCTACTATGACTGGACACTGCCCTGTCCCCAAATGCCCACTTAAACATGCAGCTTGGTGGTAAATCCTGAACAGGCCTTCCTCTCTTTTAAACTGACCTGATGACTCCAGCATTGTGGGCTAACAGCTAAGTTATTGCAGTTAACTCCCAAATGGGGTGCTAGCACTTCCGTAACTCATATGATGAGAAACAGGAACAATGCGTGCTAGTACAGTCACAAGTGAATACTGAACAAATAGAATATTTTTCTGAAATCACATCTTAAGGTGGTGGTGGTGAGTTCAAATACAATTATGTTGCATTTGATGTATCAACAGCAACAGCTCATATTTGCTCCTGCAGCTTCAGTAACCAGCTCCATTCCAATTTCAGAGTACATCCAGACCAACACTTCACATATTCTCCCTCCTGCTGTCAAATTTTTTTACAACATGGATCCCACATGTACATACCACCTCCTGGAACTGACTCAGGAGATGTTTCTATAATAATTCTGCCCAACTTCACACATACATCCCTGATAAATTAAACCAAAAATTGATGGGATGGGAAGCCATTGCAATAGGAGAGTGATAAGGCCAGTTTTACCTTTGGCTAAAAGAAGACTAGACAATATTTTCAGTGTATCTAGATAAAATTAATACAGGAGTATAAAGACACACTTGTTTCATTTAAAACTTTCCATTTATGGAAAAGGTGCGTGTCAATATCTAGGAAGAACTACATAAGACTTCTGACTACACCTATCACACAAAGGCTTGCACAACTTTAATGGAGCCACAAGGTTTTAATAAATAAATGTGGAAGTGGAATACACAGATGATAGCACACAATGAAGGACTCCTCTTGCAAGCAGCTGTAGTAGACAGAATGAAAAAGTTGATCTAGATCAGACATTTTCAACCACTGCGCCCTGGCACACTGGTGTGCCGCGAATGGTCTGCAGGTGTGCCGCGGGAGTTTGGGGGGATCATTTATTAATAGGGCTATTGGTGGATGTGAACCACCAACACCATGGTGTGCCTTGTCAATTGTCAGTATACTGGTGGCGTGCCTTGACCATTTGAGTGCCTTTTCAGTGTGCCCTGAGCTGAAAAGGGCTGACAATCACTGATCTAGAGGAACACTTTATTGCAGATTTTCTAAAACATCACAGCAAACGTTCCCTTCATTGGTTATGACAAAGCATATAAAAAGAGCAAGTGGGGAAGACGTGAAAACTTGCCTTCTCGGTCTTTCTTTTTCAGGCGCTTTCTTCTCCTGTCAATGGTAGCTACTTCAGACTTCAGAGACATGTAGTATTTTCTGATTTCTTGCAGTTTTTCTTGTAGAAAGGAGATCCTCTCTGTGCTGCTCATGTTGTCCAATTCATCTTAGAAAAATGAATAATACTAACTTTAAAAGTCATTTCAGCAATTTAAGTGTCTTTATAGAATCCAAGAATGTTGGAATGGGAAGGGCACTTTAAGTGTTCGTAAGTTTTGGGGATATAAGTGGGACATATAATTTTAAAAAATTCACAGTCTATTCCATGAAATGAGGCTATAGTGTAACACAGGCAACCAAATACCTCTACACATGTGTGTCTGTGTTGAAATACTGTAGAAGGGAGAAATAATTTGGTAAATCAAATTGTGCCCTTCTAAAGTAAAATTTAAAAGGGCAGGGAGGTGAAGAGAGAAGAAGAGGCTTAAATGCTAATCAAGACACATGGCACAAAATGAATTCCACTGCAATTAACACAGCAATTCATCTAAGCCAGAATCCAAAGCTTCCTACCATCAAGAAACTAGTTTCCTAATGAATCTGCAAATCTGTCACAGAACCCCAGGACATTCTGAGCAACATGCTACAGCACACAATAAATTAATCTAGAGCACTGGCCAAGCCTATTGGGTCCAACACTGAGCCACTGAAACAAAGCATATTTTAGAGAATACACCAAATGTTCTCCTATAGCTTCACACTGTACAGGAGGATAAGAAATGTAGGCCAAGCCATCTCCCAAGGAAGAGCGTAAAAAACCCTGATGAATCAGGCCAAAGGCAGCATTCCATGAACCTGGAGGTCATGCCCGTCATGACTGAACATTATTGACAGACCTGTTGTCCATAACTTTGTCCAAACCCCTCTTAAAGCCTTGTGTGGCCATCTGCACATCTTGTGGGAAAGAATTCCAGCCATCTTGTCTACCATATGCTAGTTTCCATGAAAGTTTATACCCTCCTCTCCTTGAGGGTACTGTGGCCTGAACTAGGTCTCTTGTCTTGTGTGCTCCTTGGGGCCACTGAGACATACTGGAAGCTGGACTAGATGGGCCTATGGCCTGATCCAGCAGGGCTGCAGGGAGTTCCATTCCCAGAAATCATGTGGATGGCAAAAATAAATTAAAGCAAATCCATTTAAAAAACAATGTCCCTTTGCTAGGTAATTTAAAAACAGCCTTGCTTGCCTTTGTGATGTAAGACAGAGTCATTAGGCAGATAATCCATCAATCAGTCTCTCTCTAGGTGCTTAGAAATGCTTCACTAGAGTCAAGGTGGGGTGGGGTCGCTTGCCTTGGAGTGAAGCTGTTAGGAAGTTCTTGGAGAGAGAATGAGTGATGGATTGTCAGCTGGCTGCCCTCTCTCGCATTAACAAGGCTATTGTTAAACAACTTTTTCCCTTTAATTGAAAGGGTCTTTCTCATCCTGTTGAAATAAAGCCAGCAGGTGAAAAATCCGTGGACAATTAGGTTATACCTGTACACAACAGGGATCAAATGTGTACACCTGTGGGTTTGGCAAAAATGGGTTAAGGGAACCAACTTGTTCTCGGAGAGCCAGGAGCTCATTACACTAGAGAACACACCCACACCTTGAGCCCAACAGGCAGATGGTTATACATATGGCACTTCCTGCAATATACTGGAAAGCACTCACTCCCCTCTTGGCTTTCTACCTACAAGCTAGTTAGCCTATTCAGTTTTCTTCGTGGATTTTTTGCTGCTTGTTTACTTGGAATGCCAAATTTTTACACTTGGCATTTTATTTTTGTATGTAATTTTAGGGAGGTTGGTTCTGAAGGGACATGTTAATTCATCTGCTTGCTTATTCCATTTACGTTCAATGATTTTAAAGAAAGCTTGTCCAGCATTCCTGTGAAGAACCCCAATTAAAGAAAAAGAAAACACACAAATGTCCCAGAGTTTCTAGTACTCTGGGGCATTTGTGGAAAGAGCCAAGGTCCAAAGGATTGCACATCCTACAGTCTGGCATCACCCTATTCCCCCCTCCCCAACATATTAAGTCCTTACTCAATTGGAAGCTCCATTTATATACTCTGGGGGAAACATTTTGATGGTTCTTCTCTCTCTGCTTGTCCTTCTCCCCATCTTTGATATGAGGGGTAATCACTCTTGCAGGTGATCGAGTAAGTTTCTGTGGCTTGGATACACCAATGTGTTTTACTGGACTACATTTGCTTGAGCTGTCCAGGGCAGGAAGATCTTCGCTATCACTGCTTTGTCCTGCAGTTCACAAAAAATACAACTGAGTTAGTCTATTCTTACATAGTTAGTCTGAGTTAGTCTATTCTTACATAGCCAGCATTTTATACTACAGAATATGTAGTCATTCATTGTCATGAATATGTACATGTTAGGCCTAGGTTAGCATGTGGAGCCTGAACCAAACTAAGTCAGTAACAGAGAAGTGGCTAGCAGTTCCCAGCTGCAAGAATGTGAGTAAATAAACAAGAATTACAACCCCTTGGAATGTTTAACACTTTAGTAGACAGAGAGGCGCCTGGTCAAGCAGAATAGAATGCAGCTATGGATCTCCAGTTGGGAGGGGCAAGAACTAGGAGGGCTAGCAACCAGGCCAACTTTAAGAAGATTCTGTCCTCAAAAGTTTCTTGGACAATCTAAATAAGTATGAAGTCACCTCTGCACTATTAGCATAAGAAGTATAATAATGAGTGCCCCAAGGGGTGTGCGTGTTCTTTCTTAGACAGAGTTTGGGGGCAACATCCTGCATGCTTGGAGCTCCATTGTCCAACATGGGCACCTGGCTTCATAGGTAGCTTGGAGCTAAAAGATCTACAAGGGAAGCTGACCCAGGTGAGAGATAGGGTCTAATAGAGATAGCCAGCTAGCTTTATTATTTTATTGCTGTTTCCTAGATGTTTATGCCTCTAGCATTTGCTGCCTTACTGTAACTTTATGTAACCTTGTTGTTGTTGTTGGCAACCTTCAAGTCTCAAAAGACTCTGGTATCGAGCTCTGAAAGGTGGTTCTGGAACAGCGTCTAGTGTGGCTGAAAAGGCCAATTCGGGAGTGACAATCCCTTCCACACTGGGAGCAAGTGCAGTCTGTCCCTGGTCTGTCTCCCTGGCTATGGGCCTTCCTTCTTTGCCTCTCTGCCTCACTCTGTTGGCCAAGTGTCTCTTCAAACTGGGAGAGGCCATGCTGCACGGCCTGCCTCCAAGTGGGCCGCTCAGAGGCCAGGGTTTCCCACTTGTTGAGGTCCACTCCTAAGGCCTTCAGATTCCTCTTGCAGATATCCTTGTATCGCAGCTGTGGTCTACCTGTAGGGCGCTTTCCTTGCATGAGTTCTCCATAGAGGAGATCCTTTGGGATCCGGACATCATCCATTCTCACGACATGACCGAGCCAACGCAGGCATCTCTGTTTCAGCAGTGCATACATGCTAGGGATTCCAGCTCGTTCCAGGACTGTGTTGTTTGGAACTTAAGCGTTCAGTTTCCTCTCCTGTTGTGAGCAAAGAGTCCATGACTCGCTGCAGTACAGAAGTGTACTCAGGACCAAGCTCTATAGACCTGGATCTTGGTATGTTCCGTCAGCTTCTTGTTGGACCAGACTTTCTTTGTGAGTCTGGAAAACGTGGTAGCTGCTTTACCGAAGCGTTTGTTTAGCTCGGTATCGAGAGAAAGAGTGTCGGAGATTGTTGAGACAAGGTACACAAAGTCATGGACAACCTCCAGTTCATGCGCAGAGATTGTAATGCAGGGAGGTGAGTCCACATCCTGAACCATGACCTGTGTTTTCTTCAGGCTGATTGTCAGTCCAAAATCTTGGCAGGCCTTGCTAAAACGATCCATGAGCTGCTGGAGATCTTTGGCAGAGTGGGTAGTGACAGCTGCATCGTCGGCAAAGAGGAAGTCACGCAGACATTTCAGCTGGACTTTGCTCTTTAAGTCTTTGCTCCAAAGTCTTTGCACTTTGCATGTAACCTTATGTATTTAATAAACTAAAATCTCTTTTACTAAGTTGTTTCATTGCCTCAGCAAGCTACCAAGTGCTCATTGAGAACTGAAGCTTTAACTGGAGAAAGAGCTCAGTGCCTGCAAGGGATAGAGTAAAGCCTAGAGGGTCTCAGTGTCCCTGGACTGAGGCACTGGCACATACAGGGTGGTGGCAGTACTACTGGACAGGGGGCCTTGAGGGCTTTAGGGTTTGAGAACCAATAACTCTGAGCACCCCAAACCCCCCTAAGTTTACGACAATTATAAATCCAAAAAAAATCACAGAACATTCTTACATGATATATTTCAGAGAATGCAATAATGATCCTTAGCTTCTTAAAAAATAAATAAATAAATGTGTCCTATCATTTCTCATGAACCCCAAGATAGCTCACAAATATTCAAACATTAGTGATTCATATAAAATAAAATAGCAGGTATAACAAAGATCCAAGCAAAATTCAGTAAACAACTCATAGACTAAAGGCCTATATTCAGTTAGCTTCAGAGCACCATCAGGGAGATCTTTGCAGTGCTTCATGTATATTATGTCAGCTTTGCAAAGTAGGCCAATACTATCAATCCCCTATCGCATGAGAAGAACAACAAAATGAGTTCATGACTCAAACTTAAGATATGAATTGAGAGTTTCTCAGCACACACTCCAGTTATGATATGAAGAGAGTGTAAGCTGAGAGACTGCCAATACATTTTCAGCAGAATATACCATCATACTTGTCCTCACTAGGTTTAAATCAAAAGCAAGTTGTTATTTCTTTTTATCATACAATATTACTGTAATTAAGATCCAGATTTTGAAGTACAAGCTAGAAAAATGCAAAACTCTAGTTTTGCTAATTTTGGGCCTACTCACATGCAATCATGTATACAAGACATGCGCTGATATTAAGATACTGTGCTTCTGGGAACTACCAACTAAAATAATATTTCATCTTTTTAAAAAAAACTCAGAAGTAGTTGATTTTATTCATTTTCTTTTACCAGCATGGCTCCCATGTTTTGAAAAAGCAGCCAGCTTTAAACCCCTTTGATTAGGCACTAGAGGAATACAGGGGTACTGAAAATCTGCCTTGGTATTTCCATTACTGTTGATGAAAACCTCTATCACTATGTGCATAACAGTAGTTCTTGCTGAGAAAGACAATCCTAGCCCCAAATCATGGGAAGCAATCAACATACAATGACAAACAGCAGCACATTCCTCTTCAGTCTTGCCCTGCACCCAATTCCCTAGTCTTATTTAGGTCATGGGCCTCTGGGACAGGGACTCGTCCAGGTGTTTTCCACCTTGCACACAGACAGGACAATAGGAATCATCATCTCGGTAACCATGATGAATGTAAAACGAGCTGGGAGTAGATAGACCAGAATCGTTTCAGCAAACATACCTGTTCCATTCTTCTCGTTTTTGGTTACAGTGCTTGCTCGCTTTGGGGTACGCTTTTGCTTCTTTGCCAGTGAACTGTTGTTGTGGTCACCAGGCCTTTTATGACCTGAAAAGTAAAGCGAATAATGACTTTATTTTTAACATTACTGAAAGATACAATGTCACTTAATTCTACAAGAAACCTCAAGGAGTCACTTCACCCAAGCTTCCCATAACAGCAACAGTGTGCCACAAACTGGACAGGAGGGTATGAAGCAGATAGTAGTAGTAGTAGTAACTTTATTATCATTGTGCTACAGCACAACGAAATTTATGCACCTTTGAGATACAAGCATAAATATATACTACAATTCCAACAATCACACTCTACACACTCACCCACTCATTCTATACAACATGCATCATAATATTAAAACAGTATAACAGACCATAACGTCCAGGAGCATGGTAACAACTATATTGCCTCATTCAATGTAATTATGGCTGTGGGATAAAAACTGTTCAGGAGTCGTGTAGTGCTGCTCTAATAGTTCTGTATCGTCTACCCGAACAGTTCAAAGAACTTATGAGCCGGATGGAAGGGGTCTCTCAGAATACTATGTGACTTCTGCACAGATGTAGGGCAAAGAGCAATATAAGATAGATATGCCCCAACAGAAGGCCACGCTGCTCCACAGACTCACCAATGGGAATGTGGCAAGTGATGCAATGGAATGGCCTTGGCACTCCCAGATGTTTGATGAGAATGTATGCAGAGACAGAACAGACATACATTCCAAGCATTGGGGGGGGGAGATAAGAATGAAGTAAGGAACAAGCAGAGAATGGTGCAGAAGGGAGAAGCCATGGAGAAGAAAAGGACGGGATTTGACCATTTCTACCTGAAGTAATTAGAAGTCCTCCTCAAAGTTCCTTCTTTAGTCTCCACCTTTAGCCTTCTTCACTATCCCAGCAATTAATACTTTCTAGAATGCCCTTCTTAGGGATGAACCATTTGAAGTTTTCTGTTCTCCAATCCCTACCATATCAGGCTAGTTAAAGAGGAGCAGCAAAACGCTTTGGCAACAGGGGTGCTACTCAGGCCGTGACTGGCTCTTGCAATACTTCTCATCAGTGGACGTTTCCCTGCACCAGCCACAGATGCTTTAGAAGAGGGGTGTCAAACATAAGGCCCGGAGGCCGGATGCAGCCCAGGGAAGCTTTTTATCTGGCCCTCAGGCTCTCAGTTGCTGAGCAGTTCTGAGGTATTACTGCTGTAAGGGCAGCGCACATGAAAATTGGCTCTCCCATATCTTGAAATGTGATCAAGATTTGTGTATTTTCTCTTCTGTCATTTGCAGCTAATGAGTTCCTAAGTGAGAAAAAGTGCTTATTTTCAGTTATGACCTATTTAATGACATCACTTCCTGCCTAATGACATCACTTCCAGAATTCAGCAGGCATCATGAATACTATACGGCCCTCAGTATGAAATAAGTTTGACACCTCTGCTTTAAAATGTCAAGTGGCCCCTGCAGGGTTGGAAGTAGAATTTTTTTTTAAATTAAAAAATCATACATCAACAGCAACCCTCTCAGAAGCATATTGATTGTGGTCCAAACAGAACCACCCACCAACAAAAGAAGAATATAGCTGTGGGGGGGGGGGCAGGAGAGAAATGAAGACTTGTCAAGGTTCGTTATTTTTAGAACCACCATCCTCGGGAAAAATCACTCCTCCTCTAAGCTCGAAAATGCCTGCACTTGAATCAATACAGCATTCTGTGCTGTACCAACTGTTCAGAACCAACCACAGTGCACCAACCACTCCTCTGGCAACCCACCTGGAGAACATCAGAAAGGAGAACAGCATGTACAGCATGGTGAGACAATTGGACTGCAGCAAAAACTAAGAGGAACAGAAAACTACAGTAGTGAATGCAGGAAGGGGGAAGCTCCAGCAGAGGCTCCGAGATGGGCTCCAAAGAAGAGGCAGCAGTGGCAGCCTTGTCTTGAACAAGAGAGCAAAATGAGTGCGTGATCACAAAAGCTATGTGTTGGGCAGCATTACACTGCTAGATGGAATGTGGCACTGAAGGTGCTACTCTGCGAGTTCTCAGGGCAGCAAGACACCAAGGCTGGCCACTGTGATTAAGAATGCAACACTTCCCTCAAAATTACACAGGAGGCCACCCACAGAAAGGATAAAAGGAGAGTTTTATCAACCCTATGGAAAGGGGGGAGAGGACTTCTTCGGTTTCTGTTATTTGAATTTAACACAATGCACCAGTATTGCAGCTTCTTGCTGGGCACAGCCAGCTATGGCTTAAACAGTTACAATTTAACTGCTGAAGTGAGTTAGAGCAGTCACCACCCAGAGCTTTTACTTACTTCAGAGAATTCACTTTTCGCTTGTTACAAAGTTTCCATCAAAGAGGAAGTCCTATCAGTATTTGTTAAGTATCATAACTGCTCTGTGAGTATAAATCAGCTTGTCCCTCACAGCACCACCATCCAGATTGCAATTTCCAGGTTGTGAGATCCTTAAACACCATGACAGATCAGCCAGAGACAAAGATTCCAACAACTGAGAGTCTCCTGGACTCCACTTTCCACACGACTCCAACACAGCCAACACTCTCCCACTTCACATAGGTGGAAATTATTTGGTTTAAATATTCTGGACAGACAGGACATTGTCCTGCCCGTCACATCTGATCCAAACTCTTATTCCTGCAATTTCCTTACTTACATAACACAAAGCACAGAAGAGAAGGACAGAGGAAGGGGGCTGCATGCTTAGTTGCCAGAACAGCCTGGCTGTTACAGAATTAACCACAAAGGAAAAGTCCCTTGCCCTCATCCAGGCTCACAGAAAGGAAAGACTGACATATGATCACAACACCCCATGTTGCCTCTACATGTGTGTTAGTGTGGCCTCCATGGGTGTGGGGAGGGGGGCACACACACATGCCCCTACCCCTTTACTCAGCAGGAGCAAAATCTGCAGCCAGCCTGGTCAACGCTGCTTCTATTTGAAATGGAAGTGATTCAGGCTGGCCGCCCAGCTTATTCCACTTCCACTCATATCAAGTACAGGAGCACTTCAGTTAGGCTAGAATCTGTCTTCACCAACACCAAAGTCTGTCCCCACTTTTACCCCCCCAATTACAACCTCACTAGCTGCTCTGACTACTTAAA
This sequence comes from Tiliqua scincoides, assembly GCF_035046505.1. NCBI lineage: Eukaryota > Metazoa > Chordata > Lepidosauria > Squamata > Scincidae > Tiliqua > Tiliqua scincoides. The sequence goes on from NC_089821.1 coordinate 308,158,354, forward strand.
AATTAATGAAAAGCAGCCAAAGGAGTCCTGGAGTTAGCCTTCAAAAAACAATGTTTAAGTTGCATTTGTTTTTGACTCCTCACTGCTACTTTTTGGCACATTCACAGTCACATTTCTATCACTATAGAGAACAGAAGTATACTTGTTATGGAAAACTATTTGTGAAGGGTTAAACTTACTCTTCTCTCCAATCTCCCTATCTGGGATTGCTGTGCTACAATTGCTTGACGTGGTGGAAGCTTCTAACCCATTGGCAGACTCGCTCTCACAGAGACCTTCTTGAGACTCCTCAGCAACACTGTCCACTTCAATGGTGATGTCACTTTCACTCTTAATGCTCCGTGATTCATCCTGACTGAGGGCCAGAGGCGAGGCCACAGAGAAGTTCGGCTGGATCACAGGTGGTAAGGCAGGTGGGTTGGAAGTGGGAGTACCAAGTCCTTGCTTTTCAACTACAGAGCTCTCAGGACCACTCTTCTCCTTTTCATCAATGTCATCTAAGTCCACTTCATGGCAGAGGAGTGTTTCTGGTCCAATCTGAGGCATCAAATCATCTTCATCCTTCAGTGGAGTACTGTGGTTTTCCTCAGAAGAACACTCAAAATGCTCGCCTCCTTGAATATGAAGGTGTTGATCTGATTCTGCCACCAAGGACGGCATTTCCTCATTTTCATTTCTGAGGGGGGAGTCAGCACTGCAATCTTTACATTCTTCTGTCCCAGAACATTTGTTGGCCCTCCCGTCAGATACAATATTTGGCACGTCTATTTCACTTTCTAATCGCACCCTTTTCTCTGGTGATGGCTGCTCTATAGTTTTCCTTTTCAAAAGTTTCTTATCTTTTGCACAAGACTCTACGTAATTCTCTGAAATGGCACTCAAACATTTACTGTCCAAGGAAGACACATCTAATCGTTCAGATTCTGTGTGGTGTTCACTCATTGCCTCTTCCTGGTTAAGTGGTGTGCTTTTTACATTCTCTAGGGAGGAATCTCTTGCTCTGTTTTTACGTCCCTTCCCTTTAGGCGATTTTTCTACCTCTTTCTTGATTTCTTCCACTTGATCGCTTTTGTTTCCCAAAACCTGAACTACGTGTTCACTTTCTTCAGCTTCTAATTTCAAAGTTTCTAAGGGGTGGACTTGATTCCTGTCACTTTCTTTCAACACATGTGAGATCTTTGGGATGTCTTCATCAGGTCTGTCAATGGTTCGTTTCTCATCTTTTTCCAGTTCTGAACTGGCTGGAGAAAGCTCTTCATTCATATTTTTTTCAGAAGCTTCATCTGCATCACTGTCAGATGAGACAGAGTCTAGAAAAATGCACAGGACAAATCAATGACATCACAACTTCTGATAATACCTATAGAATTGTAGCAGAAATAAGACCAAGAGTAGAAATGTAAATTTCACGAAGATTTAATTTTTAATGTGGTCATAAACCACTTGATTAGATGTCAGGTTCTGTCTTAACAATGGGCTCCCCTTCTTGGTTCCAACTACGCTGGTCATCCTGGGTGACTCACAATCAATTGGCTGACCTGCCAATCAATCTTGGGGAACCTCCTTCCTCAGTAGCAGACCCTAATTTTTTCTGGGAGGGAGAAGGGTCATCCTAGATAAAACCCTATTTTCTTGGTCAAAGAACATACCTTAGTTATGTGGAAAAAGAATTTTCCCATTACAGCTGGACTTCCAATTGCATAACAGTTCTGCAGGTGGCACACCTGTTGTTAGAAACTGATTTGCCAAACTGAGATCAGGCAGTATTAATATTTCCCAACCACCAACACACTCGTTACTGGGAAGATGATCATTACATATCTGGTCTTAATTATTTGCCCAGTGAGATATTTTAGGTAATTTTATTTACATAAAAGTTTGGACTATAGCATCCAAGGGCATGGCTTCTCCTCTGAAAATGAAGACACATCACTGCAACATTCATTAGAATGCCCTTTCACCCCAGCATGAATTTGCAGATCGCCCTCTTTCTCTGCTCAAATTGCCAGAACCTCATGGGTGGGATCTAACACGAACATGTTGGACTCTTCGTAGCCCAATTCATGTTCTGGCAAGGCATGGTCTTCTGTTTCACTCAAATGAAGACAGTTCTAAATTATTGGAAAAGGGATTCCTCTTCAGGGGATTCTGACTCCACTTCTGAGTAGAAATGAAAAAAATTCCAGTCATGACCCATAACTGCAAGGTATGGAAAGGAGGGAATTCTACACATACATCATGTAATATCACTGAAATATCCTGCTGCCCTGGTCTCTCAACTGCGGCTTTTGCCAGAACAGGAAAGGTGCTACCCTCAGAAGGGCAATCTAACAACGCACGCCAGTGTCTCAGAGCACATTCCATCTGCATCTTTCTATCAATGTAAATAAAACCCTACTTACCATTTGACCCTCTATCAGAATCCAACATTCCTGAGCTACGTCTTGTTTGCCTACGAGGCATCCCTAAAAAGTAAAAGCAAGAGGCTATAATCAAAGATAGTGAATGAGAACAATCAACAACAAAAGTGCGAGGACTTCTGAAATTTGGTGCATGAACATATGCAGTGTGCTCCAATGGTGAGATGCATCCCTTATCCCCAACCTGAACCAGAAGTACCTTCTGTCCCATTAGACAAAGGGGAGCAGTCTGGCAAGCTGCTGCGTGCACTTCGCACTCCAGGTTTACTCTCACTATTCGTCGTTTTGGACAAACTGCAAGACAAGTTTGATAGGAGGGTGGATTTCAAAGGAGGACGCCCACGCTTTGCTTTCTGTTTCTCCTCTTCTTTCTTGTCTTCTTTCTCACCATCTTCTTTACTCTAAAACACACACACAGAGATGGAAAATTTCTACTACTGTACAACATTTCTTATATGAACTTACTCAGAAAACAGGATGGGAGACCTCTGGGAGCCCCACATAAGTGCAAAGTATATATAGAAGAAGTAAATACAATCACACCTCCACCTTTCCAAGCAAACTAAGGAGGAAAAAAAATTTTAAGCTAGTTTAGATCTGGAAACAACAGAGATGAAAAGATGGGATATAGATATTTTTAATAATATTTATTATTAAGAGGAACAATGCTACTTACTTTTGCTTTTTTCTTTTGCTTCTTCTTTGCTCCTCCCTTCTCCACAGGCCATATAATCCTATCTGCTTTCACCCACTCATCATACCTAGAGAAAACATACACCAATTACTACTTCTATCAACAATAATTTTAGTTCAAAGATCAGTTTTACAAAGGAACGTAACCTAAAATATAAATCTAGAAAGATTTTCCAGATTGTAGCCAGCAGGAAAAGTCTGGTTCTGTATGAAGATTTTCTTAGCCCAGGCATTGTATGTGGACGGTCACGCCAGATATCGGCTACTACTAGATACAAATAAGCTTGGCCTTCGAAAACGAAAAGAAAAGCTTTGACTAATCACTTCTCCTTATGAGTATTTTTGCCACGACTAGAATAAGTTTTTGGTGGAATCACTGGAGGTTACATAAATCTCTTTGGGGCAGATTCAGTTCATAAATAGCTAGTAGGGTATTACTAGAGTTGTTTGTTTCCAGTGAGTAACATAGGATTACACGCTAAGTCTTACTGAACTCAATGGGCTTACTTCTGAGTAAGGTAAATAACAATTTTCAAACACCTCTAGTTATCACCAATCTACAGCAAAGGTGTGGAGATCGGCAATCTGTTCACACTGCACCAGTGTTTCTCAAACTGTGAATTGGGACCCACTAGGTGGGTTGTGAGCCAATTTCAGGTGGGTCCCCATTCATTTCAATATTTTATTTTTAATATATTAGCCTTGATGCTACCCTGGTCTGTGACTGCATTTGGGGAAATGTTACAGACCTGTACTTTTAACAAGCTACTAAGTAGATGCTTTTAACAATCATAACAAATGGGTCTTACTCCTGGGTAAGTGTGGGTGGGATTGCAGTCCAGAATTGTTAAAAATTTTCCTGCTTGATGTCACTTCCGGTCATGACATCTCTTCTGGTGGGTCCTGGCAGATTCTCATTCTAAAAAGTGGGTCCCACTGCTAAATGTGTGAGAACCACTGCACTGGACTATTTTAGAAGATAATTTCACAATGTGAAAATTAGGAGAAAGTTGTGATATTGCACAACTTGTTACCTACTCCTCTAAAAAACACAGTGGTATGAACCAGCTCCTAACAAAGCAAATGCAAATAGCTTGATGGTGCTGACTCTTCACCAAAGATTAGTAGTAAGGACATCAAAAGAAGGTGAGGTGAGCAGGACTAGACAGGGTCCACCATCCTTTGCAATCCAATTTAAGGAGTTATTTACAATCCTAAAACAAAGACTAAGAGGTTAATCTTTAATTCTCCTTACCTGACATTCCAGCCATAGTAATGAACCAAATACAGCACCTCTCCATCATCATTTTCTGTGCTTTTAATACTGGCTTCATAAATTTTTTGGGTTTTTCCACGGCCATACTTTACTTTCACTTTGGTCCCCGTTAGACAAGGTTCCGAGTCTTCTTCGCCTTCCTCTCCAGATTCTCCTCTATTTTCAAGTTCTTCCCTGGTGCAAGAGAAGATGCCAAAAGGACGATTAATTAGAGGTCAGATGCAGGAAGCTGCTAACCTCATCACTCAGGTTATGCTTCCAAAGTGACCTGCAATGGTGCCAAACCCTGCTTCGAAGGAGTATGACTCAGCAGTGGAGTTTGGGCAATACCTGCACATTCAAAAGAATGACTCTTGAACAAGCACCCAGCCAATCCCACAGCTTCACAGAGGAGCCCATGGAAAGCTCTCCCAAGTCAATCTCACTTCAGTTTATGATCAGTCTCTCATGACAGTCATTTTAATTTGCTGCTGCTGCAGAAGCAGAGTATTCCAAAGCAGTTACATACCATTTTAGAAACGGCGCCTACATATTAAAATAATTCTTCTTCACTCCACCCTCTCATCCCCTTTGCTATGATGCTTTTAGCTAGATTTCCTGTGATACGCTTGACAATCATTTTTCTCTTGCACAATCACTTCCATGTAGAAAATGCACACATTGTTATGCATAATAGGCACAAGTGTTTTGCTACAGCTACACACCATGGAAATCCAGCAGTCATCAGGGCTCCCAGTTATACATACATGCAGGAAAATAAGCAGTCATACAATCATCACTTGTGACTATGCACAAGCAGGGTTTGCACAATTTCTTATTTAGAAGTGAAGCAGCCCTGAGGTCAGACACTGTATGTGTCTTGGCAGACATGTTGTCCAAGTTACTCAGCCAAGCCCAGTGAATAGCGTGGGAGAACTGGATACTGCAGCAAAGCTGAAGCAAAAACAGGCACGAAGCCACCAGTGCTTATGAAGCTGCTTTATACAGAATCAGACCACTGGTTAACCACCTATTACTGCTTGCTCTATCAGCTGCCACTCAGTGTTTCAAGCTGCAGTTTTTACTGGCCTGCTACTAAAGAGCCATTTAAGTGGAGAAACCAAGGACTGAACCTGGGATCTTCTTCATGCTAAGCATGTGCTCTGCTAACTAGCTACAGTTTGCTAAAGCAGACAGGACAGGAAAATGGACAGAGAGATCCACAGCAAAGCAAGGCTGGAGGTGTAGCAGTTGAATCTTTTTCCAATGCCCCAGAGAAAGCTGGCTTTTAACTTCCTTCAAAACAAAGGTGCCTATAAAAATTCTGAGCAAAAAGATAATCATTCAGATAATGTGTGAGATAAGTGAGAGATACAGTTGCATTAATGTAGCTAGAGCAGCCAGGGATAGAAGAAGACAACAACTGAAAGTTGGAAGAACACAGTGGCCAAGCGCATAAGCCATGGGGCCACTGGCTCAAGAGATACCTCAGCCATGAACTCAGAAGGTGGCCTGAGGACCTACTTCTCACAGGCCTTTCTTTATAAATATTACCGATACACAAAAATCTTCCCAGTCTTTAAACTGTCTTTTATGTATGCCAAGTATAATCTTACACCACCATAATACAACCCATCACATTCTTACAATGGTCCTTTTTGGCCAAACTGATGACAGGCTTTGTTCAAGCCCAACATCACCTAGCCCATTTTGTACTGTCGTTTGTCAGACAGTATATATATATATATATATATATATATATATATATATATATATATATATATATATATATATATATATATAAAGAATAGTGTTTGTCGCACAGACAGAAAGGAAATCCTGAACTTAAGAAAGAAAACCCAGAACCTTGTTCCAAGGCTACTCAGATTTTAGGCACCAAGTAACATGAACTAAGGAGAGTAGTATACATTGTGCTGCTGTAGAGAAAGGAATGGAATTTGCAAAGAGCAGACATGGACAGACTTCGGCCTTAAGGGACTTGTTTTTTAGGTCTACCAACCAGGATCTAGGTACAAAATTTTACAAGGGGTGGAATCCATCACCTACTGTACCCCATGAATCATACCATGGGATAACTGGCATATCTGCTTATACACAAACCTACACCAGAGTTAATACAGATCAAGGATTCTAACAGCCTAATTTGGGGGGAGGGTGGCTTAGGTTTTTTTAGTTGTCATTGCTAAGTGGGAAATGCTTACAGAGTGCAAGTCATCCCATGATCTATCTACAGACCCCAATCTATCTTTTAGCACTGCATACAGCGCCAAAGCCATACACAGCCTCCCCTCCAATTTCTGAGCCTTCAGGGCAGTGCCACCATACATCCAAGCTCTTCTCTACAAACGTGAAGACTAGAAGCACAATTTTTAATATACTGCATGGTTCACAAAGGTCTAGTCTGGTTCTTCCGCTGCCTTTGCTTGACCAGGATACCTTAATCAGCATCAGCAGCAACCATGGCATGGGGCAAAGCACCCCATGCTGTCCGTAAAGCACTTCATATGCATTATCTTACATAATCCTAGACACAACTCAGTAAGGCAAGAGACTAGTTTTTGTCAGGATTATCCCATGTTGCAGCTGAGGCGGCAAGGAAGTGGCTTGCCGAAGGCCACTGGTGAGTTTAAAGGAGAGGCAAGATTCAAACCAAGCAAGTCCCAAACAGCTGCTCAATCTCCTAGCTGCTACACCACACCAACTCTACTCTACATCAGCGTGAAGCAAAAAAATATCACTGTCACAGGATGCCTGTTCAAGCCAATGCTGCAGCACAGTTGGAAGGAAAAAAAAACAAAAACATTTTTCTTGCCTCCTCTCTTCCTCCTCTTCAGACTCCTTGTCAGATTCCTCTTCCTTCTTTGCCGCCTTCTCCTTCTGCTTTGGTGTGGTCTTTCTGCCTCCAAGCGGCACCTCATTTTCCTTTTTCTCTGCACTGTTAGGCATTTCTTCTACATCTTTATTCTCCTTGTTGCTGTCTTTTAGTTTGTCTGGCATTTTATCATCTTCGCTTTCTTTTTTAGCAGCAGCGACATCACGGCCAAGTCTTCTTCGTCCCTACAGCAAGAGGGAAAGGCATGCTGCTTGAAATGCAGGCAACAGGATTATGCAATACGACACTGCAGCAGTAGGTCAAAGCTTTTTCCTTGACACAAGGCAGAACTGAGCATTCATGCACAAGCAGAATACTTTTGTTGTGGAAAGCTATCATCACAGCCTTATTAAATCTCTAAATAGGTGAATTAGTTACCACAGAGACAGGGTGAGCAGCAAAAGATGCCATCAGACCCAAACTGTGAGCTGTACGATAAGATTAGAAAAAGCCAGCAGCCTGTTACCTGAAAGAACGTAGAAACACCAACATGCTCCAGCTACTTGACAAGTGAGATTTCACACACATGTGCACAACAAAAGGAGAAACACTTGACTATGCTCCCGTCAAATTACATACACCCAAGAGGTGAAATCACATAGGTGCCCTGAAAGGGGGTTTCCAAGCAGAGGAAGCAAAAGAGAATGGATACAGTAAACAAGGAGATATTTTGATGGTTGGAAGAAAAGAAATCACGGGTGGGGGATATAAGCAGAAAGTAGTTCATGTAGAGTTTTGAAAGAACATATAAGGAGTTGTTACTGGATTCAGAAAGGAGTGGGAAGACAGTGGAGGGATCTGAGGATGGGAGTTGCACAGAGAACCAAGATTTCAGACAGCAGAGAGAGGACAGATAAATACCTACCCGTGGAGATCTCTGCTCAATTTCTTCTTTCTCACTTTCATTATTACAGTCATTTTCTTCCGCATCATTCTGACTTTCTGTAGGGGACATTTCTGGCTTTACTTTTAGGTTTTCCTCCATGGGGTCCTCTGGTTTCTGCACTACTTCTATTACTTTCGGTTCATTGTGGTGGATGGTCCTAAACTGAATGTTTGCAGAGCGGCAGTACTCTTCAAAACCATACAGATACCTACAGATTTTTAAAAAATAAGTTATTTAAATGATTTCTATACCACTTTTCTAAAAACCCAAAGTGGTGTACAACAAAACATAAACATAAGGAAAGATAAAAACATCAAAAACAAAACATTAAAGTAAAAACCATTAAAACAATAGCAATAAAAGAGCAGATTAGCATGGAAAATAATGTTAAAGCAGCTTAAGAGTTAAGAGGGGTCCCTAGGGAATACCTCTCCCCTCAAACGCCAAGCGAAACAGATGGGTCTTCAACCCCACTGGAAACCATATAATGAGGAGGCTGTCTACCGCTCTTTTGGTAGCTGGTTCTAGAGGCATGGTGCCACAACTGAGAAGGCCCTACATCTTACCCCTGGGCTTCAGATAGGCTTCACCCAGCAAGGCTTTTCTTATGATTCCTATCATGCTCCCTCCCTCTCTCATCTTGACAGTACATTTTTGCCCAACAAGAAGTTTTCCTTTATTTTGAATGCGTAAAGCATAACGCATGTACATGACACTCAGGCCAGTAATGCGCATTGAAGAACTGATGGCAAGAGGCCTCAGATTCCATGGCCCTAGAGGAAAGTCACACTTTTTGTTGTCAGAGCGAGCACCCCTACTCTATCAGACTGGCTTGGAGGAAGCCTCGCCTGACTTTTGGAAAAATTTCATGGACGACCACACCTTGCTCGCACAACACATCACATAAGACCCTGTGAATGAAACTCACATCCTGGGAACTTCCTGATCTGGAGTAAACAAATTTGTTCTCTTTTTTTAACACAAAAGAAGGATAAGAACATAAAAAGAGGCCTACTGGATTAAGCCAAGGGTCCAGCTTCCTGTATCTCACAGTGGCCCGGTAGATGCCCCAGGGGGCATACAGACAAGTTACCCACATCCTGATGCCACTCCTTTGCATCTGGCATTCAGAGATGCAACTCGTAAAACCCACTGTGACTTGTAACCTGTGATGGACATTTCCTCCGTACATTTGTCTAATCCCTTCTGAAAGGCATCTAGATCTTCAGGAACCATCACCATATCCTGTAGCAGATTAAGCCATTTCTGCCCACTGCATATACACAAGGACCAAACGAGTATGCCTGAGGGCCAGGCAAACATGGGTTAATTACATGGTGGGTAAACAAATACATCCTTTTGTCTGTTCTAACTTCCCCAACACTCAATTTTAGTAGATGTCCCCTAGTTTTGGTGTTGTGGGAGAAGGAAAAGAACTTCCCTCTATCCACTGTATTCACCCCAAGAAAACTGTGGCAGGCTAGCTTTCTTCTCCTTTCTAACATTCTTTCCTGCTTCCCTCCTCAAGCACAAACTAAAAGTGACTGTGTCTGGAGAGCTGGACAGCCAACCTTTGTGGGTCCCATCACAACAAGTCTCCCTTCTCCATGGAAAGCAACTCATGCTCTCTGAATTAGCTACAGCTTAGCCCCTAAGTTAATTTCAAATTGCTTTCAGTCTTTTATACTCTGCTTTGAAACAGTCAGTGACTGACTGACTGACTGAAACAGGATGACTACTTGGTCCTGGCATTCTAATCCAGCAAATCTCACAATGGAGTACACGTGTCAACAGAGAAAGGACTGGTAAGCTTAGTCATTGGCACAGTCTCACTATCAACCCAGAAAACAACTCTCTTTCCTTGTCTCATGTGCAGGCAAACCAACGCCACACTCAGTGCCTCTTTCACAGCTCCCTTAGCATGTAGATTTTCTTAGATTCTTCTCTATTTTTAAACTGGTTTTGTGGAAGCCTGAGAACAGCCTCAAGCCTCCACTGAACAAACCCCTTCACTGAGCCACCAAGAACTCCAGAAAGGAAAGGGGGTGGCCGTGCATTTTCTGCCTGTGCTACCACTCCTTTAGGAGGCTTGGGATATTATTTAAGATGGATAATTCGGAAGGGGGGAAGACTAGCTTCCCCAATGCAAATGAGGGGAGTGGAGTTCATGGTCTGCCAAGGAGCTAACTCTCTGCCTGTATAGTCCTTTATTTAGGCTACACATAACTATAATTCAGCTATGCCCAAATTCTAGGAACCCTTCTCACCTCTCTGAACTCCCCCCCCCCCAGCTTCTGCTTTGCTGTTCCCACTAAACTCCTGATTCTCCAGGCCCACCTGCTCCTGGGAAACCCCTTTAATATCTCTACATTTCCCCCCTTCTTCCCCCCCTCCATGGCTGTGCCATCACATGCCCTTTCTCCCTTTTAAGGATTTCCTCTTGCTTTCTCTACTGCTTCTATAAAACAACTGATTACATTTAGGAGCTAACTGGCTCTGAGATAGTAAATTGCTTTTATTTTGAAAGCCCTTCCCTATATTTATACACTTATCCCCACAATAAAAGTTGTTCTGTTGTACCTTCACCCTTGTTTCCTTTTTCCTTTCCCTCCAAACCATGAACTGTGCCACTCACCACTGCACAGGGACCCAGCACAAGAAATAGATTTACCTTTTGTGGACGTGTGTTAACTTCTGAAAAGCACACCCAGTAATAGAATAGATTCTAGGCTAAACAGAAGCCAAAACAAAACATCTTCATGTCTAAAAAAGACTGCAGTAGAGTAAGAGGATCCTCAAAAGAGGAGACACACTGGTGCATAAAACCACACTCAAGAGGGTCCATAAATCCACTCAACTGCTTGTCTGGGACAAGAAGATCTTCTCCAGGCAATCAGAAAGGCATTGGTATACATCCCCCTCCATCAAAAAAGGTATCTGCCAGGGAAACTAAGGCATTACCTTCTCCCACATGAACCTGCTAATTACGGTTTTCTTTGAAGATCTTGCTAAGACTTACAGGACAATGCTAGCCATGTCTACTCAGAAGTAAGTCCAATTTACTTCAGTGGAAGTTACTACCAGGGAAGTGTGTTTAGGATTGCGCCTTTAGACAGATGTCTACCAAGGAGTTCTGCTTCTGCCTCCCTGCTCCGGTGGGGTGCGTGTGTGTGTGGCTTAAAAACGTGCAGGGGAGGTTCTTCAGATGCATTTACTGTCTGAGGCGAGATGGGTGGCAACAAACAGTATGACTTCTTCTTATTTAGGAAAGTTCGTATGCTTAGCTCTTTGGGGACCATTAGAAGGATAAAGCCTTCTACTTAGGAAGGTTTTAGCACTGACAGATAATGGCTGGTGTGATTTTTATTCAACCTAGTTGCTAACTGGTTTGCTGTTTTGCTTTTAACTGTATTGTTATACTTGCTTAAATTGTTGTTGGCTGCCAGGAAGGCCCACAAATGAGTTAACTGAAGGAAATATACTTCTCTCCCCCGCCACATAAAAATGTGAGCACAATGCAATTATGATTAGATTCCCTATCAATAATTCCCCATTCTCTGCTTCCTCATCCTGCTTCTAATTCCTTTGAATCCAAAAAGTAGTCTGAACATTTCACTCTTGAAATAGAAGGCTGCTGACAAGATCACACACAAACAGGCCTTGCCCTTTAAGGCAGCTTCCTCCCAAACATGGTTAAGAGCATAATATAAATGTTTTGAACAAAATAAATGAAATTACTTACTTTCTATAAGCAGTTTTTACATTGTAGGATGCAGCCGAGTTCAAAATAGGAATGCCAAGGTCCATATAAATTTGCTTCCATACAGCACCACTGTCAATCTGGATAGGGTGGGAAGGGAAGAGAGTAATGTTTTTGCCCATCACATAACTATTACAAACAAACTAAATCCAAGATTAGTTTGAAATTAAGCTAAACTCTTTGAAAAACCAAGGTGCCCTTTAAGAAATGCCTCACTTACATTGTCACATCCACCTTGCTGATATACCAATCTAAAAAGCTTGAAGAGGTTAAGATCCTTGTAGCCAAGAACAGGTGGTTTATTGATAGGAGTTCCTAATACAAGACAATAAGATGTTACATGTAGGCTTCTCATTTAACATTTTAAAGTTTATGCTTTAAAACACTGTTTCTCAAACTGTGAGTCAGGGTCCACAAGGTAGATCACGAGCCAATTTCAATGGGTCCCCATTCATTTCAATGTTTTCTTTTTAGTATATTACACCTGATGCCAACATGGTACGTGATTGCACTTTGTGAGATCTGCACTTTTAAAAGGCTTCAATGTATATGATTTTAACAATGACAGCCAATGGGGCTTACTCTTGGGTAAGTGCAGATAGGATTGCAGCCTACGATAGTTAAAAATTTTTCCTGCTTGATGATGTTACTTCCAGCCATGACATCACTTCCAGTGGTTTCTGACAGATTATCATTCTAAAAAGTGGTTCCTGGGCTAAAAAGTTTGAGAACCACTGCTTTAAAAACATTTATTCAGGCAGGAGTGTAAATAGCCATTTGCTTGGTTTCTTGTGGTTGGCAAAGATTGTCTCCAGGTGAACAAGTTACCCCAAAGTAATCCTATGCACGTCTACTCAGAAGCAAATCACATTTTTTCATGGGACTTACTCCCAGGTGTTTACAGGATTGCATCCTAAAATCAGTTCCATGCTTTTCCCCCTTTTTGATCACAAATGTTTTTTGTTGGATAAGGAATTTTATCCACTTCTTGGCATGGCTGCAGCCTTCTTTATCAGTCTTAAACACAAAAATTCAGTAGTTACTCCTGAAGTAGTAGTTATCAGTCTTAAACACAAAAATTCAGTAGTTACTCCTTCCTTTGGAGAAACAGATTATTCTCAAAGAGATAGAAACATACTTAGGGATGCAAGTGTGCTTCCTAAGTTCAGTATCATCTATAGACTCAGTAGAAATTCCAGCAACTTGTACCTTCCAAGATATGGAGTAAATGTATTAATCTATTAGCAGTTTAACAGTGTGCCTTCCTGCAGCCAAATGATTTTACCAACAGATTACCAATAAATATTACAAGACAACCAAGTACCTCTAGTAATGCCTGCATTTTATTCTTATTCACCAGTAGAGGGCCTCAGAAAAGTGCTCTGAAAGCGACCCTTCTAGGCATTTGCCCTATTTCTGCCAAGATTAGGGACTGTATCCAAAGTTACACCCATAGTGGAAATTCTACTGTGGGCAGAATCACATAAGATATGAACAAGTGTCGGTAGCAGGACTTTTTCTGCTTTTAAACCTTTGTCTCATTGCGCCTCAGGGCAATAGCAGCTTCAGCAGTACCAGTACAGTTTCTAGCAGCTGGCTCCAGTCACTCAACACATGAGATCACAGGGTCATTTCCTGATATGTTCTTGGGGGTACAGGAACCAGCAGTCGGCACTCTAAATGCTGCTAGAGTCTACAGATGCATTGCAAAAAAGTTTTATAAGGAAAAAGCTTTCCTTACCCCCAATCAGGCAAATGCAATTTTTTGCAAGTATGTGTTACTACAAATTTAGTTAGAGTCTAAACAGAACACAAACAGAACTAAAATGCAAATCTAGTGTGTTTCCATACTCACACCTCTCATGCAGAGCTATTCAAACTGGGGCGTCGTGACACCAAAGCCTGACAGCCCTGGCCTCTGACCCCTAAAGGGGATGTTCCAAAAGTGAAAGTGGAGCAATCACACTTCACTTCCGCACAACTGGAAGTGGAGTGCGATTGCTCTGCTTTCACTTTTAGAAGACTGAGGAAACTGCAGATGCTCGCACAGGGCTCCCCGCACCCTCGACAGGATGCTGCAGGGATTGGCGAGTACACATTCCAGTCCCTGCAGCCCCCCCAGCAACACGATCCTGGGGATCGCGTCACTGCCTTCCCCTGCCCCCCTCCCCTCCCCTGCAAGGACTTACGGCGGTCCTCAAACTCCCTGAGAGTTTAAAAACTGTAGCTCTCATGCTTACTCTGAAACAGCTCTGTTGTGAACGCTAAAGCTTTTTTGCACATGGAAAGGCACCCCTGAATCCAACCCTAGGAATATGTGCGATTGCCTAGGTCCCCAGGAATTCTTGGAGTCTTGGTAGTACTCAATAAACCAAGTTTTACAGGTCTTCTGTAAGCATACTCAGAATATGTCCCTCCAAACTCAATGGCACTTATTTCTGAATAAATACAGAAGTACAGTCTTCGAGTATTCAAAGTGCTTTCACAGCAACCAAATACAAATATAATTCAGCATTAATTTCAAGATTCTCCATTATTAAAGATGGTCAGGTTAAGCAACATTACCTCTGTCTTCCATAAACTTGTAAAGCTGTTGGAGGAAATTGTCCCTCTCTTCAGGATCAAGCTCTTCCTCAGGCTGTCAAAACAAAAATAAGGAAAATATTCAAATATCTCAAAGAGAAATGATTGGCTTAATTGTAGAGTTTTGCATTTGTAATTTGGAGAGCAGAGGCCAACTAATTTCAAATCTGTAAAAAAAGCAATATAAAAAAGGCAATATAATCACTTAGATTATAATATCATTTAGTAACTATTCCATCTCACCAATAGGAGTTTATAACTACAGAACAGGAACAAAAAATATCTTGCAACATTGACATTTGATGACTATTGCCAGGATCTGGATGTCCAGTTAGTTACAAATGATCATGTTTTCTTTTGTAGTGACCTAAAAGTTTGGCTCTGCACAGAGACCACTGTCCAAAAAGCAGGAAGATACACACATTAAGTGGAAAACAGACGACATTGTATGTTTTCCCTTTTTTACACCTATTATTCATTTCTGTATATGTTTTTCCCATTGAAAAATAGCTTCCTTGAACTATAAGATAAAACAATGCTTAGCGTAAATTCTAGAAGGGACTACAGCTTGGTGGTAGAAGAACAGCAGGCATGGCTGGGAAAGCCCCCTACCTCAAACTTCAGAGGGATGTCAAACCTAGCTGGCAACACTGGATTAAGTGAACCAACAGTCCAAAATTGTATAAGGCAGCTTGAGCGGTTATGAACAGCTTTCCTCAAGAACTCAAAGCAGTTCACATTCTGCCTTGTTACCTGAAATACAGAGTTCCGTTTCCAGGTTCTAGCCAATTATTAGGAACCTAACCAGACATATAAAAGCTAACAAAAACGGTCAAAGACTAAGCTTTCAATTCTGCCGGTGTCCTCAAACTGGCGACCTTCTGATGTTATCTTCGGGCTAACGGAGGCTCTACCCTCTAGACCAGACCTCCTGCCCTCTAGACCAGACCTCCCCACAATAGTAGAACGTGTCATCAGTGCAAGAGATTTGAAAAAGTTCTCATGATCACAGACTGGATTCCAGCAAACCTGTAGAGTCTGGACATATTTAAGCAAGTTGTATAAATGCCACCCTTCAAACAAGTAACTTTCGTATCAATGTGCCCACTGGAAAAAAGGCAGACCCCCAAAGGTCCCAAGTTGCATCAGAAGAAACAAAAATGTTTTCTGAACATTCGGGAAAAGGAAAGTCAAATCTCTTGTGCGATTTGGGATATTCTGAGCCTTGCAGAGGCAGTGCACAGTTGCATGTGCCTGCCTCTGCAAGGCTCGGAAAAGCCTCCAAAGACAAGGGGAGCACAGCATCCCCTCATCTTCAGTGTAGCATCAAGCCTTGCTTGATGACAGGGTCCTGGTGCACATCCCTGTTGCTAAGCGATGAATGACTGTATTTATATAGCGCTTAAGACCTTAAGATCTTCACATCTAAGTTCTGCAGGGTCTTACTAAGACCTTAAGATACTTCACATCTTAAGATGTGACTTAAGATACTAAGACCTTAGGATACTTCACATCCTGCACAGAAAATAAAATTATTTGTGATTGGCACTTAAGAGCTTTTATGGGGGGGGGGGGTTGTTAAATATGGAGGCTGACACTGTTCACTGTTCAAATGTTTCTGAAAAAGAAAAAAGCAAAACCCAACTTATTTATTATATAGTATTTCTATTTCCCCAAACCTTTATTCCTCAGGCACACTTCAGTAGCATCATATGAAAAGCTTCACATTTTGCAATTTGTCTAGGAAACATCAGTCTTTACACATCATTTTATAGCGTCTCATAGCAAAATGCTTTAGAACGAGGGTGTCAAACATAAGGCCTAGGGGTTGGATGGAAGCTTTTTAATCTGGCCCTCAGGCTCTCAGCTGCTGAGCAATGCCAAGGCGTTACTGCTGAAAGGACAGCCCACATGAAAATTTGGCTCTGCCATATCTTGAAATATGATCAAGATTTGCATATTTTATCTTCTGCCATTTGCAGCAAATGAGTTTCTAAGTGAGAAAAAAGTTCTCAGAAAAGAAAAAAAGTTCTGGTTGTGACTTTTTAAACCACTCCTGCCTCACTCCCTGCCTAATGTTTAATCACTCCATACATCACTTCCTGCCTAATGACATCACCTCTGGCCCTCAGCAGGCATCATGAATACTATTCGGCCTGCTGTATGAGTTTGACACCCCTGCTTTAGAATGTACAATAATCTCCATGTGTGTCAACCATAAAGGCACAGAATTCTGGTAGACAAAGGATAAACTAAGGAAGTCCTAAGTGTGTTGGTGTTGCTACTATAGAAGTAATATAGGTTTATGCACTGACTTTTACTGAAAGTGAAGTGCTGGAGTTCTGAATATGTACTCTTTAGCCATCTAACCTATTTCATACAGGAACAGAACAAGAATGGAAGAAGGATGTAGTTTGAATAACACACTTCACTTTTATAAGGGCCCAGGTTCAAGCACCAACATCTCACAGGGGAAATAACACACCTGTGGCTTTAAACTTATTCATTTGTAACTGATAAAGTTACAAGTTCTCACACTTCTTTCTTTGGAAGCAAAGGATTTATATGGCATACCAGATAAAACTATCTCACTGATCTGTTTCAATTACAGGCAGCTGTTTCTGTCAAAAGTCCTACTGCTTTGCCTTGCTTTTTTCTTTTAAAAGGTAAGGTTAAGCAACTTTTATTGTGATGTATTATTATAGCAACAGTTTAGGCAGGAGTGGGTCAAGGGAATAATAATTAGATTATATTTTAAGGTGCTTCTTCCTCTCATGGAAGAAGCTCCATTTGCACAACAGGGGCCAATTTTTGCTAATCTCCCCTCAGATATCTACTTCTGGGGGGGGGCAACCTCAGGAAGAGATTTTTTGGAGACACAAAGGGGAGAAAAATCACTTCTCTCCTGGAGTACAAGGAGAGTATCTTCTGCAACCTAAAGAAGTACCAGGGATAAAGCCCATTCTTCTTCCAAACGAATCACTCAGCATCTCAGGCCTTGCAGTTTCTTTAAAAAAAAAAAAGACATTGAACATTTAATGAAGATACATTATAATTTTAGTATTTTGTTTTATGCAAATCCAAATTGTGTACCTGTTTACACAAATAGAAGCAACACCTCTCTTTTAAAAGGGGGGGGGCTTTTGATAAAAACAGCTGAAAAAGCAAGAACAGCAACTGACACAGTGTTGATCCTAGTCTACAGCAGGAAATAGGAATCCTTGTTCAGGCCAAAGAGCAATGGTTTATGCTCCACACACACAAGCACATACACACACCCATTAAAATCAACAGCCAAATCTGAAAGCAGCATAATAGGAGTAGATGACAACCCTCAGTTCCTCCAGTTTAAACCTTGCAAAGGTTTTGAATAGTAAGAAAATAAAATGCGCTTTGCTATTGTTCAGAAAATGGTACATAGGTACCTTGGTCTCCAATATAAATGGGTAATACAAAATACCACCACCACATCCTCCTCCAAAACTTGCCTACTGCCCCAAAGTCTATATTTAGATAGAGACTTATGCAAAACATTCATAATTGTAGCTGAAGTCACCATGCTGTGTAAGACTGAGAGGTTGGAACATGTTGGAAAGGGATAGAATTCAGTTCTTGCATTCTAAACAAGCAAAGAGGTCACAAATTTTTTTTTCTACTATTGTGCAGATTGATCAGTTATTAGGAGACTGCTAAAAAGGACCAGCCTAAGAATGAAAGACATGCAATATGCAGGGAAAAACTTCCCAACAAAAGGGCATATATGTCTTCCCACAAGGACATATAGAACAAATCGAATGAATTGTGTAATAATTATGCTGCAGTAGATATGGATGTTGTCAATCACACAGGCACTGAATGTGTTCTGACAGAAGGTGGAAATCAGATTTATTTTATTATACAGTACAAGGTTTTAAGGATTCTCAAATTATGAAATCCTTGTGCACATAAGTCATCATTACGCATTAACAAGTATTTTGCACCAAAACTTGCGTATATACATATATATATAATCTGATCTACAAAGGCCACTTAGAAGATAAGAGTTCAAATAAAGAACATTATTATTATTATTATCATTTTATTAATTTATATCCCGCCTTTTTGCCCCATGGGCAAACATCTTTATAAAGGCTTCCACTCAAACCCTACATTAACAACAGTAAGACTGTAACTGCTGTGCAAGAAAGAGACCAGGTTTCTTTCTAACCCCTGCACATTTAACATGCCTGGGAAAGCCCTCCATTACAACTGAATCTAACCTCTATCTTGACTACATACAATCTTCAATAGATTGTCATACACAAGGAGAAACAAGACCCAAAGCAGTTTGGGAAAGGAGGATGGGCGGTGACATAAGCAGTCTTGGTTGGCATAAGCTGAAGAGTTTCTGCTTCTGAAGCAAAGCCCTATGAACTCCGCCTCCTCTATAATTCCTCCCTTTTTCTTCAAGGCCACCTCAAATTGATCATCTCACCAGCAGTGCAGCTACAGAGGGGGGACGCAGCATGACAAGTATTGCAGGTACTGCAACGCACCATGTAACTGGCCCCTCCCACTCACCATCCCACTCACATGCCCAGCCATTCTGGGCATAGACATCAACGCGCATGCAGCACGTTTCGTCGCCTGCAATACTTACCATGCCACTGCCCCCTTGTAGCTATGCGACTGCATCCCACTTTTGATAAATCAAGGATCCAGGGGACTGCTGTCTGAGGACTGGAGCTGCCAACTGATTATTTTAGTTGCAGGCAGTCTTTGCATGAACTTTAAAAGGAACAGGAAGTTATATTTGCAAACATCTATAAATCCACTTGCCAGTTCACCAGTGGCATATCTCCAGGCCTGTGGCAAGTTGGCACCACATAGATCTTCTTTCCAGAGGTTTCATTCCTATTGCCATTTCTGAAAAGCTTAGAAATTGGAGAAGTTCCAAAAGAGACTCCTTTAGCTTCATGCATTCCTCCATATATTGAAGGATATAAGAGAAAAAATGGCCCTTCTACACTTATGCATTACTTGGCCAGAGGGTTGAGAGGAGGGAAGGAGAGAGGCAGTGACTAACAACAGCCACAAACAATGCTATTTAGAAAGCAATGCCAACCTTTGTGGACCCCTACCAATTTGCTGAAATCTTAAATCAGCCATTCATCTCTGAAAAGAAGGGAAAGCATGAACTTGGACAGAGGAACAATAAGAATACCTTTCAAAACTTTAATATGAAATATTTCAGTTGCTTCTCAAATGCTCAGGACTGAACCGAAGTACTTCAGGACAACAACAAACAAGAACCTCATTGTCTGGACAGTAGAATTTTGGAGTGTCACTGTAAATGGCTGTGTCATATAAAATACGCTTTTGAGACAAACAGCAAAGCCACCTTAGACTTATTTTTCAGATGGATTCTTGTAAGTCACCTCAGACACAAGGCATATATTGCGTTGCTGTAGGAGCCATGAACACTGTTTCTCAGAAAGGAAAATTCTAGATCTCAGTTCAGTTCTTGGCTTATCTACCTAAATTTGTACCTACATGTATAAAATGTATATCTGGAGAGGACAGCATGACAAAGGAGATGGGAAGGTGTTGGTCGACCAAGTCTTGGGTTCAAATTCCTATACAGTTCACTTAGGCACTTTGGGGATTTTCTCACTAACGCAACTCACAGACAATCAAACGAGACAGACAAAAGGCACATTGACAGGTGACAATGGAGGGAGGTGGCAACAAGAGCAACCTGCCAAGCACTGCTCCTAGACAAGCTCCACACATTTCAGCAGAACACGTGCATGTAAAGCAGTGCTTGGTGGATTAGACCCAGCATCACTGCAATGGAAGTGGCCCACCATTCCTGGAACCTGCTACCCAGCCAGAAAGGACAATAAAACTGTCAAATGACAACTTCTCAGTAGGAACACAAATTCAGATAATTTTGCAGTCTGATTAAAATACACACACAGAGAGAGAAAGAGAGACAGAGAGAACCCCGCCCTATTAATTTAAAAATAAATTTCAGAACATGCAATAATCGATTTTATGAAGCTGATCCGAAAGACATTTATGGGCTTACTGTGGACCGTATTTTACTTCAGATGTATGTCCCTCGAGGTAAAAAATTATATTAAAAAATGCCTGAACATTCTCATAAGGATGGGGGGGGGAAGTACTGATCTATGTTTAAGAATCCAAGATTATCACCTTGGCTTAATGACATAATATGACTATTTTCTGCTGACAATTTAAAAGCCAGTACCAGTGTTCTATGAGCTTTCCCACCTATGGATGTTCACCTTTTATGTTTTTTAAAAGACATCTGTACTGCTGCACAAAACAATTGATTCTGCAGATTTTCCTATCATTATCTCCCTTTCTAATGTACTTTACCTTCCTACATTTGCCCAGCTATTTTCTTCCAGTTAGGCCTGAAAAAAAACTGGTTTACCCCACAGGATTAGAGTCTTTATTTTTTTAAACAAAGCTTCCTTCTCCCTCCCTCTTTTGTTTGAGAGGCAGAAGCTTGTTGGAGCAAGGCATCAGCTGTAAAAAAGAGGTAAGAATATTAGCTTGGGTCAAACTGGACTGTCCTTGATATTCACTTACCTGCAGAAAACAGGATTATTTATAAATGCCAGCACAAAAAAAGCCAGAGCAGTCTGCAACAGTTCACACCCTGCAAAAATGTGGCCTATTCACTCTGTATAACAACATGAGGGAGGAGGAAAAAGAGGGGGGAGGAGAGAGAGAGAGAAAGAGAGAGAGAGGAAGAGATTCCACATTCCACAAACGATCAAGCTCTTACACTTTGCTTGGTATTAGGGTGCCTGCAAGGAAAGTGACTCCATTTTGTAAAAGAAAAAAGCCAATATTTTACGGCACAGTAATATCTAAAAATAGACTCTTATTGTGTTTTGTGTGTGTGTGAGTGTTGCAAAGGAAAAAGAGGGTGGCATGCATTACCACACTGCTGTAAAAGATCCGAAACTTACAAAAATCTAAACCCCACCCCCACCACCCAGCATTTGCAATGATCAAAATGCTTAATGCTACCGACTGAGCATGCAAAGAGTCCTTACCCAGGTGCTTCATTTTCTCTCTCAAGTGTACAATGGTTATATATCCCTTTTCTACCTAATCTGCTTGCGGTGCCTCGACGTACTTCAGCCTAACTTGCAAATATTTGCTCTCTTTCTCCGGCTGCACCGAGTCCACCGTTATGCAGCATTGCTTACATTCTCTTCCATATTAATTTAAAAAAAAAATCAGACATTACATGAAAGGAAAAAGAAAGGGACAGCCCATTTCAAAGCATCTGGCAAGCCTCCCCGGGCAGCCTGCCAAGCCTCTGCTAAATCTTCCTCTCTTTTCAGAGCATGCTCACTTGAAACCAACAGTGCATCACCATGGCAACCCCGTAGGCAGCCTCTAAGCATGAACAGCCATTCTGTTTTCAGGCTTACAAGACCACAGACGGGGGGGGGGGGCGTGTGTGTGAAAGGGAAGCACATCCAAGTTTCTCTTGATTTTCTGGTTTAAATAGGCTCATCATTCCACATTATAGTGCACAAACTCAAAGTTCAGCTTGTTTTGCTGAGCAGCCCAAGATTTGAACCAGACAGAGAGACACACACACAAAGTCCATGAAACTGCAGCATTTTGGCGAGACCAAGAAAAATAGCCCCGTTTTCTGGAAACCGAACTGCAATGCACTTCGCCACTGCCTCTTGCAGAAGCCACTTCAGCCTTCTCAATGAATCCAGAGCAAGATATATGTAATAAACTTCAGCATTTCCCAAGTCTAAAAAATTAAAACCAGAACATGAAAACACACACAGAGCCTCAGCAGGACAGGTCAACTTCCGAATTTGCTCACACACTAAGTAAGGGAACAAAAAAGACTTGCTTATAAGCAAATGAGAAAAGGGAAAAGAATGCTGCAACATGTGTGTGGTGAGTTCGAAGGTCCCCATGAGGCTGGGCAGACTCAAGCCTAGGAAGAATAATGGAACCTCTCACTGGTAGGGGATTGTCATATTCCAAGCAGTCCAGTTTGCATATCACACAAATCTTTTGTTAATAATGCAAATTGAGTGGTTAGTTGGGGGAGTGTTAAGTATCACTGGGCAGCTTCTCCCACTGCGTGTAAGAGGCCTAGGTTTCTAGGCCACTTTTGCTGTAAAATGGCCAACAACAATAAGAGATAGTTGAACCTTAAAAGAGAAATATCTAAAGTTACAAGTCTTGCAACTTCCAAAGGAGTCACTGTGTTGGTCTGTTGCACCAAAAACTACTAAGAGTCTTAACAGCACCTTAAAGGCTCAGCCATTTATCTCCACTCAGCTTTCATGGTTCACTGAAGATTTCACTTCATACATCGATGAAACCAGTCCATGAACGTATATACTGAAATAAATGGATGAGTCTTTTAAGGTGCTACAAGACTCTCTGCTGAGTACTGTATAGCTTAATACACTTCATGGGCTGCAGAATCCTTTGTAATCTGTTATTAGGCATGAAGGTTCCATACTATAATCCTTGACATATACAGTTTGGTGCTCATGCTTGTCGCCGGCACTTCTATCATGGACTCTCAACTACCCCTCACCCTTTCACAGATAAAAAAAAGGACAGGCTTGTAACACTCCTCTTCTTGTGCCATGGGTAACTCCGTGATCCCCACTTCTCCACTGTTTTATGTTGAAGACCTGCCTGCTGTTCAACCTGCAATGACATCTCTACCTTGGAAATTTAAACAGATGCAGTAACAGATTGCTGCAATCTAAGATGTGTTGTGCGTGGAGATTTCTGGTTAGAAATTCAAAACAGTCTCAGTCCTACCTCTCATCTGCAATACTAACAAAGTGCTACATTGCATGGCTATTGTAAGCCACCCTTCTTTTCCTGTTCCACCATCACGCATGGTGGGCTGTGTTGGCATGGCAATTTCAGATGGCTAAGTATTTTTTTTTTAAAGTCATATTTTGAAAAGTTAAATAACTTCAAATGGAAAGAACATGAACTTCTGCCATTGAAACTGCTGGGGGTGGGGTAGTGGGAAGACACTGCTCCCCAATCATAGTTATGCTAAAATTCTGGATTTCTCCTTTACAGCCTATGGGTAGCTCACAGTTCCTTGCCAGAGGAGAGGGAAAAAAAATCAGAATGGAACCAAGAAGTTCCATTCTCAGACAAGAGTTGTTTTGTTATTGCTGTGGCTCATAACTGTGAGAGGAAGAGAAAGCAAGCTATCACAGTTTCCCTTTCCTATCAATAATTCTGACTTCTTCCATTGCCTAGATGAGTCCAATATGGCAGTCTTCACAGCAACATGGTGAGCTTATACATGAGAAAGAAAAACACAGGTCCTGCATATCCCAGTTGTCTCAACCAAGGCATGGCTGACGGCACAGCTGAAACACACAAGTCAGATCTCAACTGACATACTCTGTGCTTGGAATTCACAATCTTAGTGGTCTACTAAGGAATGACAAACCACTTCCCAATAAGAACCAGCCCTACAGGAAAGCCCAGTTCTATCCACATGTATTCAAATGAAGGAGTTTTTAGAAGGGGAGATTTTTAAAAGTTATTTTTCACATGGATTTTTGCAAGATGTGTGTTAATCCACTGTGAGACTTGCATATAAGCATCTTTGAGAGACCTGTCTGCTAGTAGTTTCCATTAGCATGGGTTACTGCACAATTATTACCATTGCAAAGATCATTAGAACTGGATCTTAATATTCTCTACATTTTGGCAAGTCCACAAAACGCTCATAACTGTGAAATTGTTTACATGTTCCATAGAATCATGTGCCACTGTGAAAAACTCTCAGTCTTTGCACCTGACCTCACAAGACTCTTGCAAGAACAAAAATGAGATATCCTTTTTTATGACACTCTACACATTGAATTAAGAGTGGTACACAACTAGCACACATTTTCTTTCCCCACCTTTTTTCACTATATAGCTTATATTTTTAAAGTCTCTCTCTTCCCCACCCCCACATTTATCCCAATATCAGATAAAATCTTGCAATAGAAATATCCAGCTTCACAAACAGTGGCAAATGAGTGATCAAAGCATTATTCTATCCCCCCCCCCAAAGGAAGGCCCTGTAAGAAGAAAGGGGGCACTGTCTCTGCCCTGAAAGGCAGGGATGTTAACCATGGGCTCCTAGGTCTTGAGCAGCTAAATTTTGAATTATCCACAAATCTTCATGAGACCAATGTTAAGCAAAGAGAGTGGGAGTGGGGGAGGAGAAAAGAGTTGAACATTGAATGACAACCCCTAAATTTGCCACCTTGTTGCTTCCCTTTTGCTGTTGCTTTCTGTTCTTTCCCAGATCTGACTGTTTGAGAACCTCTCCACACTCTTTCCCTCTCTTGTTTATATCCCTGGACCACAGTAAACCTAACAGGCCCACTAGTGGCCCAACTAAGGAAGTGGGTTGTTTCTGGGGCAAACCAGGCACCCGGGTAAAATGGCAACTCAAGTCACTTGATACTAGCATTCTGAGGTGGTAGTCTAAGCAAGGGGAACAAATGCCCTGTTTATATATACAAATAAGGCTGCAATCCAATGCACTCTTTCTGGGGAGTAAGCCCTATGGAACACATTGAGACGTAATCCTGAGTAAACATGCATAGGACTGTGCTACCTATTGTATACATATGCAACTGTATATGACCCACTCCTACCCATGGTATATTTTTGCAGGAAAAGGCTTTTCATATCCCCTTGCCAGGAAGAGGTAAGAACAAGTTTTAGTTTTGCCTTAGTTACAAAGTCCACTTTATACTGTGAGAGAAAGGAAAGCCGAATCTTATCTAAAGGATGAGAGAGAGAGAAAGAGAGAGAGAATTTAGAATAACCCCAGCTTCATTCATTTAAAATTTAAAAGTTCCTAGCCAAAGGGATCGTGGGAGTTTATCGGGGGAAGCCAAGAGATCTGAACCAGAAAATCCATGCAATAGGTAGGATAGGCTAATAAAAGGTCCCATGTGATTAAGCCATTTCTCCTTTTACCCACACTCTTATACCAGGAAGACTGAAAAAGGGGTGGGGATGTTCCAACTGCAGTGCAACTTCACCTCAGCTATTAAATGGTCCTCTACCCAGCATCGAGTTTTGATCATGGGGCAAAGAGGGATGGGACCCTGGTCCCTCAGCACACCAAAATGCAAGTTAAGGGCAGGGACAACTCACTGATCTGCTCCCAGTTTTTTCTGGAAAGCAGAAGAATGTTCCTACTTCACCTCTCTATCCTAAACCTAGAAAGAAACAGGGACGCATACTTGTTTGGCTATTTCTCAAACTGTGGGTCGGGATCCACAAATTGTGCCGTGAGCCAATTTCAGGTGGGTCCCCATCCATTTCAATATTTTATTTTTAATATATTAGACTTGATGCTCCCATGGTATATGACTGCATTTGGGGAAATGTTATAGACTTGTGATTTAACAAGCTACTATGTATATTAACAATGATAGTGAATGGAACTTACTCCTGGGCAAGTATGGGTAGGACTGCAGCCTAGGATTGTTAAAAATTTTCCTGTTTGAAGATGTCACTTCTGGTGGGTCCTGACAGATTCTCATTCTAAAAAGTGGGTCCCGGTGCTAAATAGGTGAGAACCACTGGGCTATTGAGTTTGCAAAGTACCCCTTGCATATGAAAGTACTAAAGCAAGACTTCAGTCTTTCACCTTTTGGTGCTGAGCTGGAGGTTGAGAAGAAGGAGGTGTTGGCTTGACTTTAGCACACCAGGCATGCCAAGCACCTTACAAACACAATGACCAAATAAACTCCCATCTCCTTCTCCTTGCTCCAGAGCTGGAAGTGAGATTGGTCTATTTGGTCCTGTGTTGTGAGCCATGCCGGACACCTTGTAATAAAATGGTCAAATCCGTAGGCTTCTTCCTAACTGTGGAACAGGAGCAGGGAAGTATGGACAACTGCAGGGACAATCCTCACCCTCTTCTACAGCCTCATAGTTAGGAGGAAAGCAGCGGTTGATCATACTTGCCAAAAGTTGACAGCTCAGTTGCTATAGAAAGCGAAAGTGTTGAACTCTATATTAAAACTTCATTAGCCTATTAAATATATTGTATATGGAGAGACAACTCTACATTTTTATTAGCACAATTCTCACATGCACTTCTCATTCACCAACTTTTTATTTGAAAGTACATGCGACAGCATTCAGACCAATGGATACAGACGCTCTCCCAACCCCAAGCCTACAGCCTCTTCTTGTACCACACTGTGTGCTCATACTTCATGTTTATAAGGAAGAGGTTAACCAATTACCATTATAATTCAGTATATATCCTCTCCAAATGCACTACCAGTAAAGTGCAATTATCATGGGTGGGGGGAGAGAAGAACTTCAATTCCAATTAATTTTTCCTGGGCCATTTCACCTTACTGTAAAATAAAGTTATGAAGAACTGTCAAAAAAGAGTTTGAGACCCATAGATACAGGTCTTTCACTTTGTGTTATAAAAACAGCATTATGGTGTTTCTTCTTTAAAAGCAGAAGTTGTTGAAACTGAAAAATCAAAGGAAATTTAATGCAGACATAAAGATTCCAGCACTCATGAGTGCTGAAAGAAAAAGATTTAACGTAAGTCCAGTACACCAAGAGGTTGGTTTCTTGATTCCTAGAGAGGGTACAGAAAGAAAGCATGATTGCTTGGTCTCCTGTGGCTTCATGTTGGCAGGTGAGAGAAGCTAAAATGTAAATACAACCATCTCAATTAAAAGGTGAAAAAGTGTGCAGAGATTTAAAATACGTAACAGAACTTTTTGATGACCTTCAGATTCTACTAGTGCAGCTGTAGTAAGCAGGAGTTGAGGTGCATATATTTATGTTACTACTTCCTGACTGCTTCCCGCCATCTTTGTTCACTACGGGTAGTTGGTATTTTTTTTAAAGAATATTTTCTTTTTCTAATTTAATTTAAAAAATTAATTTTTAAAATAAAATTTTCTGTCTTTTTTAGTATCCCAGAAGTATGAAATTGTGCAACTACTAAAAAAAATTGAAATGTGTTCAATTTCAAAGTATAAGAGAGTTATGCCCAT